>NW_005370207.1:1188852-1207142 GCF_000412655.1 Myotis brandtii | reverse complement strand
CCGTCATGACTGTCATAAGATAGTAAACTCTCCATGGACCCAGATTCCCAGGTTCTCAGCACAGTGCCTGGCCCATAGCAAACCCTCAGTGTTTGTGGAGTGCTTGCTGGCCTGTGGTGTTTTCCCTAAGCACTGGGATCCTCTCTGGCCCAATGGACACAGTGGTCAGCATCTGTCCGGCCCTCTACTACCCAGTCCTGGGCCCATGGCCTGTTCCTTTGGGAAGGAGCTGGAAGATGTGGTTGGGAGATCATGAGGGGCTGGAGGGCTGACACTTTAATTGCATAATTATTTCCTCAACACAGATGGTGGTGGGAAGATGCGGCCCGCAGCCCGCAGGATGGATGGCGTGTGGACGGGTGAGTTATATTTTCCCAGATAAAAGCACTGATTGCCTATAAACTCTGATTCTGCCTGATGTAAAAGCCACTTTATTGCACATCTAGAAATTACTACCCGTATAAAAGCACATTATTGTGATGTAAAAATAGATTTTTATGTAATTTTTCCATGCTACCACCTTGTAATTCCTCATTCCCAAGCACCCCGAGATTGCACTGAGGTTTATTTTTCTCTTTTAATTGTTTGCCACGGCATGCCAATTCTGGTGAGGTATTCTCCCCGCCATCAGAGCAGGGCCCAGGCATAAATAACAGCCATCCCTTCACAGCAGGCAGGGTTCTGGGGCACCCAAACGCCATCCAGCAACATCAGGCTCCATGTTATGCTACAGTTTGGAGGAGGGTGAGCCCACAGGAGCGCTTCCTGCCCTCCCCGCAGAAAGCCCTGTCAGTCGAGAAGATTGTTAGATGTAAGGCTTAAAGTTTCCTTTGCTGGAAAGCAAGCAAGCAGGGACAATCGGATAGACCCTCTCATCAGCAGTTTAAATGTCTCTGATGGGGTCCTCAGTGCTCAGGTAAATTCTCCTCAGTAGTTCTCAATAATGCTTAGTCAATGGAGAGGAGAAGAATGAAACATGAGTTTGGAAGAAAACTAGAAAAATTCAGGATCCAATTCAGTTTAAGGCTTAAAAATAAAACTTTAACCTTTCTAGATTCTACTGAAACACAGTTCCCCTCTCCCTAAAATCACCCTCATTTTTATCAAAGATAGCCCAATCAAGACTATTCACTGCATTAAGCCCAGTTTCAATTTGGCCTCACTATTTGCATAAACACAAGAATAGTAATTGATTATATAGGTTCTCTTAAATCTGCTTTGCTGGAACCTCATAAGGAATCTCCAAATTGAGCTTTAATCAGCCCCTCAGGGAAATAAGCCAAACCACAGAGTTGTCATCAGGCTTTGCCTGCAATACCTATAGATTTGGGCAAATTCCTCAAGTTCTTGAGGTTCCCCAAAGTGTCTTGAGGTTCTTTCTTTGTCATCTCCCAGGAAACCAACCTTTACTCCGTACCTGGAAAGACTGCCATGAACCGTGTGACTAAGCAAGGTACCAGACCATTTTTCTAAGGGGCTTTTATCGGCTTCAAGGTCAATCTTAATTCCTTAAAGCCTTCTGGTGACATCGAGAGTCTAGACATCTCTCTCTCAATCATGACATCAGTCAAAGTCTTGGTTAATAAAGCCACAGTTGGAAAGTGGTTTTATGTGTCCTATTATAAAGAGAACAGATTATTATTGGATTCATGCAAACAAATATATTGGCATGATAATAATAATACTCATTAAGAGTTGCCAAATTCTAGAGGGAGAAAAATATAAATGCTTCAGTATTACTTATGAGGGTGTAATTTACCAAATTTCTCTAGGGAAAAAACCAAGTTTCTTTAATAACAAAAAGATTGAAAAGTCAGGACTATTTTAAACAAAGTCATAAGAATAATTATCCTTAGTTCATTCAGTCCCATATAACCAATTTTTGTTTATCTTGATTATTCACCAGAATTTCCATGAACCCAGTCATTAGTCCTTAGAGTTCTATAAGTCTTCATCTAGTTCAAATATGACCTGCTTAGAAATATGTAATTTGAGTAAGTTAGGGTAAAACAATGACTGTCTATAAATGACAAAACTTAAAATGACATGGTTATAGACCTGATTATAATGCAACTGCTAAAGAATTTGCTTTTCTGTAAGACATAGCATTCCAAGATAGCAATTCAAATTACAAATGAAAGTATATCAGAACTTTGCAAACTCCTAATCTCTAGAACATCAATTTTAATAAAAAATATGTATACAAATAAAACAATATTATTAATTTTTATTTTATTTGGCAAAGCTTCCCATGTAATTTCAAGCATATTATATAGGCCTAATTAGTTTTTTTTAAAAAAAACAAAAACCTCTTTCATAAGGAGAGAGAACAAATCCTTGAAGTATTGCAGGGTCCATTGGAATAACTCAAAGTTATTTCTGGGTTTAAGAAAAAGCCTCTTAAAATTCAAACCTTGGGAAAGTTGTCAAACGTAGTTAACCAAAAGATTATAACATAAACTTTTTGCAAACCCAGGTAACTCAAATACATTTTATGGTAATAATTATAAAAGATGTCAACCAAACTTAAACCAGTTTTAATATCAAATATTTTGTCCAGACCACAGGATCCTGCTTAGTTTATATAAGTATTTAATCTCTTTAGGTCAATAACATATTATGTCCTAGTTATGCTATTGGGAGGCAGAAAATGCACCGCACATAATACAGACAAGCACATGTCACATAAAGACGATGCAACTCTAGCTGGTTTGGCTCAACGAGGGGACTGAAGGGTCCCAGGTTTGATTCCGGTTGAGGGCACAGGCCTGGATTGCGGGCTTGACCCCCGAGGGGAGGCATGCAAGAGACAGCCGATCAATGATTCTCTCTCATCATTGATGTTTCTATCTCTCTCTCCCTCTCCTTTCCTCTCTGAAATCAATAAAAATATTTTTAAAAAGACTGTATACATAAGTACCATACGCATAATCCAAATTACTAATTTTTGTAGAGAAGGCACACGATTTTTTTCATTTGCTCTTGACAACTTTCAAGGAGACTGGAAAGGTGAAGGAAAGGTCCTAATTACCCAGCAAGTTGAGACTCTCAAAAGCTTCAGCCCTAGCTGGTTTGGCTCCGTGGATAGAGCGTCGGCCTGTGGATCAAAGGGGGTTCGATTCTGGTCAAGGGCACGTACCTCGGTTGTAGGCTCCTCCCAGGCCCTGGCCCTGCCCCGGGCACGTGCAGGAGGCAAACAATTGATGTGTTTCTCTCACACTGATATTTCTCTCTGTCTTTCCCTTTCTCTAAAAATTAATGGAAAAATATCCCCAGATGAGGATTTGAAAAAACAAATGAACCAAAAACAGGTCCAAGGGCCATGAGTGAGTGGTGGAAACAAAGTGTGGGCTCCAATCCGAGGCATCAAACAGCGGTGAGCGCCTAGGCAGGGCGGCGCTGGCTCTAGAACTGTTACAGGAAAGCAGGGAGGCTGGGGGCTGCTGCGGGTCACTGCAGAGTCGGAACAAAAAGAAACCCAGTGACAGAAGATACTAAATGCTCCAGAGAGAGGACGGGTTACAGCACGAGTGGCCTGTGGACGTGTTGACCCGGTGTCCTGAGAGCGGCCTGATCAATGACGGGGCAGTAGATGCTCTGAGAACGGATTTACCCGATCAGACGTGGGACTCAACTCCACGCCAGAGAAAGTGTGTCTGTCCTGTGGATGTGTTTACCCCGTGCCCTGAGGGTGGCCTGGCCAACGACCAGGGCAGTAGCCAGCTGCCATGGGGATGGGTTTACCCCACTCACACAGGGTGCTTAACTCCACGCCAGACAGATGAGGGGGAGAAAAGGGGTCCCTTTGGACATTAGGGTGATCAGGTCTTGACTCACGGGACCCCATCCCCCAGGTGTTACCTGGGAATGTGTGGGGGGAGCCTCCATGTCCAGAGGGCAGGGTTACCTTCCCTCTCAGCATTGATGGGGCACGTTTTGACTTGCTCCTCAGCTGACTGGTAGGTTCCCCCCCACCAACAAGAGAGGAGAGTTGCCAAAGGTCCCGGAGAGGAATCAGCTGGGGGAAGGGGCTGGCACCTGAGGGTTTTCTCTTACACACTTTCTACAGCTTCCACAAACCCTCTTACCCGTTCAGAAGAACCATTTTTAGAACAGTGCACTTTCTTCTTTAAAAAGATTTATCTTGATTGTTGAAAGTATTACAGATGTCCGCTTTGTGTTTGTTTTTTCCTCACGCCCCCGCCCCTCCCAAGCCTTTGCCACACTATTGAACAGCGCACTTTCGATCCTTGCTCTGGCTCTCCGGAAGTGTTATAGGAAAGCAATGAGCCTAGGCGGGGCTGCTTCGGCTCACTGGGAAGTCAGAGAAAAGGGGCTTTGGGGACAGGTTCAGGGGGTTAGCCTGGGAGGCGCTGCCACTGCCCATTGCTCCACTGGGTGCAAGTCTTGTGGGGTCCCTGAGAGTTTAGGAGATGCACACCTGTGGGGGAAGAAGAGGAGCGAGAGCACGCACTGTACCGGGTCCTTTGCTTTGAGGTTTTTTACGGGCTGAGAGTTTAGGGGAGGTCTTAGGGGAGATCTCAATAGAATATTCTTCAGTTTTTCCAGCTGTGCCCTTTCATGGTCATGGTCTCCACTGATTGGTCAGCCCTAGGGGAGGGGTCATTGTAGCTGGTCCTGGCATTGCCCACCTGGTTTTGCTGCCTTTCTGGGGCTGGAGCTGAAATACAACCGAGGCCTAGTGGCTACCTCCAGGGCGGTGGCCTTCTGGATCTGACCGTAAATTGCTTGGCCAGTTTATCCAGCTGCCTCAGTTTCCCCAGTCCACTTGCTTAGCTTCTGGCTAGCCTGCCTCATTAGGAGACGTCAATAATTAATTACAGCTGACTTTCTAGTGTGACCTCAGAACCCTTCTGCACACAGCACCCGAGGGAGCCACTACCCATTGATCCGACTGGCACTGTGTGAGATCTCTGCCCTGAGAACTAACTGCCCGCCACAGACCAGGCCAGTCCCTCACACTGCGCTGCACAGGGGCTGTGCGGCACCGGCCTCTCCAGATGTTCACAGCTGGAGGGTGAAGTCCAGCCCTGACCTGTCTTGTCCACGTGGGCCCCTCTCCCTAGGGGACGAGATCACCTAAGTGGCTCACCGCGGTGGCCTGTGTGGCTTTTGACACTCTCACACCCTGAGTAACTTCGAATCAGACACTGACCTCTCCTGGCGACCCCGTCAAACGGAAATGCCCCCACCAGTCATACACTATGTCCAGAGTGTGCCCCTCTGTCCCCAGGGTTTCAGTGAACATGGAGCAGGGGGCACCTAGGAAGCGTCACACGCCTGGGATGCCGGGTGTGGGGTGCTCAGCCTGCGCCCGGGGCTTCTGCACAGCCCTGCCCTGGCTCTGCTCTCGGACTTTCTCATGTCCCAGCCAGAGAAGCCCAGGCCCACGCAGCGGGCAGGCCTGCCGGGGCTGACGGGCACAGCAATTCCCATGGCAGCTCTGGGGCAGGGGTGGGGCTGTGACGGGCTGCTTGCCTGCCTGCTGAGGCGCCAGGAACCTCCAGCACCAGGCTCCCTGCTGGCGGTGGGACACGCTGCTCCACACTTTCTAGCTGCAGCACCCTGCTCTCTAGCACGGCCCCTGCAACCTACCCCACCCCTTCTCTGCCCACCACCGCGCTCCCCACCCCCCCACAGGGCTTTCTTAGGAGCCACACCCACTCACTCGCATCAGTGGGGCAGGTTATTAGTTGGGCTAATCAGGTGACTGCTGAGACACCTACACACAGCCAAACCTCCCCCCACCTGTGCCTTCTGCCTGCTGGGCCCAGATGTTAGGTCCCAGGGGGTGTCCATGGGTACGTTCTGGCTGGGTGTGGCACCCCCCATGCCCAGCTGAGGAGGGCCACACGCCCTCCCTCACCATGGGGTCAGGCACTCTGAGCACTTTGCTGCTGTATCTTCAGCACATTATAGACCAGTGATGGCGAACCTTTTGAGCTCGGTGTGCCAGCATTTTGAAAAACCCTAACTTAACTCTGGTGCCATATCACATATAGAAATTTTTTGATATTTACAACCATAGTAAAACAAAGACTTATATTTCTGATATTTATTTTATATATTTAAATGCCATTTAACAAAGAAAAATCAACCAAAAAAATGAGTTCACGTGTCACCTATGACACGCGTGTCATAGGTTCGCCATCACTGTTATAGGTGCTCAGTACACGTGGTCTGACCAGCTGCAGGCTTAGTCCCAGGCCACCCTGCTACCCACCTCCCACCACTCCACAACTGGGGCCTCCCGAGAGACGGCCAGGGACTCGGCAAGTGACCTCAGCCCCCTGCCCCTCCTGGTACCCTGGCTCCCATCTTGCCTGAGCCACACGATGCTCCCACGAGCAGGAGCAGGCCTCCGTGTCTCAGACTTTGGCAGCATTGTCGCTGGTTCCTTTCACTCAAACAGTTCTGGGCTGTCCAAACTCCCACCTGAGCAGCCAGCTGCTGGCCACCCAGATGCAGAGGGTTGCCTGCAGCGCGTCTGCCCTGAGCTGTAACAGTGGCTGTCACGGAACGCTGAGTCGGCGGGAAGCCCTGCACAAAGAACTTTGTAAATACCTCAGTGAATTCTGACATCAACTTTATTTTTATTAAATGGATTGGGGTGACATTGTCAGCATGAACATCCAGGTTTCAGGTGTGGGTTTCTACGCTGTAAGATCTGTACATTGCACCCTGTGCCCACCACCCAAGTCAAATCTCCTGTCACCTTATATTAGCTCCCCCCCAGCCCCCCCGCACCCCTTCCCTCTGGTTTGTGCTCACGAGTTTCAGGTCTATATCCCACGTATGAGTGAAATCATAGGGCCCTTAGCTTTTTCTGTCTGACATTTCATTTAGCATCCCCCGCCCCTCCCAAGCCTTTGCCACACTATTGAACAGCGCACTTTCGATCCTTGCTCTGGCTCTCCGGAAGTGTTATAGGAAAGCAATGAGCCTAGGCGGGGCTGCTTCGGCTCACTGGGAAGTCAGAGAAAAGGGGCTTTGGGGACAGGTTCAGGGGGTTAGCCTGGGAGGCGCTGCCACTGCCCATTGCTCCACTGGGTGCAAGTCTTGTGGGGTCCCTGAGAGTTTAGGAGATGCACTTCCATCCTTTCTTATGGCTGAGTAGTATTCCATTGTGAACAGGTACCACATCTTTACCCAGTCCTCTATCGTGGGACACTGTGGTTGTTTCCATGACATCAACTTTAAAAGCAGGAACGTTTACCTTTTCATCTTCAGTTTACAGACGAGAAAGCCTCTCAGAGGTTAATTAGCTTGCCCAGGGGCACACAGCAAGGAGGCGGCAAACTGGGGCAGCCTCTCTGCTTTCAGAGCCATGACCTCAAACCTCCCTGCTGTACTGACGCCTTGAGACCATCTCACTTCCAGGTTTTCTGCCAGCATCAACTCAGCCTGATAATGACTAATCTGGTTGACATCTATCTACTGACTCGGTCTCTGAACGCAGCCTAAAGCTCACCAAGAAGTTCTGTGAAATCCACACTCTGAATCGCCCAGTGCAGGACAGGCTGGAGAGGGGCAGGGCGGCTGCCTGCAGCAGACCGGGGGAAGGGCGGGGGCTGCTCCATCGATTCCATTTCCTCTACCTCGAGCCTCTGAGGCAGACACTGCTGACCACGGGTGAGCTGTGCGTGTGAACAACACATTGCAAAGCCCACAGAGGCCCCATTTAGATGAACTGCAGCCTTGGCCTCTTCTCCTTCCACACACACAGCTGTGAACATGAAGTGCTAAAGCCACGGCTCCGTCCCTGGGCCGCACTCACCTGGTCTGGGCCAGCACTCGGGTGGCTTTGCCCGAGTAGAGGAGGAGCTGGCCTCGCAGGCCAGGTCCCCAGGTGACTCCTACGGATGGAGGCTGGCTGCTCACTGACTGTGTCAGTGTCACCTGCTCCCACAGCTCAGTGGCTGAGCCCAGGGCATAGAATAATGACTCCACCGACCTAGGATGATGGGTGTGAGCTGCCAGGGTGGCAGAAGCCAAAGCCCTCAGGCAGCGGGGACAGGGCCCTTTGCCTCCTGCTGGCCTTGTCCCAGGTCCTGAGGTCGCGGGGGGTGGGCTCTGACACCATCCAGCTGAATGCCAAGTCCAGCCCCAGGTTTAGGTGCCCCAGCAAAGGTCCCTGGGGCCTGTGCGGGCCCCTCACTTCCCTGGGACTATTTTTTGGGAAAATGGCTTTTGAAAGACTCTGGCACAAAGAACAGCCCAAACTTCCGGCGACAGGTAAATCCCCTCGTTACCTCTGGTGGGAGGAGCGGTCAGGGAGCCTCTGGGATGCTGATGTTCTCTTTGGATCTGAGTGAGTTCAGGGATGATTAGATTTGTAAACACCCACAAGCTGTACTCACAAGATCTGTGCATCTGACTTTCAGTTACACCTGAATTTGAAAAGTGTAACAAAGTGTGGGCGCAGGAACTGGAAGTCGTGTGGTGGGCAGGCCATGTCGGCTTCTCAAGCCCCAGGCCTTTTCCTCACTGGTCAGCACCCAGGGCTGTGAGGACAGGCCTGTGTTTTGGTGTTTAGCTCTGTAGACCCTGGGCCCCAGGCAGGCAGCCTTGAGTCCCACCAGCCAGGAGAGGGCTTAGTTCAGTGCTCCCTCAACGAGGCTGCTCTGCCTGGTACACAGGTGTCCATAACTTCCCTGGCAGAGGGAAGTGCTCCTACGAGGCTTCTCTGACCATGACCCCCACCTCACTCCCAGGAGAAATTAAGTTCTCCCTCTTTTGAGCTCCCATTCCATCTTGTTAATAACGTAATAAACACCAATGGACCCACCTCCCAGAGTGAGACCTGCACATTCCCATTAACTTCCGTCTCCCCACACCCGTCCTCATCCTGTCCCCGGGGCCCCCTGCCCACCTGGAGGTGACCACCACCAAACGTCTGTATTTATCATCCCTTTGTTTTGATTTTGTGACATGTGTCAAAGGTGTTCATGTATCCCCGTTTGCTAAAAAAAGTGCCAGTTTACATTTGAGGTCCAAATGTAAGAACTTGTGTCCCTCTGCACTCTCAAAACCCCATAAACCACACGATCATTTAACATACACCTATTTTGGTAAAGTTAACTAGGAGTTCCTATCACCAGTACCAGCCGTCCTCAATGGACTGTGAGCTCCCGAGGCCAGGGCTTCTCCTGGTTTCATCCCAGCCCTTTGACTAGAACCTGGAACCAGGAGGAAGCTCAGTAAACGCTAAATGCCTGCCTGCTCGGGGGTCGCTGGATGGCTCGGGCCGGCCATTCCTATTCTGAGCACACGGCAGGGCAGTGCGACAGGGGCATTTGGCGAGTGCCAGTCTCTGCAGAAAGTGTGGGCGCTGCAAGCAATGCTGTGATCAGAAGTGTGCCCTTGCTGGAGGGGTTGCCTCCCTGCGCCTGGGCGAGGGCCCCTTGCCCTCCATAGCTGAGCCAGCCCCCAGCCCACCCCTCAGGCCCACTGAGACCGACACCCACAGGGTGAAAGCCACATGTAGACAAAGCTCACAGGCCTGGGGCAGGGGACCTGTTTTCTATTTCTGGCCCTCCCGTTAATAAGCTGGGTGACCTTGGGCAAGTCACTCTGTCTCCCTCATCTTGTAAAATGAGCTTGGACAGTGATAGCTAATCCTCCCACTAGAGAACTCATCAGAATCACCTAGGAAGCTTAAAAGTCAAGTCCCAGGTGCTGGCCCACAGGAACTGAGAGAGGAAGCCTGGACTGGGAAGCGATATATGCATATTTACACGATAATAAAAAGGTAGTCAGAAATGCTTGCCTATGGTGAAAAAATTAATTCGTACACAGGGAATTATAATAAGCACTCCACACCCCATTTGTGCCATAGGCAACCACTTTTAATCACGTTTTAGGTGGTTACTATCTTATTGCTAAATATAAGTTCTTATTTTATCAACTTCAAACATTATCCATTGCCTTCCTGCTATGCTAGCTGAGGGTTTAGCTCACTCAACCCACCCCCATCCCCACTCCCCATACAGTCCTGGCACTATTTCTAGAAGCTGCATTTTAATGCAAACCCCAGGGGATTCTGAGGTAGCTGGTCGACCAGCCACACAGAGAGAAACACTGATTGGTTGCTTCCTGGATGGGGATTAGAACCTACAATCTGGGTATGTGCCCTGACTGGGAATCGAACCCGCCACCTTCTGGTGTACGGGACGACGCTCCAACCAACTGAGCCACACTGGTCAGGGCCCTCAGACCATCTCTTAAGCCCATGGTTCTGCTCGGCTTCTGGAGCCTTTTTCCACCTCCGGGAGCTCGGAAAGGCTGGGCATGGGAGCCATGCTGACCACTAGGTGTTCTGGGTTTGTGGTGGGTGAAACTGCCCTGCCCTGTCATTGTGTTACCTCTTCTCACAGTGTCACCTCCATGCCCCAGTTGGATAGTTAGGATGAGCAGATTTGTCCTTTAGGGACTGGCTCAAGCAGATTGCTGAGCGTCTGACTTCTTTATAACCGCCAAGGAGTGGTGTATGCAGACAACAGCACATACAGAAACGAGAATGCACACACTACAGCTAATGCAACAAGGACCAGCTCACAGACAGGGAGTGAGAGAAGGAAGATGCAAAATACACATGCAGACTCCACCTGCGCCAAATTTAAAACCAGGCAAAACTGGAACACAAAAACACCACAAAAATGCAACAAAACAGGCCAAACTCATCTCCTGGGATAGAGGGGGTTACCTTTGGGGGTGATGGCCTGGTGATGTTCTCTGTGATCTGAGTAGCTACGCTGCACAGGTGTGTTCACTTTGTAGACTTTCCTGAAGGTACTTTTCCTTAGGAGTGTTCCCAATAAACACAAGGAACACCAAGCACCTTTCCTCCCGGGAAACAAGCCCTCCCTTAGGATGGGCCCAGGCAGACAGGCGAAGCCACAACTGGGCCTGGTCTCTGTGGCCTGGAGTGGGGTGGGGGAGGGGTGCTGCCCAGACCCCTACCCTGCAGGTCACCATGTATTTCAGGGTTCTGGCCTGGCGCCCCGCAGAGCGCAGTGGCCTGCTGGGTCAGGGCAGTGGCGGGAAATGAGGCCCAAGCATGTCCCCTGGGAAGGGTGACGAGACACTAGCCAACTAGGACTTGAGTGCCATCTTCTCCACCTGCCGGCAGCCAAGCTGTCCGGGGAGGGTGGGCTCTGGCCCCCCGCCAGCCTCCCCAGGCTGCTGGCCAGCCCAGCGTAAATATTATTACCTCCCACGCATCTGAAGGACGTTAATTATTAAAACACATGCCACCCAGGGTAGTGCACTGTAATTAGGTTCAAATTAAATTAGCATCCTCTTGTAATTATGACATCAATAACCACTCTTGAGGCCCCAGTTCTCCAGTCCCTCCGTTATTTCCCAGCATGGGCTGATGCAAAAAAAAGGGTCCACTGGCTCCCTGGGACGTGGAAATAATCAAACCAATAAATAAAGCGGAGGCAGCTACGCAAGCCCTTCCCTACTGCTCACTGGCAGGGAGGAGGGTGAGCAGGGCCACCAGGGAGGGCTCTCGCTCTCAGTCCTTCCCTGGTGGCTCTGCTGCGTCAGCCTGCAGAGACCAGAAGTCCCAGAGCCTTCACAGACCAGCAGCGCTGCTTCCGGCCATCTGTTAGCCCTCCTCCTGGGCCGCCTCCCCAGCCGCCGGCCAGGGCCTCAGCCCGTCTGGGTGCACTGTGCACGGCCGCGGCTTGTTCTAAATGTGTTGGCATCTGCTGCCTCCTCCACACCTAGACTGGACATGACCTTGGCACTCACTGAACCCAACACTGTGCTGGTGGCTGGATAGATGGATAAGTAAGTTGTGTTCAAAGAGATTTTGTTGTTCAACTGGGAAGGAGGATGGGAGAGCGGAGTCCTGACACCGAGGAGCACGTCTGCGATCCCTGCTGGGGAAGGACCTCCGGAGAGGTTTTGGGTGCTACGTGGGCAGGTGCTGATGCTAATGAGCTTCAACTATGGATGCACCTGCCCTCGGAGTGCCTCCTTAAGTCCTGCACCTTGGGGGGTTGGCTTGCCTCACCCCAGTCCCAGCCCTGCCCAGGACAGGCCTAGGAACGCAACAGACATGGCCGAGAGAGGCACACGGGGCTGGGGCCAAAATCAGACCAGCGGCAGCAGCGCCCCCCGACCTTTGTCTGAATCAGCCTGAGAAAAGAAAGGCAGGAAGGAGCGGGGAGGTTCAGGCATCATTCAATTGGAGAACCAGAGGGTTTATTTTGGTGCAGTTGTAACCAAGGCAACTGTTAAGATGGTGAGATGATTTCAGACCCTTTCACAAAAGAGTGGGTTGGCATCTTGCCCCCCGAAAATTGTGCTCAAGTGAATGCACACTGTGTGGCCCCACCAGGAGGTAGAGAAATGGGCGAGATGGGCATTCTCTTCTCCATGATGCCTAAAAATAAAGTGGGAGACCATGGCGAGAGGCGGCTTGCTGCTGGGGCAGGACAGCGTCTCCAGGAGTGGGGACAGATGGAGAGTCGCACAATTCATCACCTAGCTGACTTCTTGGGCCCCACAAGGAGCATAGCCCTTGTTATGACCCACCCACAGGGGCTGCAGACAGAAACATTGAGTCTGCGCTGACTCAACACCTCTCCCCTCCCCCCTCGGTCCTCCTCACTGTCGCTGCTCCCTTTTAACTAGAGTGCATCCCAAGTACTGGAAACACACATTAAATTTGTTGGTGTGTTGTTGTTTTTTTGCCTAAAACAGGAGTCCTAGGGACACTCCAGGTGAACCCTGAGCCTGAACAAGTGGATGTAGGGGCAGAACTGCCAGGAGCCAGAATTTTCAGGGGCCCAAGATCTCTGGTATAAAAATGAGAGGCAGCCCAGCTGGCATGGCTCAGTGGTTGAGCGTTGACCTATGACCTAGGAGGTCAGGGTTCGATTCCCGGGTTAGGGCACATGCCCGGGTTGCGGGCTCGATCCCCAGTGTGGGGCGTGCAGGAGGTAGCCAATCAATGATTCTCTCTCATGGTTGATGTTTCTCTCTCTCTCTCTCTCTCTCTCTCTTCCTCTCCCTTCCTCTCTGAAATCAATAAAATATTAAAAAAAAAAAAAAAAAAAAAAAGGGAGGCGGCTGCCCAGCCAGTGTGGCTCAGTGGTTGAGCACCGATTGACCTAGGAACCACGAGGTCACAAGTTCAATTTCCAATGAGGGCACATGCCCGGGGTTGCTGGCTCGATCTTCAGCAGGGGGTGTGCAGGAGGCAGCTGATCAATGATGTTTCTCTCTCATTGATGTTTCTATCTTTCTATCCCCCACCCTTCCTCTTGTTCTAAAAAAGTCAATAAAATAGTATTTTAGAAAATGAAAATAAAAATGAGAGACGGCCAGCCAGGCCCCACCACCTACACTGACTTTCCCCAAGACCAAGGATCAATTTCCATGGCAGCTGGCATCTCACCCAGATCAGAAGGTGGGGCGGCAAGTGGGCTGCCAGGAAGCAGCGCCAGCACGTCTCACCAGAGTACAGGCCTGGGAAGGGCAGGCCACACGATGAGGTCAGGGGTGGGGGTAGGGAGGACAGGCAGATCTCTAGACACTGTGGACGGCTGAGTGGTGACCACCCGTCACACACACACACACACACCTGCTTCCTCTCCCTGGCAGGCCCCTCACTACACCACAGTGGCTGCCCTCGGTTGCTCTGCTCCCCTGGGGGCTAGCAGTCCCTGTCGTTTCTGAACTGCGCGGCCAGCTCTACCTTGACAATGGGGGACACTGTCAAGTCAAACGGAGCAAGAGATAATCACCTGGGGACAGGCACTCCTCGGCCACGGCCTCTGGAGCACACTGACCTTCAGCTCCGTCTCCAAAGAACGGACGGCGGAGGGAGCTGAGCAGGGACCAGGGCCCCGATCT
This sequence comes from Myotis brandtii, assembly GCF_000412655.1. Lineage (NCBI taxonomy): Eukaryota > Metazoa > Chordata > Mammalia > Chiroptera > Vespertilionidae > Myotis > Myotis brandtii. The sequence continues at coordinate 1,193,249 of NW_005370207.1, read as the reverse complement.
TGCCCACACCATGCCAGCCTGTGTGGTGTTAGCTATGCCTCCTGCTGCCAGGAAGAGGAAAGTCGCCTCACGGCCCTCAGTGAGTCCCTTCTGGCCCTGGCGGGTCCCTGGCAGGACTGAGCCTGGCCTGTCCTCTGTGGAAAGTCCTGGGCACGGCTTGCCGAGCTGCTCCAATCTCTAAGGTCCTTGAGGGCAGCCCCGTGCAGTGTCCAGACTGATGAGTCAAAGGAGAAGATCTGCAGCCTTCTGCGCGTGGCCGAGGTGCCAGGTGATGCCCACCACACCCTAGGGGCTGCTCGGAACTCGGGAGGACTGCCCAGCTCCCACTGACAGGCATGCTCCTCTCCATGACCAGCCTCCACGATGAGTGAAAACAAAGGGAGACCCTGGCGAGAGCGGGCTTGCCTGTTGGGACAGGCAGCATCCCCAGGAGTGAGGAGACACGTCATCTACACTCCTGCTGACTTCTTGGCCCCTAGAGAGCTGGGCGTAGTCCTGGTGAGGTTCCTGGGAGTGTGGCTAGGCATGTGGTGACCACCTGGGAGCCACCAGTGCCCAGTCTCCTGGCTCTGGGCTCCACCATGACCAACAAGGGCTGCAGACAGCATGTACTATTTTATTGGGCCTCAAAAGCTTTAAATACAGAAAAGGAGAGGCGCGCTGGCATTTGAGAATGGACGTATCAGAGAAATCACATGATCAACAGCTGGACAGAGCTGGGAAGAAAGGCAGTCTGGGATAGAAGTGGGGTGCTCTCTGGCAGCGGGCCTCCAGTGCCAGGATCACACCCCCATTAGCATGAAGTCTTTCATGTTTCTTCCTGATTTGAGGACAATTTTTAAAAAACCACAACCCCCCCATCCAAATAAAAACAGGAAATCAGCTGGGAGAGACTGGACAGCAGCGCCCATCATCTCAGAAGACAGGCTCCTGAGAGCCTCAGGCTCCCTGCACCCCACCCCCAGCCCAGATGCTGCCCTGCAAGGCATTTCCACACACTGAAGCAAAGCTGGACCCACGCTACGCCCCGATCTGGGTCTGGAGCGGAAACACCCTCCTGGCAGAGGAAGAGGTACTGTGTGAGGGGTGCTGGGGCCGGACCCGATTCCCTGCTTAGCGGCTGTAGCCAAACTCATCTGCGTCATCGGCTCGGAAGTCTCCGTAGCGCCACAGGTTCAACTGTGAGAAAAGAAAATGGCTCGTCAGGGAGGTGAGGTCCGCTGGAACCCCGGGTGGTCAAGCCCCCTCTCTCAGCACCCCCCGGAGCTCCGGAGGGGAAAACTCACCCTGGCGCTCTTGGCTGACTCCTGGGCATTCAGGTATTCTGTGATCTGGAGGGAGCGAGAAAGGGTGGGATCAAGATGAGGGTATTCACAACTGGGCAGCCAGAGTGACCGTCGGACGCCCAGGTAAGGCCACGTCACCCCCTGCCCAGTGGATCCCTAGCTCCCTCAGAGTAAAAGCCAACGTGCATGCCAGCTGTCTCCCAGCTCCACACTGGCTGTCCCATCTGCCGGAAGCTCCCTCTCCGGCCCACCTGGCTACTATCCCGCCCTTTCAAGTCTGATAAAAGTACTGCCTTCTTAGGAGGGGAACGTGGCTGGGTGGGAAGTGATCAACCAAAGAACTAGTATGCACATATGCATGACCCATGGACACAGACAATAGGGTGGTGAAGGCCTGGGTGGGCGGTGGGGGTGGGCTAGAAGAGATTAATGAGGGTCAGCCAGGAGTCCGAAGGAGCCCAGGTGTGGCGGGGGGGGGGGGGGGGGGGGAGAATGGGGAGGAAAAAAGGGGACATCTGTAATACTTTCAGCAATAAAAATTTTAAAAAAAAGTATCACCTTCTTGAGGCCTCCAATGACCCCATTTAAAATTATAACCAGCCCAGCCAGTGTGGTTCAGTGGTTGAGTGTCGACCTATGAACCAGGAGGTCATGGTTTGATTTCCCGTCAGGGCACATGCCCGGATTGTGGGCTGGATAGGGTGTGTGCATGAGGCAGCCAATCAAGAATTCTCTCTCATTGATGTTTCTACCTCTCTCTCCCTCTCCCTTCCTCTCTGAAATCAATAAACATATAGTTAAAATAAATTATAACCAGCCCCTCCCACACACTCCTGATTCTCTTTACTTTAAAATGAGAACCTTTTATCTTATTTTCTTTTTAAAGGGATGGCTTTTATTATTTTTTAGTTGAATTTATTGAGGTGACATTGGTTCACAAAACTATACACGTTTCAAGCGTACAACTCAACCAACATAATCTACACGCTGCACCATCAAGTGCAGCAAAGCAAAGTCTCTTCCCATTCCCATTGCCCCCACTTTGCCCACCCCCACCTAGCCCCACCTTTCCCTCTGGCTATCACCACACTGTTATCTGTGCTACATGATATATACATATATATGTGTGTGTGTACTAGTACCTGTGATGGATTTCTGCTTAATCCCTTTACCTTCTTTCATCCAGTACCCCAAATGCCCTCCCCTCCGCTCTGACAGCTGTCAGTCTGTTCCACGTGCCCATGCCTCTGGTTCTATTTCGTTCATTAGATTCCACATGTAAGCGAGATCATACTGTATTTGCCCTTTATTTGTATTTTCTCCTTTTCCATTGCATGTATCTTCTAACATTCTATTTCACTGACTTATTGTATCTATTTTTATTGCTCATCTCCTCATGCTTGAACGAGGCTCCACAGGGGAGGGATATTGTCTCTTGTTCACTGAGATATGCAGGCCCTCAATAAATGTTTGCTGAAAGAATGACTAGATGAATCAATGAGCGCGTTAGGTGTTTATCTCAGGGCAAAGGAATTTTCTAGACACCAGAGACATGCGGGTAGCTTCGCATGGGCGACACTAAGGTCTCTGGTTCTACAGGGAAACTTAAGCTGACCCCTCGGAGCAATCTCAGGACACTGGGGGTTTCCAGGGGGAGGACTAGAACCAGGCCTCTCCTGTCCAGAGGAGACACGGGAGCAATTCACACTGGGGTCTTTCTCCAAATGACTTTTCACTCGCATAAGCAGTCCAGGGAACCACACAGCGCTGCTACACTGCCTGGGGAGAGGGGAAGGCAGAGGGGCTGGGAGTTGGGAAAGCAAGGGGCACAGACTTTTCACTCGCATAAGCAGTCCAGGGAACCACACACCGCTGCAACACTACTCGGGGAGAGGGCACAGGCAGAGGGGTCGGGAGTTGGGAAAGCAAGGGGCACGTCAAGACAGAACACAGGTTTCAACCCTGCCACCCTCACCCTTCCTCTCGGAGGGAGTGTGGGAGGGCACGAGCTGGCCCCAGCCCATCCCTCAAGGCTGGTATGTCCTGGGATCTCAGCTATGGCTTAGTGAGAGGCTGGGAGGACTCCGATGAGCAGGGTCCTCAGTGGAAGGGGCCGCTAGTCCCCTGAACAAGATCGTAATGATCGACACCTGAACAGTGTAAGCCGGTTCCCCACGTGTCAGCCCCATCCTCACGGCCCAGCCTGGGGAGCAGCAAGCTCTCATCTCACAAAGGGGAGACTCAGGCCAGCTCCAGGCCCTGGGGGCTTTGCCAACAGGCTGGAGGGGTGTTGTGGCAGAGTCCCCTCGGACCCCTTGGCACTGCCGCCTGGCTCTGGCAGCACTGAGCGCCAGGAGCTGGTTGTGGACTTGGAAGTTGTATGTTAGAGAAAAGGAAGTGAGAGGGGGTGAGAAAGCAAGGCAGGCTTTGACCCTTTCCATGCCACCCCCGGCAAAGCTTTCCGGCCTGTCCTGGGGGTACATGCACAGGGAACTTTCCGCTCTAGTTTGCAGCTGCATTCTCAGCCAAACCTGCAGCCAATTAATTTGGGATGTAATTAGCTTTTTTTTTTAAACCCCAACAAACCGAAATCCATTATCTCTCCCCAGCAGGAACAGCAGGATGGTGGGCTCCTGCTCCCTCCCTGGCTCTTGGCGCAGTCCCCGGTCCCCTCTGTGACGACAGTTGGAGACACCAGGGGCCTGCCCCCGCAGTGGTGCCCACCTCCGCGTCACATACCACTTTCTGGAACTGCTTCTCCTTGCGCACCTCCACCATGACCAGTCCCTCCTTCACCAAGCCCAGCCCCACGTCCCCCTTGGAGTCTGCAAACTGCAGGGTGACGTGGGGGCAGCTGGCGCTCAGGTGCTCCACGTTGAGCAGGCACTGGGTATTCTGGATGTCCCGCACCACGCTGTCCACGGCGTCTGTTCGAGCATCCTCCTGGAGCAGAAACACCCAGGGTCGGGGGAGAGGGGAGCCTGAGCAAAAGCTGGCCACCTGAACCCCAGGTCCTGGTCCTGGACCTCCAAGAAAGTCCCCGGCGGGCGCCTGCAGCTCCCTGCCCACTCAGATCCTACCGAGGGAGGAGGCAGGCTCTGGACAGGAAGT
>NW_005370207.1:1178186-1188581 GCF_000412655.1 Myotis brandtii | reverse complement strand
GCCCTGATCTACTCTGTCAACACCTTTTCCTGCTGTTTCTCCTCAGCCCTGCAGTCATTTTGTAAAAAGGCAGAAAATCTTCTATGGTGCTGACTCCTACCCTACATCTGCCCCTCAGCAGCCTGCATCTGGCGGCCGCTCCAACCATGACTTTCCCTCGGCTCTCGCTCTGAGCCCCAGGGACCTGCTCCAATCATGCGTTCAGATGCCCCTCACTCTGAGCCCCAGGGACTCCTGGAGGCTGAGGCCACGGCCCCTCCTCCGCCTGCCCGGCCTCCCTGGGGCGCTGGAACTGCAGCTGGAGTGGTGCGCCTGCAGCCCTGAGCACAGTCTTCCTCTCAGGGGGCACAGTCACCTCAGGCTCTTCCTTAGGCTGTGGGGACGCAGGCTGTCCCCTCCCATCCCATGTGTACAGACCACGCTGTACACCCCCAGGTTTCAACTCAAATCCTCGACTGAGGCTCATCTCGCTTTTCATTTCCACACTGAACACCAGAAGGCCGCCTGGAGCTCCCACAGCCTCTAATTTGCCCCTTCTCACCTCCCTTATCTTGGCCAGCAGCAACAGCCCCACATGTAAAACCCATCTTAGCCTCTGCCCCTCCCGCGCCCCCACCTGCTCTGATGGTGCTCGGAGACCTGGCCTTTCTCCCCAGCCCCACTCGCATGGCCCTGGTTTGGTCACCATTGTCCCTTGCCTGGATTTTCAATGCAGTTGTGTCCCAACAACTCCTTCCAGTCTCCTTCCCTGTTCTAGAAGCAACTTTCAAAACCAGACTTGACCATATCACACTTCTGCTGACAATCCTGCCACACCCCTCCTGCCCATAATACACAGAATAAACTTGATCCCCAGGCCCTGACCTGCTTTTCCCTTTTCATTTCCTGACACTGCCCGCAAGCCCTGAGGGCCCGGCTGTGGTGGACTAGTCTTAGCCCCCGTGCACCTGGCCATGGGCCTACCCATTCCTACGAACTAGCTCAAGTGCTCTGATGCCCCCACCTCTGGCACCTTCCCGCAACTTGCTCAGTCACTCCCATGTTTTGAGTCCTGTTACTAAGAGACCACCCATTGTTCCCACTCCTGTCAGCCTGTAAGGGCCACAGGGGTGGCTGAGTGTCACTGGACAGTCCTTTTCGGAAGGAGAGAAGACGCATCGACTCACATCTTGGGGCACCTGGATGAAGGCGAAGGCATACTCCGTGGCTTGAGCTGGCAGCACACGAGTGCTGAAGGCAGGTGGCAGGGTACCCAGGCGGGTGGACGGCAGGATCTCTCTCTGCAGAGGGCACACCAGGCCAATAGCATCACACACTTGATGACCCCTTGTTCCGAAAAGACAACTCCTGTGGCCAGGCCTCTGGGCGCTCTGATGGAGGGACTGTCTGCTAGCCCACGGCTCTAACAGAGGGACTGCCCGCTGAGCCACTGCAGTGAGGCCTTGGGAGAGCATGGCCTGCCGGCACCTGCAGTGGGCAGCTGTGGCTCACACGCTGTTAACCCTGGGCCTGGTGTGGGCACACTTGTTGGTTCCCACTAATGTAATTTGATAACTGGACTCTAGTCGCAGTTTTTCTTTCTTTCCAATGCCTTCCCTCTTCTACACCAGGGGCGCACTGGCTGGGAGAGGTCACCAATATGAGGGTGAGGCAGCGTCCTGGCTGCCCAAGGTGCTGGCCAACCCTGGGAGGACCTCTCCTCTGGTGGATTCCCAGGTAGTAAATTGGGTGTATGGCCCAGTTCTGGGCTTTCTGCTAACTGACCCTCAACTCTAGTCCTTGAGGAAAGTGGGCAGCCACAGCCACAGCTCAGGAACCACACACTCTGAGCTACAGCGCTCTCCCAGGCACTCTGCCACCTCAGGAGTGTCCCTCCCAGCAAACCTCGGTTTGGGGATGTGCTGGACGTTAACAGATGGGGACAAGCACCATGTTGAGCATGCGGACCAGGAACTGAGTGTGGAGGGCCTTCCTGGGCCCTCTCTTCGGAGGCAGGGCAGAAGAGGAAGCGTGGGCATGGCTGGGCACTCAGAGACCTATGGGTGCACACAGGCCTCTGCCAGAGATGCCAGTTTTGCCTGGTCACTCAGGGGTCATGGCCTGTCACACAAACAGTAGATGGCCCTGACAGAGGGGCTACTGTGTTGAATGGCCCTGGCAGCCACTTGGAGCCCCCCTCTTGTCCAGCTCCCGGCCCCCCACTCACGTTGCCGTAGTCAATGTAGAAGACGTGCACTTTGGCAGGAGACTCGACTTTCTCGACTCGGGCCCGGTACCTGCAATGGCATCAGGGGCAGAGCTCAAGGGACAGCCCCGAGGAGTCAATCTCCCTGGAGCCTCAGTGATGGCAGGGGAGGGGGCATAGCACTTCCCTGTCCAGGGGTCGGAGAGCACACCCGTGGGTGTCACAGAGGACAGGGCTCAGACTCCATGGGGGCACTGTGGTCACCATTTAATGGAATCAGAGCATAGCTGGGAGCAGAGGGAGGGAGAGGGCAGCATGTGAAGCAGATTAATGTGTCCTTGGGGCATAAAGCAACAAGACTAATGACTAGATTGATGTCTGCTGCTGAAACTCGGCACACTAAACAGCAGCTGTAATTAGCCGGCAGAAGTGTCTGGGAGGCCGCAGCGGGAACACATCCAAGTCACTTCGTCACCCTGGGAGGGCCATGGGCCCTGCCCTCGGTAGACCAGACGTAAGTGACCTTGCTGCCTGTGGGCAAGGCTGCTGCTGCTCATGTCCCAGACAGTTGGGGTGGAGGCGGGGTGGCTGGCCTGGGCTCACTGAGACATCACTTTTCCCGAGTGGGGTGACGGGTGTGTTCGAGAGACCCAGACAGGCAGGACTCCCCCAACAGAGTGAGGGGAGAGAGGAGGAGCACACTTCTGTAGTCTGGAGGCTGGCTGGACTGCAGGAGAATCAAGGCCCACATGGGCTCTGGGCAATATAGAGGGCTACCCTGGGGAGGCCGCCAAGGTCAACAACACCCCAGTGGACACCAGGCTGCAGAGGCAAATGCCTGGTCTAGCCGGTGGCCTGAGGACAGACCGGCCCCGGCTCCTGCTGCACTGCTTGGGCCCGAGTGGCTTACCATTCTCCATCCACAAATTTGGCTATGCAGAATTCTCCCCGGCGCGGGGCGTAGGAGCCCTCGACAGGAGGGTGGCTGGCGATGTCATTTCGCATGTTCTCCATTAGCTTCTCCAGCTGGGTGCCTGATGGGGAGGAAAAGAGTGAGACCAGGGTGCCAGGTTCTTTGGAGGCTCATTCTGGCTGGGGAGGCAGATGAGCCTGGGCGTGGGTGGGTGAGGAATTCTGTGGAGCGCCTGCAGCACTGACTCGCCCCCATCCCCCAGGGAGGTCCTCTCTGCTCTCTGCTCAAGAGGTTTCATGCTGTCTGTCCTCAAAGGCAGGATGGTGACTTGCTGACTGTGGAGCCTGTGGGAACACTCCTGGGCTTTGGGGAAGGAGGTGGAGAATGTGAGTGGACGTGGATCAAGGCCAAGGCCAACCAGCCTTCTCTAGGGTGGGAGCTGGCCAGCCTGCTGCCCATTCCTACAAGAGCTGGCCCTGGCTTGGGCCACAGAGGTGGTGACTGACCGCAGCCGCTCTCTGCAATGTCTCCTATAAGCTAAAGTGGAGATAAAGGATAAGCCCCATACAACCCCGGACAAGGAAAGGCCTGGGAGTCTGAGCATAAAAGATGGAGAGCAATTCTGAGACACGGTGCAGCCTCAGTGTCTCAAACTTGTCCACTCTGACCAGTCACTCTGCGAGACACATGCTGAACCGAACTCCCAGTGCTGTCAGGTTAGGATTCTTCCCTCCCATCCCAGTTCAGTGCCCTCCTCAACCGGACAGGGGGTGGGGGAAGCTCTCCTTCCCTGCTTGTCTTTCCTGAACACTCTGACCCCGGGGCTCTGTTGCTTGCCTGTCTTTTTGTTTTCTAGGTTTAGCAACAGCCAGGTTCTTCTCAAGTTCCCTTCCGGCTCCTTCCTGCTGCCTCCCACTTGCTAAGCCAGCATCAGTCCCCAGTGGCTTCTCCCTCACATCCCTCCTGGCCCTGATCCTAGGTCTGCATCAGACCTGTTGTGCCTGCTTTGCTCGCCGAGGTCAAGGTGCTGGGTGCCTGTGGATTCCTCTTTTCACCTTCAGGGCCCAAAGCGCCACTCACTATAACAGATGCCTAACACGTGTCGGCTGCTGGTACCCTTGTCGGTTGGCCTTACAAGTTCCTCGTCTGAGTGTATGTTCCTGCCATACGGAGAGCTCCTTCAGGGCACAGACCACAGCTCCTCTGGTTGTCACTCTTGCAGGGCCCAGGAGAGCCCTGACGTGCAGGGCGCTTGCTAACTCCGCTGCATTGAGGGTGACCTTGCACATGCACATGGGAGGTCTGTCCACTCCGGGCCTCTGCACAGGCCACTGTCCGACTGCTTCAGAACAGGGGCTTTAGGATGCAGTGCCCTTCCCCCACCCAGTGGTAAACACTACCATTCTCCTGAGATAATGCTCCTTGCCCAGACAGTAAAATTTCAAGGACTGAGGAGAAGTCTCTATAGAAGACAAGTTCCTCCTATACTTGGTTTATTTTTATTTTTTTGCTCCAAGGCAACAGAAAGCAGGCTTTGCCTCCTCAAACAGGCTAAGCCCTCTGGGAGGTGCTTACACAGACACCTGGTTGGTCATTTACAGCTAATGGAAACGCTTTCATCATTTCATCCGCTGCTTCCCCAAGGCAGGGTCTAATTAGGAGAAGGGAGAGAGGACGTCCCCAAGAGGGGGTGAAAAGTTGCAGAAGAGGGGGGCTGTGTGCGTTGAGGTTTATTTTCCTGGATTTCATGGAGCCACTGGGGGACAGGGTTTTCTCTGGAGCCCACCGAGACTCTCCAATGTGCCATGAAGCACTCACTCCCTTCTCCAATGTTCTAAGACACGGTTTCCTCCTTCTTTATTTTCTGTCTTTATTTTCTGCCTTGGCTACTGCTCGCTGCAGCGTCACGGCTCCCTAGGGCTGAGAGAGACAGTGGGCGGGCGGGGTACCGGCTGGTACACGAAGCCTCTGAGATTAGAGACCGACGGGTCAAAGGCCTTGAACCCTCAAGGTCTGTCCCTGGGAGACTTTAGGGTCCTGTTCTTATTCAAGGGGAGTCCTCCCCAACAGGACCGGAGGTGGGCGGAGCCCGTCTGGGAGCTGTGTACGCTGGGTGGGGTCTAGCTGGCGCCTGCGCTCAGGAACACCACCCCTGTAAGACTCCTTCTGGCACAAGCAGACCCGGAGGCTGGGTCTCTCTTGGCTTCATTCCCAAGGCAATGGCTGGTCCAGCTTCCACCAGGATGGCAGCTGACCTCAGAGAACCTGATCTAGCCCGGCCAGTATGGCTCAATGGTTAGAGTGACGGCCCATGAACCAAAGCGTTTCGAGTTCGATTTCCGGTCAAGGGCACATACCCGGATTGCAGGTTCAACCCCTGTCTGGTTGGGAGGCAACCAATCATCGGTGTGTCGCTGTCACATAGATGTTTCTCTCTCTCTCTAAAAACCAAAGGGAAAAAATAATCCTCTGGTGAGAATGAGCAACCAGAAAAGAGAACTTGATCCTGAAGGCTCATCAACTCCATCCTTGCCTCTCCCAAGTATAGCTCAGGTACAGGACTCAAAACTGTCAGTTTTCGTTGGCAAATGACATTAGCACAAAAGCAGCTGCCTGGGAAATATCATTAGCAAGGAAGTGGCTGAGACGAAGCTGTTGGTGATCTGGAGTGGGCCTGGGTGGGCTGAGGGGGCCGAGCAGAGCTGCATCCTGTCACCCAGGGGCCGCCCTGAGTGCCAGTGACATCTTCGGTCCTCTCGGCCTTGCAAGGATCAGGCTCCTGGGCCCTAGAGGCGGCTCTGAGAGCCCTTTCCTCTGCCCTGGGTGGCAATGAGAGGGAGGTCAGGTTACAGGGAGGGGAGGTGGGAGGCTGGGCTGAGGTCTCTGCCTCGGGGACCCTGGCCACAGGGCACAGCACTGGAGGGCAGGAAGGAGGAGGATGGAGAGTCCTTTAGAAAGACCACCTGGGGAGGACTTCCCCTGGTGTGCCTCCTGTTTCCATGGCAAATGGCTACCATTCAGGGCTGTGGTAACCTCTAGAGAAACCCCAGCGGAGACAAGCCCACACTCCCCTCCTCCACCTGCCTTCCCAGGAAGCTGACGGGGAGCGGGCTGGGAGATGCCAGTTCTTGCTTCCTGACCACATAGAGACAATCTGTTCACTGCTTCCTGATAGGCTCTGAGGGCTACAAATCCTCCTGCCCAGCTCAGCCAGGGGTGCCTGGAGCAAAACAATTACCTAAGAGTCTCAGAGCACCACCCAGACAAAACTGGTTACCTCACCAGTCCTCAGAGGACCTGCTCAGCCCGCCCACGCCAGGGCGCACTTGCAGGTCATGCAATGAGCAGTGCTGGGGCCCGGTGGCTGGGCAGTAGGGGAGGGCCCTGGAGGCAGCTGGAGGAGCCAGGAGCGGAGGCAGCGCTGCCTGGGCTGGGCCTGAGCACTCACCTGTCTCCACATCCTGCACGTAGAAGTGCAGGTCATCAGTGATCTCGGTCACAAACACTGGCTTATAGGTGGCTGAGCGCTCCTTCTCCTCCGGCACGGGTGGCACCTCGTCCACAGGCTGCTCCACGTAGTGTGCCCAGACCTGCGTGTGGCCAGCAGAGGGGAGGAGGGGAGGAGGAAGCGAAGTCAGAAAGGATACCAGGAAAGGGACTTTGAGGCAATGGGTCACCCGGGGCGAGTGAATGTGGGAGTCACCACAGGCACTCACGTGGCCCTGGGCTGGCCCCTGGGACCCTCCTACTTCTGGGAGGTGTGGGGACGAGTGCTCTTAAGTGCTTCTGATCCAGTGGCTCTCAACTTCTGGCAGGCATCGGAGCAACTGGGGAGCTTATTGAAAATGCAGGTGCCTGGGTCCCATGGCATGCCTACCGAAGTAGGATGTTCTAAAGGTCCCGAGAAAGTAACACAGTGCGGGCTCTGGCGATTCTCATGCCCACCAGCAGGACCTTGCCCCTGGGGTGGTTCCGGGCCCCCCACCCCTCCCCCATGCCACTCTCCAGGGTCATCTGACTGTCACAGGGCCACTGGCACTCCTGAGGCTCTGCAAGTGACAGCCCTGGGCCGTGGAGGGGAGGGCTCGTCCCTATGCAAGAATGCCCCTTCTCAGCAGCTTCTCTGTCCTCATCTCAAGCAGGTCGCTCTGACCCCAGCTCCGAAGTGGGACCACTCCCTCCACCTTCCTCTTCCCTTCCTTCCCAGCCCTGAGCTGTCAGGGAAGCAGCAGCTCAGATGCTGATGCTACGTGACAGTGCGTCAGGTCCAATCCTGCGGCCAGGAGGTTATCCTGTCAGTGCAGGGAAGGGAGGTGGCCTTCCAGCTGAGCAGGGGGAAGGCGGTGAGGGACTGCGGGGACTGGACCGCATGCGCCCCACAGACACACACACAGGAGCAGGGGTGATGAAAGAACTAGCCCCAAACTTACATGCTTACTAGGTGCCAGGAGCCATTCTAAACATTCTCCAAGTATGAACTCATTTAATCCTCACAACCACCCTTTGAGCGGAGATGAACGCGACCTGCTTTACAGAGCAAACTGAGGCACACGGGCTTGTGAGGAGCAGAACCAGGACTTGAACACAGGTAGGCTGGCTCAGAGCGCTTCCGGAGGCTTTGGCTTTGACCGGGCCTCTGGAGACAGCACTGAGCAGTGGCCTTCATTGTGTCGTCTAACTTTGGTCAGAGGGGCCTTCTCTGAGTCTCCTTTGCTTCCCTGGGAAGGTGAGGCAGTCTGACCCGCGACCACCCGCTGACATGCGGACTCCTGGGTGGCACCAGGAAGCAGCTGAGGACAGGAACGCCGGACTTACTGAGCCCCTTGGGTCACAGCCACCGAGGCCAGGCTCCAGCCTTTAATGTGGCACAAGTGTGTGTCCTCCCACTAGAGGCCTGGCATGAGCAACAGGAACTATCCAAGCCCAGGGTGGGGGAAGGAGTGGCTGCCAGTGAAAGGAATTCTAAGGACAAAATTAGGCAGGTTTAGGGAATAAAGAGGGCCCACGGGGAGGAATGTGTATGTGAAGGACAGGTATCTCTGGCCTGAGCAATTAAAGCAATTATAAGGTAGATCAAAAGCAGCCCTGACCTGAGCAGTTTGGAGACACCAAAGTGCTTATCTTACTTGTACAAAGGATAGAAAAAGGCCACAGGATAACGAGTGGGGAGGGGGGTTTGGGGGGGTAGGGGACACACATACATTCACAGAGGATAAAGAAAAGTCACAGGATAATGGAAAGAAGGAAACATTTTCAGAGAATGGAGGAATGTTGCAAGATAAGGGGGAGAGAAAGAGGCTTCACCACATGGGCTTTGGCCTTTGAAACTGATATATGTAATAAAATAACCAGTGAGGAGAGCATGGGGGTCCTAAACTAATGAAAGGTCCAATTAGAAAGGGTCCGGCTCAAACAAAGAACTGCAGCACACATAAACCAGAGACAAAGGGACACCAGCAGGAATTTTCCCATTAGAGAGCAGGCTTTTCCCATTTCGGGGCCCCTTCCCAGGAGACACCTCTGCCCAGATGGAGTTTGTATATACTTCCAATAAACGTCTACATTTTTATTAAAGAAATCTGTTAGTCCATGAATTTATTCTTCATCTTCGTCGGACAGAAACCCATGAGAACAGAAACCCACGAGAAGTCTGTACCCCAAATCCCATGTTTCACCAGGGAGTGGCTGAGGGAGGTGGGAGAGTCGTCTCTTGCGTCCAGTCCAAACCTCTGCCTCCCATACAGAGTGCCCTCCACCTTCTGAGGTTGAGCTCATGGGCCCCTGGTCCAGGGCTGGGCTCTACCCCAAACAGCTCCCGGCCCCTCTCACTTTCCTCCAACACCTGTCCTACCAGCTCGGCCCTCATCATAAGCACCTAGACACCTCTGCTTCACTAGCCCCGGGCCTGGCCACCACAGGAGAAGAGGGAGCAGAACTATTCAGTCAGATCAGGGACTCGGGGCCTAACCTGTCCAGGCCCCCTGCCCTATGAAAGGGGTCTCTTTGCACTTTCCTATGAAAGAGTCTCTCCAATCAGAGGCCTTGGCTGGGACCACTGAGAGCACTCGGGGGAGGAGGAGCAGCTCCAATTCCTCCAGTTCCAGGGGCTGCGTCTTGCTGAGGCTCAGACACTGAGAGCACTGGGGGGTGGGGGGTGGGGGGGGGACGACAACATAGCCCCTATTCCTTCTGGTTCCGAGGCCTGCAACCTGCCAAGGCTGAGCCTTTCCTTCTGCCCCCTCACTCAGGGAAGTGACTGCTTAGCCAGCCACGCCTATCGGCCTCCAGGCTCCCCTGAGCATCATGGGGTTCTCACTGCCTCAGAGCGACGAGATGGGCTTGGAGTGGGCCCGAGCCTGGGAGAAGTTCTGGGCTCCCACCTGAACTCCACCCTGCTTCCCTCAGCTGTGGGGGAAGGAGGTTCCACAGTAGAGTTGATGAATTGGGAACAGACTGACAAGGTGAGAGCAGAAACTGCTAATGACTCAAGTCAAAGAGCCTTAGGCGACAGCATCAGGTTTCCTCCTGGGAGAGGGAGTTTCTTCCTCCAGGCTCCAGGCAGCAGCTGGAGGGCAGGCTCAGGGGGCAGCAGCTGGCGGGCATGGTGATACAAACCAAAGCCTGAGGAGGCTCTCAGCCCCCTTGCTCCCACATGGAGGGCAATAAAGGGGCCATTGGTCCTATGACAGGCCCCACAGCTCACTGGGCCACAGGAAGGGAGCAGTGGGGTGCACATGCTGCCTCGTGAGGTGAGAAGACACCAGCAGCATGCAGTCGCCAAAGGATAGAAGAGGGAGAGTTGCACCTCAGCTAGAGGAACCCCATTTCTAAGTGAGGCTGGGTTCGCCCTCTGAATAGTAGAGCCCTGAAGGTTCCCTCTTTCCCTTGGGGAATGGAGGTAACCAGCCATTCCCTGGGGCTTGGCTGCCAGTGGCCCTCGGCAGGCTGGTAAATGCAGCCTGGCCGGGAGGGAAGCTTCTTGGTGGGACGGAGTCAGTCAGCTGGGACAGGCTTGGCTGCCCATGTCCCCACCCTTAAACATGGGTTCATTTTGCCCATATTGTCTTACGTTGCCCTTCTGTAGAGCTGGGGCAGGGCGGGGACAGACACAGTGGCGAGACACCTGCCAGACATGTGCCATTTTCCCACAACCACCCCGAGCCCTCTGATAGCTCAGATCCCTGACAAGAAAAACCCAAAGACCCCTTCCGGCAGGAACAGTAATTGTGCACACAGACACACAGTCAGTGCCATAAGGCTCTGCCCCAGGTTTGTAGCAGAAGGAAGAGCTGGGGAG
>NW_005370207.1:1154255-1177395 GCF_000412655.1 Myotis brandtii | reverse complement strand
AAGCAGCAGCCAGACAGACCTACTCACAATGCACACACACATAACACACTCGCTGAAGACTTCCGCATGCTCCTGGTCTCACACACCCTTTCAGTACTTCCTTTCCTCAGTTAGCTCAGAGCTACCGCCATGATCTCTGAACCCCAGGTGCCTGTCTCTCAACAGCCAAGGCAGCCACCATGGGGTCACAGGTGGAGAAGACTGGGGATCCTGGGGACACCTCAGATACGCAGGCATCTGAGCCCTGCCAACCCTGAAGGCTGCTGCAAAGCTCTGCCCACGCTGCTCCTGGGAACCAGCCGCCAGGGAGAGGCAAGCCCCGCTAGGTTCCCAGGAGTCTTGAAGAGAAAGAGATGAGCAGGAGAAGGGCCCAGGAGGAAGGCAGGCCCCGCTCTGAGAGTGGTGCACTGCATTTTAATTAGACAGAATAAAAACATGCAGCCTGCGTACATAAGTAATGAATCACTGGTAATTACTCCTCAGCATCATCCTGTGGCACCAGTGCCAAGATGACGGGCTCTTTCAGGCAAAGCCATGTGTAGTGCATAGCGATGCGCCTGGCAAGGGACCCACCTCTCCATCTCAGGCCAGAGTCCCTGCTCTGTCCTCTCCTGGGTCCCTCTGGGGCCTCTACACTTAGAGGGCTGCTTAGATCGGAAGAGGTAGCTCCTAGGCCCGTGTGCTGAGTAGCCGGGGAGCAAAGACGCTTTCAGAATCTGGGCCCCAGAGGCTGGTGCTTGCCATGCTGACCCCCCAGGGGCTAACTCTTCAGTGAAGGTTCAGCCCTTTGTACACAAGCCCAGCACCAATCTCCTCCACTCCCTGCAGCAGGCAGAGGACACGGGGGTGGCAGCCTTAGGCTGAGCTGTCATAAACGGGAAACCCAAGAGGGAGCACTTAGCTGTAGGAGCGGAGGCTGCCTGCTCCCCATCCCTCTAGGAAGACAGGGTTTCTGTGAGTGGAACTGGGATGAGGAGGGTGGAGACCTCCTAGAGGCCTCCTGGTGGCCCACTCTCCCAAGGTGTGCACAGTCCCTTTCATTTGTCCTAGCTTGTTGGGTGACATTCCACCCCCCTCCCCCACCCAGTCCCCAGAGATGGAAGCAAAGAGAGGGATCCAGGAGGGTGGCCCGAGGCCCAGTCCCTGGGAGAAGTGATGTGTGCTCTTGGAAGAAAGGTAGGAAGGGACTGACTGAGGAGATGGCTGCTCCAGGCTGGAGGAGAATGAGGGGCCTATGGGGCCCCTAAGCCCCCCATTCCTTTTGGCCGGTGACTGGGCCTTGGCTCTGGGAGGCGACTTGCAAGCCAGATGGTGGCCCCATGGGGAAGGCAACGTTTATTCCTGGAACAAATTTATGGCTCAGCATGGCTGTCCCATGAAATCCTCCTCAAGCTCAGGGAAGCTCTGACACATTGGTGGCCGGCTGATTTATCCCATTAGCAGGGCTGGGCTGTGAGTTAGTGGCAATAGGCTGGGGGTCGGGGGTGGGGGGGGGTGGAGGTGGTGCTAAGCCCAGCTCCCACCACTAAACCCACTGCGTTGCTTAATCGTCCATTTGTTTCCTAAAGCTGCTTTCCAACCCCCCCGCCCCCCACTTCGATGCACTGTCTGCAGAGACGGATGGGCTGTAAATCTGCTGTCCTAACAGCTTTATACATCTCCTGGGGCTGCTTCCAAAATGGGCTTCCCTGCAGGGCAATGTGAAGGGAACTGGGATGTGGGCTGTGGGAAGGGCTAGGAATGGGGAAGGAGCAGGAGCAACGCCCATCTCCTGCTCCAGGGGCTCCCCTCAGTGGATGCCCATCTCCTGCTCCAGGGGCTCCCCTCAGTCGTTTCTCGCATTGATCCAAGTCACCTCCCTGACCCACCTGAGCAGGTCTGCAACAGGCTTATGGCTGAGACGCCTTGCCCTTGGTTCTTATGTGGTTCCTGATATGGGGTCTGAGACCAACCGGGGTAACTCAGTTGGGGAACGACAGAACCACTTCTGTCTGTTGTAGGAAGGCAATGGTGTTAATGGTGGTGAGAGAAAGTATGAGCCAGGGCCAAGGGGCACCCCTCCCCCCGCCCACTCCCACACCATACCTTCTCCTTCTTCTGCTTGGCGGCCTCCTCGGCAGACAGCAGGGATTTGTAGTAGGAGCTGCGCTCCGCAGTGAAGTGGACCTTGGAGAGTGCGTGCTCCACCAGCAGGACGGACAGGTTGGCGCCGTCGATGTGCAGCCAGCCGATGAAGTTGCCGGCCTTGTCCATGCTCTCCACCTCCACCTCCACCTGGGGCACAGAGAAAGGGGGCACGGAGTCAGTGTGCAGGGGGTGGCCCTGAGTGTGCAGGGGGGAGAGCGGCGCTGAGGCCCAGTGCTCAGGCCCTGGGCAGCCGCCACCAGGTTCATTGCACGTGATAGAAGCGGCTGAAACTAGGAGAGGGAGAGGATGTGCTGAGCAGAAAAGCAAGAGCTTGTGAGAGCCCCTGCGCTGCCGCCCTCTGAGAACCCTTCGCTTCAGTTCTGTAAGTCGGCTCTATGCTTTTTAGCCTCTCACCCCCCAGAATCATCCTTGATAGATACATCACTGACAAAGCAACTTCAAAATTCCCCTTCCTTTGACAGAGAGCTAATAGGGTAAACTCCACTCCTTAGCTTAAGCAAGGGAGTCCCTGTTCGCTGTGTGTGTGTGTGTGTGTGTGTGTGTGTGTGTGTGTGTAGCTGGGGGTCAGGAGTGAGATCAGAAGCAGTCAGCTCTGGGCACACGCCACTCTTCTCTTCCCTCCCCCAGCTCTGCTAGGAAGAGAGGCAGACTCTGGGAGCAGGGCAATCCCTGGGGAGAGGGGAGCCTGTGTTCTTTCTGGAAGAGCTGAATGAATTAATGCTTAATTTAACAAAGGTAAAAAAAACTGGCTGCATGAGAGTCGGGCGAGGACAGGAAGGATGGGACAAGTGGGCAGGAAGTGCACTACGCCGAGGAAAAGTTACGGGCCAACACCAGCAGAAGGTCCCCCCCGAAGGAGGAGCAATTGCCATAAGCCCAGACCTCGAACTGTGTGCTGGCGCTGAGCTTCAGAACCCCCAGAGATCCCCACAAGGCTCCAGGCCTCTTAAGCCCCCCTGGTCCCTGTAAGACCCAGGACCCCAGAGCCAGAACTGCCTCTGCTCCTGCGAGACAGTGGCCTCACTGTCGTGGCCATAGTGGTGGCGGATCTGCTCCCACCTCAAGGAGGCAATGGCCCAGGAAATATTCCTTCTTTGATTTTCTTCCCCTGCTTAAAGGGGACTGGAAAAGCCTTTGCTGCCAAATGTAAAAACTTGTATTAATTTAAATGGCTTCAAGCTCGATTAAGCAATAAAATGAATGTCTAAACACCTGAGAATTCTCTGAAGCCTGGGCCAGAGCCTGTGGCAGCAGCCTAGGGCAGAGGGTTGGAGGGGCAAAGGGGGGGAGCAGCCGCCTGCCTGGTGGGTTCTGCCTCAGCAGGGAGAGATGGCAGCGGACATGACTCCTTCGGAGTAGGCGAAGGAGACGAGATGGCACGGATGTGCAGAGGGCAGTGGAAGGAAAAGAGGGGGCGGGGCCAGGGAGGAAGGACCCTGGCCTTTTCCCCTTCTTGGACACCTTCCTGCTTGTTGAGGTCCACAGGTCACCCTTCAAGGGTAAATGCAAGTTCAACAGTGCCCCAAATTGAGATGTGGTACAGAAGAGGGTGTGGAGAGTTTATCAGAGCTACAGAAAAAGGTGCTGTACGTATAGATCCAAACCCAAGTTGATATTGTAGGTGGGAAAGGAGGCACAGAGAAGGGAAGTGCAGCTAGTAAGGGGCAGAGCTGAGAGCACCTCCTTCCCTCTTCTATAGCCCTGTTTCAGGAGCACTCTTTCCTCCAGTCACACCTCTCACACGCCCCCCTCCTCGCTTCCCACCAGGTAATGCCAGCTCCCTCCATGATCAACACCGTGGGGACTTGCACCTCACTGGTAGAGCCAGGGTGGGACTACCCAGCACCTGCACCACCCTGCTGAGGGACTGAAGCAGGGAGAACCAGCATCTAATACCTGCAGATGTCAAAATATGTTCCTCCTGTCTAATTCTGGCAATTAACGTACTGGGGGACCTGCACTTGTCGGGGAAAAGGGCAGGTGGGCAACATGGTGCTTTGATAAAAACAGGTGCCTCAAGAGCTCACCAGCAGGGCCTTTTGCCACCCTGCAAATGCCCAGGACACTGGAGCCCCAGGGAAGCTCTGCTGCGGGAACACTGGGCGCCCCTACAGTAAGAGGACCAAAGGCAGAGGAAGAGGCTGCCAGACTAAAACAGGGACGGGCAAAATGAGAAATCAAGAGGCACAAATTTCCAGTTGTAAAATAAGTAAGTCACAGGAATGTAATGTACAACATAAAGAATATAGTCAATAATATTGTAATAACTTTGCTGTGACTGGTGTTGCTACATGGTTAGAGCATTGGCCTATACACTGAAGAGTGGTGGGTTCAATTACCGGTCAAGGGCAGGTTGTAGGTTCGATTCGTGCATGTGGGAGGCAACCAATTGATGTGTCTCTCTCACATCAATGTTTCTCTTTCTCTCTTCCTCCTTCCCTCCCTGCCTTCCACTCTCTCAAAATCAATGGAAAAAATATCCTTGCGTGAGGATTAACAACAACAACAAAATACAGTAATAACTTTGTATGATGACAGATGGTTACCAGACTTATTGTGGTCATTTCATAAGCTATATAAATGTTGAATTACTATGTGTATACCTGAAACTAATATAATATTGCATACCAAAGCTGTTTAAAAAAAATACATGGAAAAACCATCTCTTATCCTTCTTAATTTGGCAAGCTTTATTGAACATGCCAAGGCCAAGAAGCAGCAGGTCCCAGAAGAATTTTGGGAGGCAGAAGGAAGACAAGAGAGGCTGCGTGCCTTGTGTTTAGGAACTCATGAGATAACAGGTAGAGTCCGGTGTGTGTGTATGCTGGCTTCCACCACTAAACCACTGCCCTCCTTGTATTCGGGGGCTCATGAGATACCTCCTTATGCCCAGCCAAAAGCAGCGAAGCTGGTAGAGTTCCCAGGTTTGACCTCTTGCCTTCCACTGTGTTAGGAGCCAAGTGTCCTTTCCCTAAAACTGAGGATGGCTGCTCTGCATGAGCACATGGCCTCCCTCCAGGCTCGAGTAGCTTGTGGTGGGCCAGGCTGATTGTGACAAGAAGCTTGATGGCCACCCTCCTCACTCCTCTTGGCTTTGGATTGCTGGAAACGAATGCAAGAACCGCAGAGATGGGTGGCAGAGGCAACCGGGCAGGTAGCTTCCCTCTATTCCTACAAGGTGCCCACACTGAGACCTCACTCCACGTGGCAGTCCCAAGTTCACACCTTTCTCTCTGAGGCCACAAACCAGAGGCTGGCCTCTCAAGGGCTCACATCAGAGGGAGAACCAAGCAACTAGCAGCCACACCTGGGGCCAATGCTGCCGCGGAGCAGCAGGCTCTCTGGCGGGCGAGCACTGACAGCGCCGCTCACCCTGCAATCGATGCACTAACTTGGGCTTGACAGGTCCCTGGGCCCGGTGGGCCGCAGAGAAAGAAATCTCTAGCCTTGGGCACTATGCTGCCACTGAATCCATCTTGGGTTACAGAGGGAGATAAAGCTGTCACCTGAGTCTCTGCTTCCCCTTTATTACAGCTGCTACAACCACGGTCTTTTCTCAGTCAAGCAAAGGCACTCAGGATAGGTGGGCTGGCCTCGGCAAAGAGACAGGGCTGGGCAGTGGTCCTGCTGCTCCCAGTCTCTTGGCTTCCGGCCTCTCTGGCCAAGTCCTGCACTTGTGCCTATCTTTCTGGACATGCCCCAGCCTGGACGGCCACGTGGAATTCAGTTTGAAGATCAAAGTCTTAACTCTTCTCAAGCTCAGGGAGAGCTACAGGGGGGCAAGCAGAAGGTGAAGCAGGGCACACCCAGGTAGATGTGTTCATCCTTCATTATATTTCTCTCCGATATTGACTGCTAAAATTTGGGTCCATGGCTGTACAAGCTCTACTCCATTCAATTTAAAGACTCACATTTTTTATGTTCTTGGGCGGCCCCTACAATGGCACGTACCATCGGGAGCTCAGGCCTTGGGTGACGACCATGGGCCGCCAGAGGGCTTCATATTCGTGTGGGCATTTGGTGTGTACATGTGTGGGCTCTGGCCTGAGGGTACCAGAGTTAAGTGTATACAGGGACATAGCATGTCAGCAAGGGACAGGTGGTGGGTCTTCTCGTCAATGCTCATGCTGAAGCTGAGAGCTAGGAAAACACAGAGCTGGTGCAGGAGGTGCGGGGGTGTGGTGGGAAAGAGACTGCCCCGAGGGACGATGAGAAGGGGGGGCACCAACCCGAGGAAGTGCCTTGGTGGTAAGTCTGGTTAAGATAGAAGCGAGCAGCCTAGATGCCTGGTGGTCGGACCTGACCTCCAGGTGTTTAAGGATGCTGTGATGCTGCCTCACGGTGCACTCGGATGGTCCAGTCATGTGCCAGCATTTCTTGCCTTTAGCTCTTTTTAAAAAAAAAATATTTTTATTGATATCAGAGGGGAAGGGAGAGGGAGACAGAAACATCAATCATGAGAGAGAATCACTGATTGGCTGCCTTCTGCACACCCCCTATTGGCTAGGGCGTGCCTTTAGCTCTTGATGCTGGTGGAGTGGGTAGGACTTTGCCACCCTGAACTAGCCCTGTGAAGGCTTCCCTGAGCCCTGGCTAGAGCGAAACACCCTCTGACACCTATGGGCTCGCCCTCCCTTTGGCATTCAGGGGACAGTACACAGCACAGAGGTTTGGAGCACAGACTCGGAAGCCGGACTACCCACCATCTGCAGGATGTTTGGAGAGCCACTCAACTTCTTTGTGCCTGCTTACTATAACACTGGAACTGCAATAGTATCTCCCTCAAAGGGTGTTACGAGCTACTGTAAATAAGTTAAGCACTTAGAAGAGTTAAGCACTTTGACACACGAACACTTCATCATCAATTATTACTTGCTGAGAGGGGCAGTTATTTCATTTCCAAAAGTCTTCACTCTCCAACCAGACTGTGCGCTCCCTGGGGGACGAAGCTTGTTCTATCCTCGACAATCTCCCCTCGGCCTGGGTGGACTGACTGGGCCAAGAGCTTGCAGGAAAAGCATAGATCCTGGGAGTCAGACAGACTTGGGTTCAAATCCTAACTCTAGCCGTGAAGTTTTGGGCAAGTCACATGACCTCCTCTAGCCTGCTTCCTTACTGTAAAAAGAAGAGCGGGCCCTGTGCATTAGAGAAGCTCCTGTAAACTGCTTCATCTCCCTTCAACTGCTGCCAGCTGCCAGCAGCCTCAATGGTTACAGCAGCAGCAACCCTGCTTGGCTGAGCTAGACCCCTGTGTTCTGCCCCCTCCCGAAAAGCTCTGGGGTGCTTACACCTTGGGGACCCCATGCAAAATACAGAGTGGGAGGTAAGGCGAGTGGGGGTTGATGGGAAGAGCCACTGTGTGACAGATGCCTTTCTGCTTAGCCGAGGGGGTCTTTCTCCACTACAGGGACAAAAGCGGGGGCTGTCACCCAGCCAGCCATGCCCAGCTGCACACAACGGACCCAGCCTGTCTGTGGGCCGGGGCAGCCAGCGGGTCCTGCTGCCTCACAATGGGACACGTCCTCCTGCTCCCAAGCACATTAATGTGCCACTAATGAAATTGTTCTGGCTTATTTACCAAATTAATACAAACGGCACAGGCTGTTAATTTGCATGTCTCTTAATTACTGAGGAAGAGCTCCCAAGCCCGGCAACATACACACCTCAGTGCCCACCCAGCCGAGCTGCTGGTGGTGAGGAAGGGGTGAGGGGGAGGAGGAAAGAGGAGAACTGGACAGCCCCTAGTCTCCATGGCTGGGAGCATATGAGGGAGGGAAGGCGGTGGTGGCCATGAATTTGTTGTTTCCCACAGTCCCTTTCCCAGCAGCTGCAGTGCCCTGGGCCTGCAGAAAAATATACTTAGTCCCCCATCCCTCCCACATTGTTCCCCTCCTTTAAAAAAAATATATTTTTATTGATTTCAGAGAAGAAGGGAGACGGAGTGATAGAAACATCAACGATGAGAGAGAATCATCGATTGGCTGCCTCCTGCACGCCCCACACTGGGGATCGAGCTGCAACCCAGGCATGTGTCCTGACTGGGAATCAAATCATGACCTCCTGGTTCATAGGTTGATGCTCAACCACTGAGCCACACCAGCTGGGCCTGTTCCCCTCCTTCCTCTTGTCTAGATTCTGTCCAGCTTCTCAACTCAGGAATTTCAATCAGACAGACAGTGGGGACTAAGCCATTCTGCTCTAAGCAGTGAGGCACATGCTCTGCCTGGGGTGCATGCAGGCCAGAAAGGTGCTGGGGTTACTGAGAGGTGTGCAGGAAGGAAGAGAAGTAAAAGCCAGGCAGAGGCTATGCTCTTATAGAGCCTACGAGCCTCTCTCAGCTGGTCCTGCCCTGCCTAGTTAATCAGCCTTCAGGTTCAGAGAGAGAGAGAGAGAGAGAGAGAGAGAGAGAGAGTTAAGAGTTCAGCTATAAGACCACAAAGGAAATTCTGACTGCCTTGGGGGATCATTTAGTTATTTTTTCCTCTCCTGCTCCAGGAGCCTCCAGACCTAGTGACTGTAAGTCTGGGACAAAACTGAAAGTCACAGGTAGTCTTCTTGGGATCATGGTGAGGGGGGGGACATGCTCCCTGTGGTGACTCAGGGTAGCCAAAGGAGGCATAGCACAGAGGGAATTCCTGGCAATGGGGGACCGGGGGTGGGGGGGGATCTCACACATGTGTACCCTCCTTGCCTATTTATGTTCCAGAAGGCTGGAGAGGTAGATCCCTAAGTGCACTGGCCTTGCCTCTGTGCACAGTGCGTGAGGCAGCACAGGAAATTACCCAGCAACAGCCCACGCCAGCCCCATCGCTTGAGAGGCTGTGGAATGCCTGGAAAACAGCTGCGGGGAATGCTCCTGCCCCAAGGGAGGTGGGCTGCCGCAGGCAGGACAGGCAATGCCAGGTGCGTAGGCAGGAGCAGCAGCTCAGGACACCCCTGCCCTGAGGCATCTGAAAATGAAGACTTCCTGTGGGGGAGAGGGGATGCTAGCCGTAAGATCCTCTAGGACAGCGGTCGCCAACCTTTCGGACCTCACGGACTACCAGTGGTCCGCGGACCACCGGTTGGCGACCGCTGCTCGAGGGGGCAGAGCAGGAGCACTCACTACATCTGGGGAGGTGATGCTAGGGGCCCCATGACAGGGTTCCTAAATGGAAGCCTTCATCCTTTTCACATGATGTCTTGCATAGTCTGGCTCAAAATACCCCCAAAGCCATCAGCATGGAGAATAGCAGGAAGCCTGGAACTGAGAACAAGATAGAAATGAAGCTTGACTAGGGAGAAGGCATCGAGGAGCAAAGAAAAAGCCTTGGGCCAGAACCGTGATCTAGGTACCAGCTCTGCCCCTTCTGGGCTCGGTGTCAATTGCTTTCCCGGCTCAGTTTCTTCCTGTGTCAATGGGTTTTCGAGGCTCTCTCTGCTCAGAATTTTCTAAGGCTGGGGTGTGGGTGCTGGTGGTATGCCAGCATGACTGGAGCTGAGAGAAGGGCAAGTGGGAGTGCCCCACACGGCAATTGCCAAGGAGACCTTGCAGAGAGGGGAGGGTGGGAAATGGAGAGTAAAAAGGCACTCCAGCCTTTTCCCAACCCAAGCCTCCCACCCAGAGCTTTCTGCAAGATTGTGAGTAGCAATCCAGAGCAACCAGGGTGCTACCCACACTCCCCTCCTGCCACAAAGTGGCAGCCACAGCATGGAGCCGGCGCCCCCCCCCCCCCCCCCATGCTGCATGCAGCTATAACGTGCTGCCACAGTGGAGCTGCAAACTTGAGGAGACACCTCACCTTAATAAAGTAGCAGCTTAACACAGCCAACGTGAGCCCTGCACTCCTGGCACGTGCAGGCACACCAACGTCTTTCAGAGTCAATGAACATCAACACAAAGCAATTAATAATGTAACTCGGAGAGGCGGTGCCTGTGAAATGCCTCCCGGGCCCCACAGGCAGCAGCTGGCTGTGGGGAGCAGGCAGGGGAGAAGCAGCAGCACAGGGCAATCTTCCCCGAGCCCCTGGGCAGCGGGGCGCCAGTCCCCACCAGCGCCTCTGCTTCTAATCCAGCAGCACCTCCGGACCAGACGATTCGTAGGTCCAACCCACATAGGTGATCGTTCTCCAGAAAACCTCTTTTCTGACCTCCATGTGCTGGCCCAGCCAAAGCCCTAGGAACGTCTGGAAACCAGGCCCAGGTTGGCAGTGGCAAGAGGAGCAAAGAAGCCCGGGAAATTGAGGGAAGGCCTGAGGAGTGGCCAGGTGGCTCAGGGCTTCTCCTTGAACGCCTCCCCTCGGGGATGAGGAGTGGATGACAGGCGGCCAGCTTCTGGTCCTGCCTGAGGCAGAGAGGCAGCCAAGGCATCAGCATCCTGAGCCTGCCGGGAAATGCAAACCTGCTGACTCTGGCCTTTGCAAGCGGTAACACAGTTTACAAAGTGACGCAATCTGTTCCTTTGGTGCAGACAATAAGGAAGCAGACTGCTCGTCTCCCCAGGAAAAGCTGGGGCTGGAGGGAGATGAACCCTCTGCCCCCTGAGGTTCCTGCAGGGCACGTGGCTGAGTCAGGGGCCCTCATTCTGCCCCAGCCCCTGTCCAGGGCACCACTGTTGGTGTCCTTTCCCACAGGGTTTCTGGACTCCCTTCTGAACGTGGAGCACACCTGCCCAGGGCCCCCTCATGTTCCCTGGCTGACGTGGGGAAGAGAAGGCCTAGCCAAAAAGAGCAGTGAGATGGCTTTCCATCATGTGCGCCCAGACAGCATTCTTAGCCAGCCCCGCAGCTTAGGCCAGGGGGTCAGCTGCAGGGCGTTCTCCCAGAGCTTCCGGCTGTCCCAGGGCCCTGTAGGGACTGAGCGAAGGTGACAAGATGGTTGGCCGTTTTTGTCAGGAGAAATCAGTGTGTGTGACCTATGGAGTAACTGCATGAGGTTATCAAACCTCTGACTTGGTCTGAAAGACCAAGCGTGCTCAGTCATGTGAGGTTGGAATGCCAGTTTCCCCGCTGCAGGCCCGTGTGTCTCCCCGACCCCAAGGCCCACTCTGGGGACCGGTGCATGCGGCACTGCCGACTCCACTCTCAGGCTTCTTTATCTGAACCGCCGTGGGTTTCTATGGAGACCCACAGTCTGCCTTTGAAAAGCACTTAATGCTGGCATCCATACCTACTTCCCCTCTACCGCTCACCTGGCTCTAGATGACACCCTATTTCTATCAGTGATGAGATAGAGAACTTCTATTATCACCACACCAATTTCCTCTTCCACCAGTGTCTACCCCTTTTGACAAATAGCCTAGAAACCTTGCTTTGACTTCACATCCCGCCCAGTTGACCTTTTCCTCTTCACTCCGAGTATTCTGCCCACCTCCCTCTCACGTCTCCATCCACTGCGCCGGTCGCCGCCCTTGATATTCCAATGCAACTGCCACGTCAAAGGTCACCCAAGACCTCTTAATTGCCATTTTAATAATTTCTTCTCAGATTTCATTATTTTTGACCTTTTGAATGGTCTGACAAAGCTAAGCACCCAATTTCCATTTTGAAACTTTCTTTTTAGGCCTCTGTGATTCCCAATCTTGACTTTTTCTCTCTGCTCTTAGTTTCAGTTGTGAATTCCTTCCCAATAACATGCCCCTTGAATATGGATATTCTCCAGGGGGTCATTTTAAGCTGTAGACAGTCCCTATATTTCACAGCTCCCTGAGATAAATGACACCACAACTTCTATTTCCAGTCCAAACCTCTCTTCAGAATTCTACTCCACCAGATAAATTTCAAATATAACGTCTCTCTACTGTTTTCACTATAAAACCTGCTATTCCACCTGCATTTTTTATCCCAAGTGGTAGCTTGAGAAGCTTAGGAATCATCCTTGACTCCTTTGACATTCACAGTCAATCTCCAGGTCACCAACCTACTTCATAAATGTCTCTTGAATTCTTCCCTCTTCTTTATCCTCAGTGCCACGCCCTGAGGAGTTCAGGCCCCAGCTTTGGGTAACTCTGGCACCCCTGCCACCAGCCTTGCCTCTTCCCAAAGGCCTCTCCACAATGTTCACACAGGCCCTGAGGCCAGACCACCTGGTTAAATCTTGCTCTACTACTTCCTTCGATGAGTGGGTTATTTAATCTCTCTGGGTCTGCGATTTCCCTATTTGTCAAATGTGCATAATGGTAATCACCTCAAAGGGTTTATTGAAGAAAAAAAAATGACTGATTAAGCTCAACACTTAAGAAGAATCTGACATATAGTAAGTGCTCAATAAATGACGTGGTTACTTTCTAAAAAATCCAAATCTGATCCCCTTCTCTTCTATGGAAATCCTTTCCTTGTTCTCTGCTGAAGTTCAAATTCCTCAGCACAGTAGCGCATAAGCTCCTTATAACTGGGTTCTTCCTGGTCTCACTTTCTATCAGTTTGGTCCTCAGTATTTTGCTCTAGTTCTGCCACACCACCTCCAGCTCCACACACATAACGCATTGTTCTAGGCCTCTGTGCATGTCATTTCCTTTGGCTAGAATGCTCCTTCCTACTGCATTGCCTTTAAATCTCCATCCAATCTTCCAATAAGATTCTGCACAGATGTGAATTCACTTGAACCATTCCCTTATTTACGCAGGTAATGCTTCCCCCACAGCACTTTGCTTATACCACTTTTAATTACATTATTATAATGGCATTTATTTTATTTTATTTTTTTTAATTAAATCTTTATTGTTCAGGTTACATTTGTTCCTCTTTTTTTCCCCCCCATAACTCCCCTCCTCCCAGTTCCCACCCCACCCTCCGCCCTCACTCCCCACCCACTGTCCTCATCCATAGGTGCACGATTTTTGTCCAGTTTCTTCCCGCATCTCCCATTCCCCTTTCCCCGCCAAGAATAGTCAGTCCATTCCCTTTCTATGTCCCTGATTCATTATAATCACCAGTTCATTCTGTACATCAGATTATTTATTCACTTGGTTCTTAGATTCACTTGTTGATAGATGCATGTTTGTTGTTCACAATTTGTATCTTTACCTTTTTCTTCTTCCTCTTCTTAAAGGATACCTTTCAGCATTTCGTATAATACTGGTTTAGTGGTGATGAACTCCTTTAGCTTTTCCTTATCTGTGAAGCTCTTTATCTGACCTTCAATTCTGAATGATAGCTTTGCTGGATAAAGTATTCTTGGTTGTAGGTTCTTGGTATTCAGCACTTTGAATATTTCTTGCCATTCCCTTCTGGCCTGCAAAGTTTCTGTTGAGAAATCAGCTGACAGTCGTATGGGTATTCCCTTGTAGGTAACTGAGTTTCTTTCTCTTGCTGCTTTTAAGATTCTCTCTTTGTCTTTTGCTCTTGGCATTTTAATTATGATGTGTCTTGGTGTGGTCCTCTTTGGATTCCTTTTGTTTGGGGTTCTCTGCGCTTCTTGGACCTGTAAGTCCATTTCTTTCACCAGGTGGGGGAAGTTTTCTGCCATTATTTCTTCAAATAGGTTTTCAATATCTTGCTGTCTCTCATCTTCTGGCACCCCTATTATTCTGATGTTGGTACGCTTGAAGCTGTCCCAGAGGCTCCTTACACTATCTTCGTATTTTCGGATTCTTTTTTCATTTTGCTTTTCCGGTTGGGTGTTTTTTGCTTCTTCGCATTTCAAATCTTTGGCTTGATTCTTGCGCTCCTCTGGTCTGCTATTGGGTGTAATATTCTTTATTTCAGAGCGTGTATGCTTAATTTCTAGTTTCTTTATCATAGCATCGAGGGTCTCATTAGTTTTCGTGAAGCTCTCCAAAAGTTTATTGCAAGCCCTCAAAATTGCGTTTTTTAGCTCTATATCCTCCAT
Source organism: Myotis brandtii (assembly GCF_000412655.1). Classification (NCBI taxonomy): domain Eukaryota; kingdom Metazoa; phylum Chordata; class Mammalia; order Chiroptera; family Vespertilionidae; genus Myotis; species Myotis brandtii. Next base: position 1,163,438 of record NW_005370207.1, on the reverse strand, counting down.
TTCTGTCATGTTTTTTTGTCTCCGCATTTTTTATGCTTTCTTGGTGCACCCCCTAGTGGTCTTTGTGCGCAGTCTTGTTCTAGTTGAGCCTTGATTGTTGTAGTTAATACTAGAGGGATTTGACCACCAGGCCGACTGGCTGTGTGAATCAGCTGTGTCTGCCGCGGAAAACTTCTGTCCTCTGGGGAGGTGCTAATCTAGCCTTTGCCTGAGGCGATCTGGCAAATGGCTCTGCGCAGGGCTTGGGCGGGGCGGGATCAACAGGGCGGGGGGAGGGAGCGGTTATGGCCCCTCTCAGTCCCGTTCCCAGAGGCTCTGCTTCTCAGAACCCCCGGAACCGCTGCAAACCTCGGAGGGAAAGCTGCCTTCCAACTGATGCCAGACACTCCCGCTTCTCCCGTTTGGGTCCGAGTCCCCAGCGATTCGCCCGTATCTGGAGCTCAGAGTCTGAGACTCCCCCCTGACCGAAAACGACAACCGCGCTCTCAGCCACCAGCCCGCTTTGCGCGCGCACCTCCGCACCTGAGTATTTTCCACACTGCGCCTCCTCTGAGCCTCGGTGTGCTGTTATTTTTCCTTCTAGTTGAAGAGTCTCTCCTCAGCCAGCCTTCCTGCGGTTCTGGGTGATGTCCGTTCCGTCTTTTAGTTGTATTTTTGAAGTGGTTGTTTGCGGCAGCAGTCTCCGGTGTTTACCTATGCCGCCATCTTGGTCTCTATATAATGGCATTTATTAATGGTACCTTATTGATGGCACATGGTAGACAGCCAGTTGATGGTGAAAAGTAAAAGGTCCTCGATTCTCCCCATCACTGGCAGTGAACTTGGAGAAGGAAAGTTCCCGGGACAGAAAACTGTCTTTGGGGAAATCCCGTGGCACCCAAGTGACTGGAGAGGGCCTGTTTCGAGGTGTCACCTCTAAGGGACAAGGCTGTCCCACAGCTGCCCAGGCCAGAGCAGGCTGGCTCTTAGGAGCCCCGAGGGGCAGAAACCAGCCTCCGTCAGTGCAGCCAGCACCGATGACGGGGGCACCAGGCGTCATGGGCAGAGGGGCTGCTCTGCAGTTGGCTTCGCCTCTGCTGAACATAACTGGTGTGAGGATGGATTCCTCTATTTATACAGGCGTAAGTGCAGGCAGCAGCTGTGAATGCCTCTCTCTGGTCTCCTACACATCCACCCCCTCCTGGCCCCCACCCCTCAGCCAGGACAGGCCCCAGACCACTGTCAAGTGCTAACTCCTCCAAGCCAGGGGCTAGGTGTGCCGGCCAGGCCAGTCACCTGAGGGAACATCTGGGCACAGGGCTGCGAAGGCCTTAACCTACAAGTCACCTACCGGTGCTGGAAGGTCTCCTAGAACAGGGAAACCTCGTAGGAAAGGCAATTGCTGTTGAGTTTGAGGGAATCTGGGGCTCAGACTGGGAGGCCAACTCCTGGTTTAGTCACTTCAGAGTTCTCAGAACTGGGTTTCGGCCATAGGGGCCACTCAAAAGATGTCAGAACGGGGCAAGAATGTCCTATGTTGGGGAAGAGGGACCTGGAGATCCTTTTTCTCTTTCACTATCACCTGTCTCTTGGCAAAAAGGACATAGACACCAATCCCTGTTGAGGCCACAAAATGGCATCAGAGAGAAGAACTTGAACAAATAAAAATTCTACCCCTGCAGCCAGGGACCAGCCAATTTACATGTCTTACTAAAGATAAGAAACAGCAAAAAATTTTAACACGTAAACATGGAAAGCCCATCCCTCCCAATTAACGTCAGAGTAACTGCATGATACACTGAAGGCAGCGAGACGATGATGAGCACTGTCACCAGAGGGGACGCCTCACCTCTCACCATCAGCCCAGCATCTCCTCTGGGCTCCTCTTATTAAACCCACACCGGGTACTCACACATACCCTTCTTTTCAACCACCCTGCCTTCACTTGTCAAGCAGGAAGCCTGGCATGGGCCTGCTCTCCTCCCCAAGCTGTGCACTGTGCATGCTGTGCTTGACTCCAGACAGGGTGCCCTTTTCTGACCCACACGACGGCGATGTTGTAGACGGCCAGCAAACCTGCCTCTCCACATCCGGGGACAAGCCACAGGCAGAATCACCCCCTCTCCTCTCACTCCACTGCAGAGTTGCTCTCTTAGGTCCAGTGGAGAGGAGATCTGGGCATTGGAGGATACAGGGGTTCAGAACAGGCCCAAGATGTGCTGCTTGGGAATGTGAATTTTTTTGAGCTGAAGGCAGTCAAGACCCTGCGGGCCCACAGAAACTTTTACCTCTCCATTGAAGAATTTAAACTGGAGGTCTTGCCCATAATTAGAGTTATCACCAGAAATAACGTTTTATGACTGATCTATAGGGCAGGGCAAACCTTTAATTACTAAACATCTGCCCTTATCATCTTGTGAATGACCTTCCTCCCCTTAGAACAGCGGTTCTCAACCTGTGGGTCGCGACCCCTTTGGCGGTGGAATGACCCTTTCACAGGGGTCACCCAAGACCATCCTGCATATCAGATATTTACATTATGATTCATAACAGTAGCAACATTACAGTTATGAAGTAGCAACGAAAATAATTTTATGGTTGGGTCACAACATGAGGAACTGTATTTAAAGGGCCAGAAGGTTGAGAACCACTGCCTTAGAAGCTGCAAGATGTCTTACCTCCTCCTTAGCTTGGACTGCCATATATACCTCACTTTACCTTGTCTCTGACTTCACATGGACGTGGGGTCTCGGACTCTCTCGTGTATGTGGAATTCCCGTATGTAATTAAGTTTGTTATTTCTCTTGTTCATCTAATCTGTCTCACATACATAGATTTAATTGCTAGACCAGTTGAAAGAACCTAGGAGAGTAGAGGAAAGCAAGCTTCTCTCTCCCCCACAGGGGACTCTGCTCATGCCTGATGCACATCCCAAACGCTGTTACAAACCTGTGCGAACACAGTAAGGGACATAAAGAGCCCTTGGAGATGGTGCAGAGCCCCTGCAACAGTCTGAGTTCTAGCGATGTGAGTGGGTGAGGGCTGTGTGTGCTCACCCTCCTGCCGCTTGGGAAAAACTGGATGTTTGCTCCACATGATCTGCAGGGCCAGTGATCTCTCAGGCCACCATTATAAAGGTCTGAGCACGCAGAGCCGAAATTGGGATAAATGCAGCACACCTGAGGCTAGACTGGCCTGGGTCAAGGTCTTGTGATTTTTTTTCCCTATTACTAATGACAATTAAAATATGGCATTGCCCTGGCGGGTGTGGCTCAGTGGGTTGAATGTCATCCTGTGTACCAAAAGACTGCCAGTTCGATTCCTGGTCAGGGCACATGCCTGAGTTTCGGGCTTGATCCCGGTTAGGCAGTGTGCAGGAGGCAGCCAATAGATGTTTTGTTCTCACAATGATGTTTCTCTCTCTCTCTAGAAGTCAATAAAAAGTATTTTAAAATATGGCATTGCTTACACTGTCAGAGTGAAGCTCTCATATGCCATAAGCCCTCCAAGCTCCCCAAGTAGGGTGGGAGTTAGTACCCAGATCCTGCTGGGTCACGGTCAGCAGCCCTGCCCCACCTCGTTCTGCAGGAGGCCCCAGCTGTCTGCCTGGAGAAAGGCAAGCAGCAATGGGTATGGGCCAGCACTGGGACCACATGCCCTCTTCTTCCTCCACTTGACCCATCTGCCCATGGCACAGGCTCCTGATGGTACAGGGGTGTGAGTAACCAGCTCATGAAAGTTCTCAAAGCCACTAGAGTGAGATCACAGGCAAAAGAGGGAGAAATATTAGTGGTAGGAAAGGACATTATGTAGATGGGTCAGCAGCTTGGTTGCTGATGCAACTCTCTCTGCCCATCCTCTTGACAGGAGCCAGGGTTCCATTAATCACAATTATTTCTCTCATTCCCGTTTCCACCAAATGTCCCAAATACAATTCCGCTTAACGAGGTCCCAGGAGCCAGGGGGTAGACAGCCCCTCAACCCTACTATTTGCGCAGGCTGGTTTTGCCCTGTTCTAGGCGGGGAGTAGCTGTCCTGTGTTCCCCCAAATGGGACCAGGTGGCCTTATCTGCCCTGTTCCACCTTCCAATTTGGTTGCAATAAGCGGAAATCCACGGACACCTGCCCTCTGCTCCACGTGGGGAGTGCTCCCCCAAGGTGGCATGTTCTGAAATGGTGATAGGAAATGAGATGCTCAGGGTCTCCGGCTAAGATTTCCCAGAAGCCACAATTAAGAGTCCTTTTGACTCTGGAGGAAGAACATGAGCCTGACCCTTGCCTAAGCCTGGCTGCCTGTTTAAGGCTCTTCTGACAGAGGCTAGCTTGGCTGCAACTACAGCTCCCCCACCATAAACTTCCTGCCACTGTGCCCTGTGCAGAAACCTTTGAGACTCCTGCCCTCACCCCACCATGCAGTGTAAATACCATTTAAGCAATTTGATTTAATTTAATGCTATTCGGAGGTGCTCTCAATTGCCTGCTGCTCCTGAGCTGCTGCCTGGAGCCCGTGGGAGGAAATCCAGCCTGGGAAGGGCAGAGGCAGCAAAAAGGAAGGAAAAGGCCAGCCTGTCCTCTCTGTTAAGCAGGTACTCACAGGGACGCTGCAGGGAGGACAGAAGGAAAAAGAAGGGCTAAGAAAAGATTCTCAGCATCTTCTGTCTCCTCAAAGAGAAAGTATACGACATGGTGCTTATACCCCCATCTCGTCAACCTTATTTCCTCTAAATTCTTCAAGGACCCTCTGGTCCAGCTGACGTGCTGGGTGTGTGAGCACTAACTCCCTTCCTGCAGCCCTGCCAGTCCCCGAGGTGACGACTGTGCACCACGGCTGTAAAAGCCAGACAAGCAACAGCCCCTGCTCTGTCAAGGGAGGCGCAGGTGGCAGAGCCCACTCAGACACGTCTGCTCAGTTGCCAGTAGAGGAGTGCTGAGCACCCCTCAGGATGCTTCTGCCCAGGAGTGCAGAATGAGAATGTGGGAAGCTATTTGTAAGGGGCAACTCCACACCATTTTATCCTGCAGGAAGCCTCCCGATTCATTATTCCTAACAAAGAACTCCGCATCTTAGTGCTCATGTCTTGTCCTCAATCAACCTGTTCTGTGAATCCACTCTCTTTAAGCTACGCCCTCCAAATGAGGCTGCTTGCTTATTTCTTTGATTCCACCCCCCAGTCCCGCAGCCTATGCGCCAGCAGCAGGATTCTAGGCAGCACTGGAAGGCGCCCGGAGGAGGGAGAGCCTGGGCTCCAGGGCGAGACTGTGCCTGGCAGGGCTCTTTTGTTTCTGGGCAGCACCTTCCAGACGGCTATATTCCTGCTTGCTATCCAGAGCTGCCCTAACAAAGACAGCTTCCAAGGCCAGGCAGGCGGCAAAAAAAGAAAAAAAAAATGCAGGTTCAAGTTATAATAGAGTAGCGTGTGCCCTGCAAGGGGAGATCTTTGTGCTCAGCCTTGCATCTCTGGAAAGATACAGCAGGGCGAGAGGACAGGGATGCCCAGTGGAGCTGATTAAAGAGCTGAGGAAATAAAAAAATGATTAGGATTCTTCAAGATGGGAAGACAAATGCTGAAAGAACTGAAATGTAGAAAAATCATCAGAATATGTAAGGAGACCTAGTTATTTGGCATCTATTAAGTAGAAAAGCTTGCTTTAGGCATTGTAGTAGGTCCAAATGAAGAAAAAAACAACTTGATTGAGTTGAGAAGACATGATGAAACCACATCATGTCAACTAGTGACAAAATGCCATGTAAAACACATGCCACCGAGTGGCAGTACAGACAAGCACTGGAGGGGTTCAAAGGAGAGAGCAACTCTGAGGGCTGGACTCCTTGGGGAGGGACCAGGCATTCATGGCTGGTGGGACATCACAGGTCAGGGGCAAGGCAAAGATATCTAAGATATGGAATGACTTGGACCATGCTCTGGAAATAATGCATGACTGGGAGGGCAGGAGCAGAAACAAGGAGAGAATTTTAGGATATAAAGGGCTGAGTTCAGGAGAAGGAGAGAGGGAGAGGGAGAGGGAGAGGGAGAGAGAGGAAATATGAATGCAGGAGAGAGCAGAGGTTTAGAGGAGGTGCAAGTAGCTAGAAGGTCCAGAGGGCTGACCTTGAAGGATAGATGGGACAAGTCAGAGGCTGGTCCCCCTTCCAGACAGATCTGCGGCAGATGAATCACGGGGTAGACTCTGTACATTCTCAAGAAGGTAGGAAGGAAAGAAGGATAGATAAGACCCTAAACAAGATGCACAAAAATCCTGTTAAAATCATGATGGTTGGGAGGCAGGAGTGGGAAGAAATAAAAAGTCACAGTGATAGCTTATCAATGGAGCATGCTGATGAGAGTGAGATGCACAGAGGGAGACAGGAGTCGGAAAGAGGAGAAAAGCTGACAGTCCAGCCTTTATCGAGCTTGGTCAGTAGCCCGAGTTTTCATTCCTTCCCTGCATAAAAGACGGGCAAAATACTGTGTGTCTAGTCCTACCTTTATCCACCTGCCTTGATTCCAGCATTTTCTCCTGATTTGGGGGACTGCATTCATCAGCAGAACTGCGCAGTGCTCACCAGTGACAGCGCTGGAGCCATACTACCTGGGTTCAAATTCAGCTTCTGCCATTTTAGTAACCCTGAGCGAGTTATTTTAAGTCTGTTCTTCAGTTTCTTCAAACTGTGACATGGGAGTAATAAAACTGAATACCTCCCTTAGAAGGAAAATGTCAGGTTTAAATGAGTTATTATGCATAAAGCTCTCAGAACATCTGGCACACAACCGCATTCATTAAATGCTGGCTCTTCTTATTGGGATAAGCACATATAGTGAGAACAAAAACATATTTTGAGTATACCTAGGACACAGAGTGACCAAACTCTGGCTCTTTTAAGGAAAAAGGATAGGCCTTTGGTGAATATACAGTCCAGCTTGCTTGGTCCTAGCCTTGGCAAGGCCTATGCAGCTTCTAGAACAGCCGTGGGCAAACTACGGCCCGCGGGCTGGATCCGGCCCATTTGAAATGAATAAAACTAAAAAAAAAAAAAAAGACCGTACCCTTTTATGTAATGATGTTTACTTTGAATTTATATTAGTTCACACAAACACTCCATCCATGCTTTTGTTCCGGCCCTCCGGTCCAGTTTAAGAACCCATTGTGGCCCTCGAGTCAAAAAGTTTGCCCACCCCTGTTCTAGAACCACCCGGGAACTTTGCTTTGAGAAAGAAGAGGGTCTGAACTGGAGATGTTGAGCCTGACCAGCCTGGCCTGACCACTGGCAATTGCAGAGCTTCACCCCTAGAGGGACATGTGGATCTTTCTCTAGTCCAGCGGTTCTCAACCTGTGGGTCGCGACCCCTTTGGCGGTCGAACGACCCTTTCACAGGGGTCGCCTAAGACCATCCTGCATATCAGATATTTACATTACGATTCATAACAGTAGCAACATTACAGTTATGAAGTAGCAACGAAAATAATTTTATGGTTGGGTCACAACATGAGGAACTGTATTTAAAGGGACAGAAGGTTGAGAACCACTGTTCTAGTCTCATTTCCTACCACCCCCTCTCCCTCCTACACTAACTACATGGACTCTTCCACTGGGGCAGATTGAGCGATCTGTTGCCATTTCTAACGGATACATTGGTATCTCTCTCTGGAGCATATGTCCTCCTGCCCTTGACTTGGCTGATGCCTATTCATCCTTAAAAACTCGGCCTAAGAAGTACTTCTTCCAGGAAGTCTTTTCTTTTTCAAAATATATTTTTATTGATTTTAGAGAGAGCAAGGGAGAAGGATAGAGAGAGAAACATCGATCGGCTACTTCCTGCACGCCCCCTACTGGGCAAGCCTGTGACTTGGGAACGTGCACTGATTGGGAATCCTGGTTCATGGGCCGACGCTCAACCACTGAGCCACACCAGCCAGGCCAGGAAGTCTTTTCTGAATCCCAGGTTGTGCTCCAAGAGAATCCTCTGAGTCTAGAGCACATATCACCCTACACTGTAGTTGTTGATAGCTCTTGAGCCTGCCAGCTCCTTAATGGTAGAAAACTTGACTTTGTGGTACCAACTCCTAGCAGGGTGCCTAACGCACAGTAAAAGGTCAATACATGTTTGTTAAATGAAGTGAATGAAAAGAAAACCCAGCTGCTAATCACTGGCACTTATGTATTGATTTGTCTTTGCTTTTAAAAATGTTTGATTCAAAGAACATAAAAGGAAGATAATCTCAAAGAAACAAGGCCTTTCTATCTTTTATTACTGATCCAAACACAGTCCCTGACATACAGTATCTGGGGCAATGGCCTGCTCTGAAGACCTGCCACATGATTGTTATTGCCCTGAACACAGATTTAGTCCGACAGCCAAGTGCACCGTGGATCACAAACACTCCACGTAAGAAGGCTCTGCAGTTTCCATTTCCACATCTCAAGTAAAGACTGATAGTTGCTATTATAGGGAAGAGGGAAGGGAATTCACATTTACTGAGTACCTGCTGGGTGCTACACACTGAATTAGGTTCACAGACCGCATATGGCCTGTTAACCTTCATATGCATTTTGTTTAGTGTTTATTTTTAGTCTCACTTTATTGATAAGGAAAGGAGGCTGAGCAAGGTCATTTAGTGAATAGAGAAGCCAGAATTTGAACACAGTCCTGCCTACTTGCAGAGAGTAGGTCTTGTCACTAACAGTTGGGCAGAACGATTTGCTGACATCCGGAGAATGACACTCCCAGATGTCTACGAATTCTCTGCAGCTCTGACCCAGGGAGTGGGAGGCCCATTAGGGGCTGGGACTGAGGCATGAGGCATGCTGAGAGGACAGGAAGTGGACCTGGGGGAGGCATCTGTCTTCCTCCTGGCCCTGGCTGCTCTGCTTTTGGGCCAAGAGGTGATGTGTTGGTATAAAGGAGGTCATTAAGAAAGCTGCGATTCCCCTCCGCACAGATGTGCCTGAGCTGGCTTCCCCAATGATCCCTCGCTGAGCACTCCAGTTAGCAGTGTTCTGGGCTCATTACCCTCTGGGGCTCATTGCATCTATTCTCTGTTGGCTGCTCAGCGTGAACCCAGCCCCAGGACCTCATCACCCCGACTGCCTGGGAGAGCCACCAGCTCCAACCCCTTCTCTTGGGCCCACACAGGGCCCTGGTCAGGCTAGGGCAGCCGTGGGCAAACTACGGCCCGCGGGCCGGATCCGGCCCGTTTGAAATT
>NW_005370207.1:1130822-1154128 GCF_000412655.1 Myotis brandtii | reverse complement strand
ACCCTTTTATTTAATGATGTTTACTTTGAATTTATATTAGTTCACACTAACACTCCATCCATGCTTTTGTTCCGGCCCTCCGGTCCAGTTTAAGAACCCATTGTGGCCCTCGAGTCAAAAAGTTTGCCCACCCCTGGGCTAGGGCGTCCCCTTGGCATGAGGCCAGCAGATTTCGCCATTCCTATTTTGTCCTGTCCCTGCCTCCCTGGACTCTGCGGAGGTATGCTACAGCCAACGCCCAGAGAGGGGCTCCAGCCTTTGAAGTTCAAAACTCTGGCGCTCCAGGGGCGCCTTTAGATCCCAGAGGTAGACACATCAGCCACACTGAGATGGCAAGAATCTGGGAAACTGTGGAGAGCTCCCACGGGAGGGGCACAGGCTGTGGAGAAGGCCGAGAACCCAGCCCACCTTCCTGCCTCCCAACCCCCTGTTTTGGATCTGCCTTTTTAATCCTCTCACCAAAACTACATCCTCCGGCTTCCCTAACTGAAAACCAAGTTTATTATTGGAAAGCCCAGAGAATTTATCACTGTGGAAATGAGGATATTTAAAACTCATAACCATCTTGCCGGCCACAGATCAGGCAGATATCCATCCTATTAGAATAACTCAACACTGCAGAAGTTCATCTTATTAAACTAAATAGTTAAGAAAGCCTTTCCCCACATCACAGAGATACTGTGTGTATGGTTTTATGCTCACCTTTCTGACTACATTCATCAGTCCATTTTGTTTCCTGTGTTGAAATAGACCTCAGAATTACAAATTGCTGAGCGGCAGCAGAAGTTTTAAATTAAGCATTCATGGGCGGAGGTGAGCTTGGGAAATGATGTAGGTCGTGAGGCAGGCAGGAAAGATTTAATGCCTCGTGTGCGGGGAAAGCTGAGGCTAATAGACGAGTCTGGATCAAGCTGGGGATGGAGGAGCCAGGGGGAGGGGGCGAAGAAAGAAGGCCAAAGAGGAAGAATTTAAAAGCTCTCTGGTCAAAGGGCCAGACATACCGCCTGACAAAACGAAAATTATTGGCGACTTGGAACCCAGCTAATGCCAACCTCCATGCAAGGCATAAATATCTGCTGTGCAGAAAAGTGTATGTGTGAGTCGGGGGTCTTGGGAGGCAGTCAGCCAGCTGCTTGTGCCTCCCTCCACTTCTCTCTGGACATTGACAGGTCCAGACTCCACCTCTTCCAGCTCCTTCTGTGTGACAGGCGCGTCCCCCCAGGTATAGGAGAGCAGAGCTTACATTATAAAGGCTTGTCTTGAGGTAGTCCTGGGGCGGAACTCATGTCCTCCCCCAGTTTGCCTCAGGAGGAGGTATCACCTCTCATGTCATTCCGTCCCTAGAGGGCTGTGGAAGGCCCCGAGGCCTGGGGCCTGCGGAGCACTGAGCAAAGATGCTTGTGTATGCGCTGCTGCTACAACTGACCACCACGTGGGTCACTCACTCAACCCCTGCAAGGAGGCCCAGGGGACGGAAGATGACTTACTGACAGCAGCCTTAACGGTGATCAGTGGCACAGGGAAGAAGGGCAGCAGCAGGCGCAGCTCTCTGGGAGCCCACACCCTGTACCAGCCATTCCATCTACCTTGGCTTATTTTCTTTTATTGCAGAGCAGCTCCTGTATGTGGGCAATAAAGCTATGGCTGCTCTAGCCCACAGGCCTGGGGCGGGGAAGAATAAGAATTCAGCTTGCTGATGTCGGACCGCCTGGGGCCAGGAGGCCCAAGCAGGGGGCTGGTTCCCCAAGGCACACCCCCAGGGCGTAGGATCAGAAAGTACCAGGCAGTCCTTCCCAAGCTGGAAAGGCCCTCTGAGAACCCACAAAAGAAACAGCCACTCCCAAACTCTGCCTCTCCCTAGTCTCCCATTCATCCGGGATCTCCATCCTCTGCTTGCTGGTTTTACACCCCCCGCCCCCCAACTCATTTTTCTCAGCTTGCTATGTTCTACCCTCTTCTCCCGGGCTGGCCTCTTCCCTCCACCATCCAGACATCCACTTCTGTCTTTTGATCAATTTTGTGTTCCACATCCTTCTAGCTAGTGGCAGAAAAAATATGACCTTCCACAGTGACTGGCCCCCTGTAACATTTTTGAAACCCGTGAGTCACTCAGACCCCTGATGGGAGGGCAGGCAAGAGGGAGAGAATTACCTGGCACAGTCTGAGGCGGGCAACAGGGTCGAGTTCTTTACTTAAGAGCCAGCAGCCTGGAGAAATGGAAGAGCTGGAGTGGCTGAGGGTTAGAGAGGGTCTTCTGAACATTCGGGTATAGGCTTGTATGGCATAAAAGAGGCTTTAGGGAGAGGAAAGGGAAACAGCTAGCTGGCTTCCTGCCTAGGCACAGGGTGACGGAGTTTCTCACAGCCCCACATGGTCTACACACATAAAACCTTGGCCAAAATTTGTCCCTGTCAATTTGAAAGCATTAAAACCCTGTAATTACCTATCTAATGAGACCGTCTAAAGAGATCCTTCTCCGCCATCTGCAACACACTTATTTCATCTGGTCGCATTCTACCCAAAATACATTTGCAAAATTTTTAATTAATTCCTTCTGATTTATGTGCTATTTTACAGCAGTCAATTTAAAAAGGTGTGTGTCAATTCTGCATGCACTAAGCCAGCACTGTCCATACAGCAGCCACTTGCTCTAATCTGGGAGTTCCTAAAGGGTAGGGGCTGGGATTGGTCTCTTCACATCATTCTAGTGACCAGAATTCTCTGCCCTGGGGACCCATCAATGTAACACTGAAATCCCAGGAGGAATACTTTTCAAGGCACAAAAATAGGGTGGGATAGGAGAATGGCATTCCAGACACGCCCATCAGGCCAGGCTTTGGACAAGGAGATGGATTTCGTCTGATTTCCCTTGACAGACGAGTTGTGTTCAGCAAACAGCCTGGCAAGTGGCTGTCACTCTGATGCTGAGCTCTGACAGGCATTGGCCAGGCTGCAGCGTGAGCATGCAGGTTCCCACGCCGGCCTCGTCAACAGACTTGGCTCTGAAGACAGGATGGCAATGCCCCCTCAGTGGCTGCTGCCAGGAAGGAGACTGCACTGGTAGGGAAAAGGAGACAGTATGGCGTCTCCTCAAAATACCCCTTCCTGAGTGGGAGGACAAGCTGTGGCAACGAAGGGGAGTCAAAAAGGGGAGGCGGGCCAGATCAAGTCTTGACAGACAGGCTGCCAGTTCAGTTCGAGAGCTTGTTCAAGGCACTGAGACAAGCAAATCGGGGCACTGGGCGAAGGCTGGCGTGAATGGCCTGTGATCTGTGAGCTGAGCAGAAGAAACAGCCGTCAGCAGCTCTGTCTTCCCTCCCGGCCCAGCAGCTCTCAGTGCCTGAGGCTGCCCCCAAAGCCTGAGGGAATTACAGAACACCCCATCTGAACCAAAGGTCATCCTGGCCCCCCCCCCTCCCCGCCCCCCGTGAATGTCTTCCTCAGACCTCTGGGAGACGGTCAGCTTCTATCAAATATTCCACAACAGGGAGCTCTCTACTTCAAGAGTCCATTTCGCTGTCACAGAGTCTTCTTTCAAGTTAAAACCCACCCACCTGCACTTCCTTCTACCCCTCTAAGTTTTGTAGTCTGGAGCAATTTGGAGTTAATCGGGTCCTTTTTCTTATTTACCGGTGGTAACAGTGGGAAAGTTAGCTCCAAGGGCTGCTTTTGAGGATTACATGAGAAAAGACTCTATGAGCGACTAACATGAACAGTGTTCATTCCCTGCCACTGCCCGCTATGTAACAGCCATTCATATTATTCATGTTTCCTCTGTCCTTTCTCTCCATCCCCCATGGTTTCCATGACTCCCTGGACCTGGACCCACATTCTATACTACCCGTGTCCCTTCCTAAGAATGCTCCTCCCACTTATTAAAAACTCTAAAAACGCAATGCTCACAACTGAACACAATATCCCAGATGTTGCTCAAGCAGAGCAGAATAATTACCTCCTTCAATCTATACTATTATTCTATTAATGTAATTTTTATCAGTCACTTCACACGGTTTGTTAGTGTACACTTTGTAGTAAACATACCACCCGCGCCCCCCCTCCCCTGGGTTATTTTCAAATGAACTGCTGTCAAACTAGGTCACCTTCATCTTGTAATTGTGTAGCTGATTTTTTTTTTTTAACTTAAACACAGGACTTGGCATTTGTTACAACTGGTAAATCACATCTGTTGTAAGTTACAGCCTCCCTCCCTCTCTCCCTCCTTCCAACTATATTTTATTGATTTCTGAAAGGGAGGCGAAGGAGAGATAGAAACATAAATGGTGAGAGAGAATCACTGATCAGCTGCCTCCTGCACGCCCCTCACTGGGGATCGAGCACGCAACCCAGGCATGACCAGGAATCGAACCGTGACCTCCTGGTTCATAGGTCCACACTCAACCACTGAGCCACACTGGCTGGTTGCAGCCCATCTTCCTCCATACTTGTAAGATATTCTGTTAACAGAACACACTCTGTTCACTTCGAATGTGATAAGTATGCCTTCTGGGCCTCTGCCTAAATCTTAGGAAGGGCAGACAAAACCAGGGCAGAAACTTAAATTTGTCCTGTGGTTCCAAGGTGTCCCATGTGTAAGGATGTGGTGAATGCTGTTGGAAAGGCCTACTCCCTCCTCCCTCCCAGTGGGAGCCTGTGGGAAGGTCTGCAGGCAGAGCACACAGGCCACAGCTGAGGACAAGGTCTGGATTTTACCCTATGGAAACCCAGACCCCTCCTTCATATTTCCTGGACTGGAGGCTTTTAGCTAAGTGAAGCTACTGTCATTTACATGGACAGGCATGGATTTGAGGGAAGAGACTATGTTAAAAATGGAGATTCGGCAAAGACCTTAGAAGCATCTAGGAAATGATGTTCTTCCTCAGCACGGAGGCTGACTTGGCTCTGTCCCCTCCCAGAGCCCCTCATCTCGGCAGCTCTGCCTATCTTCTTGGAACAATGGTTCCCTCAAATAATTATAGAAACTCTTGGGGAAGGCTGGCTGGGTCACAGGTAGGCGGCTGAGGGAATGCAGAGAAGGATCTTGGCAGCAGCACAGAAACTGGATTTGCAGGCAACATGATAAATGGAAGAGTGTTTGGGCCGAAAGACCATGGGAAAATGGTATGAGGGAGGACAAAAAATCAGCAGGGAGCCGAAGCCGAAGCGAGCTCTCTTCAGACTGCTCTGATGGCAAGACCTCTGGGCATCTGAGGGGCCCATGGAACTCGCTTGGGGCCCAGCTACCCCTGGGTTTTTGCCCGGCAACAAGGCCTCCTTCCGATGGCTCAGCAGTGATCTCACTGATCTGGTGCAGTGACTGACCTGCTCAAGGCAGTGAAGGCAGAGCTTGCAGAGGCTTCTTCTCTTGGCCTGAGAGCGGTGCTCACTGGAAGGGTGGGTTTCTGGGGAAAGGGCTAAGGGGAACGATGAGGAGTGGACTCTGTCGTACTTTTGAGGACCTGCTGGGTATCACTGATGCAATTTGTGTACAAATGAAATAAAAATGGACTTAGGATTGCCAGAAAATAGTGGTTTTTGCAAAAATTCTTTGTTTGGAGCAAACAGAAGAATCATCCACATGCAAAAAAGAGGAAGGAGAGAAAGGAAAGAGTGAACTGTATAAATATCTTCCTGTTAACTTCTCTCTTACACACATGCATATGTGCACATCAATTCCGGGTTCAACTTTCTTTTTAAAAAAAAAAATATTTTGTATTGATTTCAGAGAGGAAGGGAGAGGGAGAGAGAGATAGAAACATCAATGATGAGAGAGAATCATTGATTGGCTACCTCCTGCATGCCCCCTACTGGGGATCGAGCCCACAACCTGGGCATGTGCCCTTTACTGGAGTTGGACCTGGGCCCCTTCAGAACGCAGGCCGACGCTCTATCCACTGAGCCAAACCAGCCAGGGCCTGGGTTCAGCTTTCTTATATAAAACAATCGCATGGTACCTGAGGTTATCTACCTGGGATACAAGGTGTCCCTGAGATCAGTTCTTCTTGTACAGTGACTTGGAAACCTTACCCATGTGTGTTCCTGGCCTAGTCAAGCTTTCATTTGATGAACCTGAGGCATCAGCTCAGAACCTCTTTTACATTCACATCACTTTCAGAGAGCCACTGTTCCCCTGACTCCACCATTCTATTCCTTCCTATAATGGGCTCTCTGGCGACATTTCTCCCATGACTTTACTTACGAGAATCATCCCCATTTTATGGATGAGGAAACTGAGGTTTAAAGAGTTAAGTGCCTAAGGTTTAAGGCCATGCAGCCAGTAAGTGCCAGGACCAGAATTCAAAAGTGGGTTTCTGATTCCTAAGTCCACATTGCTAAGCATCACACCATTCTGCTGCACTGACATGTCATTAAGACTCTAGGCTCCTCAAGTCTTCTGGTCTTATCTGAGTCTAGAGGTGGTGGGTGGTTACAACTACGGTGGAGTAAGGGAAGGAAGAGCGGAACTGGCAGGCCCTGTATCAGGATGGCACTTAAAGAGCAAACTGTCCTCCTTGGCAGGCCTTGGAGAACGGAGAGAGTGTGGGAAACCAGCAATGTGAGAGGAGGGGCCTCTCACATAGAAAGAGTGACAGCTGCGCCCTGACCGGGTTGGCCCAGTGGATAGCGTCGGTCTGCGGACTGAAGGGTCTCAGGTTCGATTCTGGTCAGGAACATGTGCCTTGGTTGCGGGCACATCCCCAGTTGGGGGTGTGCTGGAGGCAGCTGATCGATGTTTCTCTCTCATCGATGTTTCTAACTCTCTATCCCTCTCCCTTCCTCTCCGTTAATAAACCAATAAAATATATTTTAAAAAAAGAAAAAGAAAAAGAAAGAGTGAGGGCTGGGAGAGAGAAGCACAGAGCAGCCAGGCCTGGTTCCTTTTATCCAGAGTAGAAAGAGAAAACCTTCTGGGGGACTTAGCAGAGAGATAGATCAATCATGGAGCCCTCCACATTATTGTGAAACTCAGACCTGGATGGAAAGGGAAGAAAGAAACAATCTGGGCATTGAAATGATGCTGGTTTTGCTCCTGTAAGGGTGACAAAGAAAAAGGGGTGAAGAGCAGGACTGGGGAGGAGGCAGACTCTCTGAGGTAAAGGTTCTGGCCCCACAACTACTCCAAGAATGACTACAGGGCCAACATACCTGAGGCTGCTTAGAAGGAACTCTGAAAGGCTTTGCAACCCAGCTAACCTTCCCTGAAGGTCCTTTCTCTGATAGAGAAGGTTCTTTCTCTGACAGACATACAAATACTCATGTCAACAGCTGCAAGAAGGAACTGTCAACCAGAGAGCATTCTGCCTACCAACCCGAAGTGCAATAGAGTGGGGTAAGGTGTTACACAGTGGAGTGACTAATATTTTACTCGGGGAACTGATACACATACATTCTGCATCGCTATATATTGCTCACATCCTAATCGCTTCTGCTTTCTTACCCCCTAAATGAAAACTGGTCCCGGCAGCTCCCTCCATGCAGTGGCCAGGCCGCCCCTGGAAGCTGTTTTCAGTGGCAACACATTCTTTCCCTCCCTCCCACCCAAGGCGGTTCCCAAACAGGCATGTTTCCCTAGTTCAGTGGTCGGCAAACTGCGGCTCTTTGGCCCCTTGAGTGAGGCTCTTCCACAAAATACCACGTGCGGGCGCGCACGTACAGTACAATTGAAACTTCGTGGCCCATGCGCAGAAGTCGGTATTCTGCGGAAGAGCCACACTCAAGGGGCCAAAGAGCCACATGTGGCCCGCAAGCCGCAGTTTGCCGACCCAAAGAGCCACATGTGGCTCGCGAGCCGCAGTTTGCCAACCACTGCCTAGTTCATCCCAAGCAGTGCCAATTGAAGCACTTAACTTAAAGACAATAACATTCGCTGTTTCAAACCATTAGGAACGTTATGCACGAGGCCTGCCGGGAGATTGCAGTACACACTCACGTACAAACATGCTCACAAGGCTCACTCAACATGTAACATGCACGCAACTAACAGCTCCAGGAGAGATTCTGCAAAAGCGTAGTCAGCAACTGTCAGCCTGTCTTTCTCAACAGGGTCTCCTCAATAAAAAATATATATATATATCAGCCCTGGCCAGGTAGCTTGGTCTGTTAGAGCATTGTCCCAATAAGTAAGGTTGTGAGTTCCATCTTCGGTCGGGGCACATACAAGAATCAACCAAAGAATGCATAAATAAGTGGAACGACAAGTGGATGTTTCTCTCTCTCTCCCTTCCTCTCCCTCTAAAATCAATAAAAACAAAACCATATTAACAAAAATCACTGCTAATCCTAATTCAGGGCCCGGAAATCACTGCTCTGGTCTCACCCTCCCCACCCTGAACTTCTGCCTCTTGTGTTCTGTGAGGTCCAGAAATGAACAGGAAGGAAGACACGGACAGACCTCAGACCCCCCACACTAGCAACTAGAATCTTTATGGGAGGAGGTAGGAGAGAGGAGAGAAAGGAGAAGCACTCCCCTCAAATGCTCTTGGGGTTCCTTCTCGGCTCCCCTGACATAAAGGGTGCCTGGATAAAGGAGAGGTCCGTGGGGCACAAAGATCTGACATTCCCAAAAGAACATCCTTTCCCACAGCTTCCATACGAGCCCTAAAAACCCCAAGAATGAGGAGAGGGATCATTCCTGTTGCTCCGCCCTCAGGGCCTTGGCGATCAAAAGTGAGAGAAGAGAGACAGGGAGAAATGATGACAAGTGAGGAAAGGGAAAGAAGAGCAAAAGAGCAGGTGGTAGGGGAGTGACCCCAGCCCGGTTTTAAGCTGTAGGTGAATGAATGTATTTTTAGAGTGACTTAAGGTGAGTGGAAATAGCTCAGGGCAGGGGGCAGGCCTGGGTTCTAATCTTAGCTCTACCGCTACTTTATGCCAAGGTAATTTTAAGAGAAGCCACTTAACTTCTTTGGTGTTTTCTCATCCCTAGGTAGGGGATGGCATCGATTTCTGAGCTTCTTCTAGCTCTCCAGCCTCCCGAGCGCAATCCTGAAATTGCACCCTCAGTTCCATCCCCTCCTGCATTTTTCTCTCCTGAAGGACCAGGGCCCAAACTGCTCTGGTTCAGTCCCCTGTCATCTGATCTTTAGGGTCTCTACTCATCTACTTCGCCTCTTTTTGAGCTTTGAGGCTGAGCCAAAAGGGGCTGCCTCTTCTGCCACGAGGTTTTCTAGATTGGTGCTTTCCCCCTTAGAGTCCCACTGAGTAACATCAAGCCACATCAATTAACGAATTATTGCTGGATCACAGAGGACAGAAGAGATGCTGTTAGAACAGAGACAGGCAAATGCTGGTCTGACCTTTAGAAAGAACAGAACAAAGAAAAGACAGTGAATTCCATGAACCACAAGGTAAGAAAGTTGTCTGTCCTGGACCAAATCCCAGAATCAGCTGTTGAAACATAGTTCGTGAGCTCTCAGAAAGCAAGTGATTGTTATAAGAATGATACATGTTCACAAAAAACAAGTTAGACTTAACCTAATTTCCTTTGTCGGTGGGGTCTGTAAGATGAGGAGTCTATCATAAACCTCTTCCCCCAAGGGACTGAATTATTTTAGGTGTGTCAATGATGGAGCACAAAATGACAACCACAACCGAGTTATTCCCTTTCAACTATTTTCAGCTCCTCTGATTAAGTTAAGGAGAAAGTCTAGGTTTACCGCTGATGTCTTTACCATTTCCTTTAATATGTTTTTTTTTTAAAAAAATTGATTTCAGAGAGGGGAAGGGAGAGGAAGAGGTAGAAATATCAATGATGAAAATCACTGATTGGCTGCTTACTGCACCCCCTCCACTAGGCACTGTGCCCGCAACCAGAAACCCAGGCATGTGCCTCGAACCATGACCTCCTGGCTCATAGGTCGACCCTCAACACTGGCCAGGCTCTTTACCATTTCTTTAACAAAAAAGGGCAGACCTCAGACTCAGAGCCTTGCAGGCATATAAGATTTAGCCAGAATTTCTGAACACTATTCTGTATTCTCCATAGTTATTTTTAAGATTTCCTTTCATTTATGGTACATGATACATTTCCATTTTTATTTTTTTAAATATATTTCTATTGATTTCAGAGAGGAAGGGAGAGGGAGAGGGAACGACAGATAGAAACATCAATAATGAGAGGGAATCACTGATTGGCTGCCTCCTGCATGTCCCATACTGAGGACCAAGCCTGCAAGCCGAGCATGTGCCCTGACAGGGAATCGAACTGTGACCTACTGGTTCATAGGTCGATGCTCAACCATTGAGTCACACCGGCCAGGCCATTTCCATTTTTATAAGTTTCTTTTGAAATAATTTATTTCAGAAAAAAACAGAGTAATTTAAAGAAAAAAAATTAGGAAGTATAGTAGAGAGGGTACTTGGATTTGGCAGCAGCACATAGATGGCATAGAATACCTGAAGTTTGGGAGACATGGCTGGAAATTACATGTAGCTGGCAATAGCAGTGAAGGAACCACTTGGTGGCAGTTAGGCTGTCTGAGCCTATGGGCATTCACTATAGAAAGGCCCATCGTTGCCCAGGCAATAGTCATTACTTCCCCTTCTCCCTGCTGGCAGGTCTCCATCATATTTGCTGGTGATATCTGTATGTGACTCAGGAAAATGCTCACTGGGCTAAGTTATTTTTATTTTTTATTTTTATATATATTTTATTGATTTTTCACAGAGAGGAAGGGAGAGGGATAGAGAGTTAGAAACATCGATGAGAGAGAAACATCGATCAGCTGCCTCCTGCACACCTCCCACTGGGGATGTGCCTGCAACCAAGGTACATGCCCCTGACCGGAATCGAACCCGGGACCCTTCAGTCCGCAGGCCGATGCTCTATCCACTGAGCCAAACCAGTCAGGGCTGGGCTAAGTTATTTTTTGTGCCATGACTCTCTGGCAATCAAGAGGAACCTATGGACCCCCTTCACAGAATAATACATATATATTATTACCGAGGCATAACTGACATAAATTATCTTGTTGTATGTTAATTATGTATGTCAATAATACAGACATACAATATTACTTTCAGGTATAAAACGTAATTTAATATTTGTACATACTATATATTTTTTAATATATAAATTAAAATGCATAAGATTGTAAAAGAAATCAATTATACTGAAACATTGTTAAAATATTTTTAAAAACCCACCCAAATCAGCTGGGGGTGGGGCAGGAGTAGGGTGGAGGGAGTCAATGGGGGGGAAAAAGGGAGACATCTGTAATACCTTCAACAATAAAGATAAAATAATACACCATTCAAATAAGGAAACAGTTAATATATGTGTTTCTTTATTAACATGCTAAAAACCAAGATGTAGCAGTAGGTCTAACAACTACAATTTCACAGCAATGATAAGAGTAAACAATATTTTGGAATTCCTACAACTATTATGATGTAATATGAAAATGTTTGTGATCTCTCTTGGTGATAAAGTCTTAGATATACTAGGTTTACTATGATTTGTTGCTTACATTCATATTCAAAGGGAACGCTAAAATTGAGTTAGAGAGTAATAAAAATAAAGATGTAATTTTTTTCTCCTCCCAATTCAAGGACCCTATGAATCCCTGGTATCAGCCAATCATTGGAGTGGGATAGGAGAGTTCTCTTTCCTAGTCCCATAAGGGAGTATCTTCCAAATGTGGGTGATAAAATGTAAGCGGAAGTCTGGTGAGAGGATTCTGGTAAAAAAAATTTTTATGCTTTTTAAAAAAAATACACAAACAGATCTATCAGTGCTGATACAACTCCAATTCTTTATAAGAGATCCATTTTCTTTCCCCCATTAGCCCACATGTGCTGCTAGTTTCCAGTCTATCAATGTGCAAATTTCTCAATTCATAAATCTGATAGAAAACTTTGAGATCAGAGACCCTATAATTATAATCTCTACTAGTCCTGTAAGTGGAGGCTAAACCCAGGACACAAGTAGATTTGCTAAATAAGGATTTTAGAAACTCAAATGGCATTAGCAGGCCACAGAGACAAATGCACACAATGACTGAAAGAGATCCATCAATATAAAAAGAGACACATTCCTTCCACTCTGTATGAACTACATGGAAAAGGAAAGGACTGAACAGGAAAGTGTTATTCATACTTCTGAGGATGACAGCAAAGCCATTTCAAATTCCTTCTCAAAGGTTCTCTTGTCAGACAATAGTGTGGTGGAGGCCTGGGAGGGGGCGGCGGGAGCCAGATGGAGGAGGGCAATGAGGGGGTAATGGGGGACATCTGTAATACTCTATCAATAAAGATAAATAAAAAAAAGGTTCTCTTAAACTTTTAAGTTTTGGGGGTAAGCGTGAGAGGAGGAATAAAGGTGGGGAAGGGAGAAGGAGAAGACAAGCCTCTTTCTTTATTCTAAACATTCTTTTTATTATCCCATTGTGGGAGAACAAGAATGCTTTCAGTCAGGTGAGGGAAGGAAGGATTTTTAAAATAAGCATGTTGGTTGCACAGGACACATGTAAAAAATTCCTTGGTGACCAGCTTTCAAGCCACTGGTTTCAGAGTTTCTGCTCATCTGACCTCCAGGGGACAAAGGTCTCTATGGAACAAGCAGGACTGCATTAGTCTACAAAGCCATTTTCTTCACGAGCCTGCCTGTCCCTTGTGGAAAAAAATCCCATGCTACCCATCAGGGCTGCAAAGCTCCTTGACCGCACTGACCCAAGGGTGGCAGTGGGCACTGGAGAGGAGAGGCGGGTCTGGGAAAAGCTTTCCTCTAGACAAAGGGAAATATTTCCCCTGGCTTTCTTCTCTGCCAAGTGTCTGTAGGTGGACAGCACCGAGTCTGGGGTGAATCCCTGAGTGGAGCAACAACTCTGTTCCTTTTGGAGATCAAATAAATGCTCCTTAGGAAAAGCTGAACACAGGCCAATGCAGGAGACCCCACTCTGCTAGCTTTCGGCCCCAGACACAGTCTCTCCTAAGTCCATAGTCCTTCCTAGATGGCTCTAAAATAAAATGGGGGTGGAGGGAAGTATTTGTCTGTGTACACTGTCCTATTGAATGAATACTCTTCAGAAAGTACTGCAATGTTTAGTACAGGTACATTATTTATGATGGATTAAATATGGGCAACCATATGTTTTGAACATATTTTTGTTCAAAGAGTTGGACATTAATATATTCAAAACAATTAGAGCCAATGAGAGACAGAGGAGGTTTTAACCCTGGCAGAGGTGAAGCTGGTAGAAGAAACCCAACAGTGTTGAGATATGGGGACAGGTGTCACCTCCAAGAACATGGGCCACATTAAGACAAAACTCAGCCAACCTCTCCTCTCGGCTGCTCTCACAAAGAGATGCAGCCTCACATGGTGATGTTTGGGCCCAAAGACTAAGACCCACCTCCTTCCTCGCCTGCCAGTGCTACTGCCCTCTAGGCTCAGGAGAGGCTTCAGAACATTCTTCAACACCTACTTAATTCCTTCCTAGAAAATAGTATTTATGAGAATGGTCTCGTTCACTTAAGCAAGAGAGTCAAGGTTATGTGTTTAGAAAACTCATTAATTAATAATAAATAACATTCTTAAAGAGACAGATGCAGCCAGGAGCTGGCAGGGAGCCAACTCCTTAAGCGGCACTGAAAATGGGGCAGGGCTGCTGATGGTCGTGAAGGGCAGAAGTGGTCCTGGTTCCTATCACAGTGTGAGCTCCTCTTGGTTTCATTTGATAAGGAAATTTTACCTAAGTGCAGGACCAGAAAGACTTATTTCTGTCCCTCTGCAGACAATAGGGGCAAAAGACAGCTTTCATTGGTTAGGAAATCGACAAGGCTCAGGTGAACAGTCCTGCTGGCTGACAGACGGACTCGTCCTCGGAGTGTTAAACACAGGCTACATCTTTCTCTCCGAGGTTTCCGCTAGAGAGACTTAGAATGCCCCGTGTTGGGTGGTGGGTTGGTTTGTCCATGTTCATCTCTCTCTTTTTCACCTACTGTCTCACATGCATACACACACCTTTTCTGAAGAGACCCCACGGACTGGCATTTGGAGACAGACTGCCAGAAGCCAGGGCAGGAAGGATGGAGCTGAAGTTGCTCCCTGTGCCTGGGATCCAAAGAAGTTCTCCTCATGGGTAGGGATCCCCAAGGGCTCCGTGCCAGCTCCAAAACACCACCAAGTTGCTGGGCCAGAGAGGCCAGCTGAGGGGGCGGGGTGGGGGTGGGGGGCAGCCCTTGTCCAGCCCACAGCCTGCTCACTCACATAAAGAATCCTTTCAGAGTTATTGGCTGGCAGGGCTCCTCAGACTTTTTTTTTTTTTCAGGGCTTGTGCACGGAATACAAATCAAGCAGCCTCCTGGCTGTTACACAAACTGGCTCCAGTCACCAAGAAAGTGATAGAGAATGAGGGCTCCTCTGCGCAGCTGCCAGTGTCCAGGCATCATGGTGGGAGACACCCAGATTTGCAGCTGGTAGCCCCACAAAAGCTAGGGCTTCAGCACCCCTCACCTGAAGCAGAGAGAGTTCAGTCTGGTGTCCCTCAGAGAAGTAGTTTAGAGTAGACCAACAGGTTCCTGAGAACGGACTCTTAGCATTTCTGTCTGGTAGGGAGGCAAAAACTGAGATGGGGATTCATGGACAGGGAGGTGGTGTTCTGGGGTAAAGGAGAATGAAGTTCAGAGTAGTCACACTCTCCTTGTGTAAAAACAAATATTTACTGAGCAGTTCTGGCCAAATCCAGAACTGTGTGTGTGTGTGTGTGTGTGTGTGTGTGTGTGTGTGAGAGAGAGAGAAAGAGAGAGAGAGAGAGGGAGAGAGAGAGAGAGAGAATATGAATCTAAAGATGAAAACCAAGAAATTGGGGAATTCTAATTCTTCTCTGATAGAGAAAGTCACATCTAAAAACAGGAGCAAGAGCAGGCTGGAGGCCGGGTACATCTAACTCCTGAAGAGGCTCATATCATAATGAAAAAGGAACTCAGCATCCAGGAACCTGGGTGTCAGCCAACCTACCCATTGATGGTTAGATGACTCATGGGGAAGCCAGCGGTGGAGCTCCCGGCTGGCCTCCTGCTATTCCCAATGCTGCACTCCCCTCCACTTCTAAGGGTAGAGTCTGTCCTTTGGCTCACGGATGAGTGGGGTGAGGATGCAACTACAAGACAAAATTCAAGCCCACATTTCCATTCTGGGTCCTCCAATTCTCCCTATGAAATTCCTTAGAGGAGACAAATGAATTCACAGTACTAGGCCAGTACTGAATGGTGAACTGAGGCCACACCAACTGGAACTAGGAAAACTCTAGTCACTGCTGAAGCTGGCAGCACAGGCTGATCCACAGAGAGACTGAACAACAGATCAAGAAGGCTGGTGGTGAGTAGGCAGTGACAACATGGCACCACTCGAGGGGATTAGTGGCTTGGAGGCCACAGAAGAGATGCAAGGAGAAACCGCAGAAAAGAACACAACAGGTTTCAAGACAACTGAGCAGATTAAAAACATGGAAAAAGTTCCAAGCTGAATATATGTCTTAAATTCATTCAGAGATTCCCTAGGGTAAGGATGAAAAGTATGTTCCCATCTTGTTCACACTTTCCAAACTGTAAGTTTTTCTCTGAAGCAGTGAGTTGCTCAGTAAGGGGCCCTAGAATATTTCCAGAACAGCCCTAAGCCATGTGACTGTTTTAAAAAATATTCTGTGACACACCCATGGCTGAGAAAAATGGAGTCATAAACTGAAGAAACATCTTCCTCAAGGTAAAAGGGAAAGAAGGTCAATGACAAAGCTGGAGAAGGACCCAGGTGACCGGACTCTCCACACAGCTGCTTGTTTTGGCTCTCCCTGAATGTTTTCAATTAAGAATTCGTTGATGGAATTGTTTGTTCTTTAATCATGAAAATTTGGGGAACTGACAGCTAACAGAGAAGAGGACCATGGACAGAAGCTCTGGCTCCTCTCATTGCCCAGCCGGACTGTGCTATAGCTCAGGCACTCAGTGGGATATTTATAGCTGCCTTTAAATTTACCCAGCTCTCCATAAAGCGAGGTAATGGGGCGCCCTTTACTGCTGCTAGTGGTGATTGTCCTAACAGTGTTTAATTAGCAAAAAGCGTTGGCACAGCCACTTTCAGAGCACTTGATCTTACTGTCCTGGTGCTCCCTATTTCAGGCTCAATAGCCTCCACTCCCTTTGGAGAAAATGAACTT
The DNA here is from genome assembly GCF_000412655.1 of Myotis brandtii. Classification (NCBI taxonomy): domain Eukaryota; kingdom Metazoa; phylum Chordata; class Mammalia; order Chiroptera; family Vespertilionidae; genus Myotis; species Myotis brandtii. The sequence goes on along the minus strand of NW_005370207.1, from coordinate 1,137,977 downwards.
TAGCAAATTTGAAAATGACAGGCACATGCACACTTATACTCACTCTCCTCACCCTTCACATCCACAACTGCTATGAACATGTGAGCCTTTATGATATCTCCATAAAACTCTCATAAATCTGTCAGCAAGGGGCTAGGAATTCTAAAAACTGAGGACTACAGAAACCTAAAGACCACTAGGATCCTCTCTAATTTCCCAGCATTAAAAAAAAAAAAAAAAAAGCTGGTCTGGGGTAGGGGGCATGCTAGAAGGGGTCAATGGGGGAAGAAGGGAGACATATGTAATACTTTCAACAATAAAGATTTATTTTAAAAGCTGGTAACTTTTAAAAATATTTATTTTTATTGATTTCAGAGAGGGAGACAGAAACATCAATGATGAGAATCACTGATTGGCTGCCTCCTGCACGCCCCCTACTGGCAATGGAGCCTGCAACCTGGGCATGTGTCCAGACCAGGAATCGAACCCTGACTTGCTATTTCATAGGTTGACATTCAACCACTGAGCCATGCCAGTTGGGCAAAAGTTGGTAATTTTTAACCTGTCTTTATAGATTTAAAGAGTAGGGCTAGCGCTAGCGATATACCAATAGGGACACAAGATAGGAAGGGCTCTGCTTTCATGGGAGTGTACAATACATAAACGCAGATAACAGTAAATAAAGTAAGAAAACAAAGCTGGTGATGTGACTGACTAGTGGGGCTGCTTTAGAGAGGGTAGTCATGAAAAATCTCTCTCAAGAGATATGCTCTAGAAGGAGCCCAGTACCTGAAGATGTGGGGGAAGGACATTCCAGGTAGTGGGGAGAGCAAAGGCCATAATGTGGTGAACCAGCTTGAAAGTATTGTAAGGGAAAAAAGCGCAGTATAGTTGAGGTGTAGGGAATAAAGAGGATGATGACAAAAATATGAGGACATACATGTACAAGAAAGGCATGATGGCTTAGGGCCTGTGGTTCATGGTAAGCAATTTAAAAAAAATTTTTTTTTATTGATTTTTTTACGGAGAGGAAGGGATAGAGATAGAGAGTTAGAAACATCGATGAGAGAGAAACATCGATCAGCTGCCTCCTGCACACCCCCTACTGGGGATGTGCCCGCAACCAAGGTACATGCCCTTGACCAGAATCGAACCTGGGACCCTTCAGTCTGCAGGCCGATGCTCTATCCACTGAGCCAAACCAGTTAGGGCCATGGTAAGCAATTTTGTTATTATTTGAATTATGAAGGGAAGATAATGGAGCATTTTAAGCAAACCAATAACATCACCTGATATAATGTCACAAAGGTCACTTTGGTGGCTGTGGGGAATAGACTGAATACATGTCTTGAATAGGTTAATTTCTTAGTTTTTAATAAATGTTCTGTGGTTATATAAGATGTTAACACAAGGGGAAGCTGGGTGAAAGGCACATGGGAACTATTTTAGAACTATCTAAAAGTCTAAAATTATCTCAAAATTAATTTTTAAATACAAACAACAAAAAAAACACCCTGATTCTTGAATGAAGAATTGAAAGGTCTAAATTAGGCGTAATATCAAGAGTAGATCAGTCCAGAAAAAAAATAGTAAGAAAAAAATGGATTCTCTCAATAATTGACTTGGTATAAAATATTTCCTTTCTATATTAGTCTCCATATTACACAGTAATAGCTACTACCACTGTTACTACTTGTTAAGATTGTGATTTTCATCACTTCTAGTCCAATAATACAATTAATCCCACTTTACACATGAATCTGAAGCTTAAAGTAACTTACATACACAGTATCCAAGAGGCAGAACCAGGATTTGACCCAAGTTTCTCTGACTCCAGAATACTTTCCATACGCCACTATGGTATAATGCCCACCGGCATTCTCTCCCCACTCTGTAACATATTTTATTTTGTAGACTCAGTTTGGGGGAAAAAAATATTTGGGCTTCCCCAAACCCAACCAAAATGAATAAATTTATACACACATTGTATATATGGACCCACAATTAAAGAACAGATTTATATTTATGTTGGAAATACTTTAAAAAAGCATTCTTACTCATAACTCTCTGCATCTGCTGGGCTCTGATCTTGAGGTCTCTATTAATCTCCAATGAGCACGAAGCTCAACATTTCTGACTCAGTTACAGTTGAGCCAAATTTTGCAGCAATGCCAAAGGTACCTCTAATAGTATTACTGGTAAATGCTTATATGTCCCAAGATCTTTGGGATAAAATCTAGAGGCCATGTAAAGGAATAGTTAGAAAATTATACATCAAGAAAAGGAATCAAGAGAAGCAAAATAATAGGAGACAGATTTATCGAGTTTGTCTGGTCAGCCTGCCCTCTTCTCTTGGCTCATGTGATGTTTCCTAAGGCTGCGCTGACTGAGGGATACCATCCCTTCCCACAGGGAAGACCCTGTGACTATGCAGCTCACACCTGGCTCCTCCACTCCTCAACAAGCACAAGGATGTGGAGTCACCTGCTGGTTGTCAGATGTACCCTTCTCTTCCTCTCCTTCTTAAGTGGCACATCACAGCATCATAGCGGTATAGAATTTGGGCACTAGACAGATTTGAGATTGAAAACGGGCTTTGTCACTGCAGCGAGCTGAATGAGCAAAAGATATATCCACATCCTAATCCCAAAGACCCTTGGGAAAAGGGTCTCTGCAGACGTCATTAAGGATCTTGTGATGACATCATCCTGGAATATCCAGGTGGGCCCTAAATCTAATGACAAGTGTCCTTATAAGTCACAAAGAGGAAAGGACAGAAGAAAAGTCAAATGACCACGGAGGCAGAGATTGAAGTGGCCATAAGTCTAGGAATGATGACAGCCACCAAAAACTGGAGGAGGCAAGAGGCAAGGAACAATTCTCCCCTGGGGCCCATGGAGAGAGTGTGGCCTTGCCAGGTTACAGCCACCAAACATGTGATAATCTGTTACAACAGCCTCAAGAAATTAATAGTCACTAGTTCTGGGGTCCTGAGAAAGTTTCTTCAGTTCATGTGCAAAATGGGGAACTTAACTGTATCTACCTCACAGAGCTGTCATGAGGAGCAAATATGTGTAAGGACACTTTCCAAGTAGCTACCAACTCCCCAGTAAGTACTGCTTTAACATCACCATTATTATTGCTATAAAAAAGCAATCATAGAGAAGGATAAACCACAAGGGCCTGTAATGGGCCAATGCACCCGCAGAGGTGAACATTTGCAAGGTCTGTGTGGCCGTACAGGTGACTGTGGCTAGAACTGGCACCAAACTGTCTACCCCAAAAGAGGCGGCAATGGGGGGATTGGGAGATTTCTCCCTCCAGTCAGGCCTGGCAGCCCACAAAGATTGTAAGCCCCAGGAAACTAGCTTCAGAGAAGAGGGAGAAGCCCTTTCATTCTATAGCTCTTTGCCATTCTCATTAAGCATCTTGTCTTTTCTTTGCCGAGGTTTTTAAATTACTCTCTGGATGGGACCTGTAGGGAGAGTGATTTTCTGTCTGCTTCTTCTGCCTTCCTTACAAAGTAGAGTCCTTAGGGGAAAAGAACAGTGGATTCTGAGGGCACTCATAAGAGTGAATACTTCTAGAACAGTTGTGTGGCCTTGAATCATCAGGTTCAAGGAAGAAAATCCATTCCCTTAGTGACTGTGGGTAGTAATGGCACAGCCACAGCCTCACTTTGGGATCACAGGCAAGAAAAATAGCCTTAAAGAAGGTGACCTTGGAGGGGTAGTCACATATGAGGAAGATGCAAAAACACACACACACCCTCGATGTGTTCACTGCCTTGGATAAGAGAGGAGGTGACTATTTTCACACAGACCATTTCTTATACTGCTTTGTCATCAATCCACCAATCAATTGATATCTTTCCTTACCTTTGTGGAGAGCCATTCCCATACTATCTTTCTTCCTGTTTCCCAAGGTCCCTTTTCTATTTTGCTCTTTTCTCGTTCTTAATAAAATGGCAGCACAGAGTATAAAATGGAAAAGGTTTGGCAGTCCAGCAAACAGGAACTGGAGTTTCAAGAAAAATGTGATCTTCCTGTCACTGGTGGGCCTACCTTAAGGGGCCTCAAAGCCTATTGGAGGCAAGATAGTACCCTGCCCAAGATGGCACATGGAGCAAACCCTGTGAGACATTATGGACATCTAGTGGCTGCTCAGGATAGTGCCTCAGGGCTGCATGTCAAGGTTGGGAGTGGTCTAGCTCTGGGCTTTACCAAAAGCCCAATTATCAGGCTGGCCAGGCAATCCTCTCTGAGTCCGTCCCCGGCTGAACTTTTCTTCCATTTCTTATTATGGGTCTGAAGTCACTTGGAATGGCAGACTAGCTACAAAGACCCATCTTTATCTTAATCCAGCAAAGTATAAGGACAGCACCTGCATACAAGCCCACACGAGACAGGCATTTGGGGATATTTTCCAAGCCCAGGTTTAAATGCCAATTAGCCATACATTGTCATCTTGACTCAGGGGCTGAGCTCAGAAGGGACAGACTCTGATATTAATTAGTCATGTGGCTTTAGGTAAGTCACTAGGACTGATTTTCATTAATGCCATTTGTAAAATGAGAGGTTAAGTTCAGATGATCTCCAAGGTCCCTTTCAGCTTTAACACTTTGTGATCTATAAGCCTTCTTAGTAGCTAGGAAAACACGGATCTGCGTTGGCACTGTGGATGGCTAGATTAAACTAAAGGAAGCGGTGTCTTACCAACTTCATGGCTCATTTCCAAGACTTGGCTACAATCCCAAAGGATCAACCTTCTTTACAGGGCTACGTATCTGAGAAGGCGTAGAAATCACGGCCCCTGAGAACTGGAGGAACATTTTAGTCCATTTCTTTAATTTTATAAATTAAGAAACTATGGTTTAGAGCTGTTTTAAGATTTCTCACATGTCTAATCCGTGGCAGAAAGGGGACTAGAACTCAGGTATCTCAGTCTTAGTGCTGCTACCAAGATGTTGATGCAGGCTTTGCCCAATCACTGGCTGCCTTCTTCAGTTCTCCCTCTTTATCACAGCAATCTCTGTGTGAAACCAGAAAACATTCTCAACCCAGCATTTTTTCTGTCTCTTCATCTTAATTTAAGCCTTTTTCTTCTTTTTATTCCTTGGTGCCAACACTTCAAATCAAGGAAGTAGTCAGAACCAGGGGCTGAGGACAACAGGCAATGGCTAGATGATGCTGGGGTTACAGTGCCACTTTAAGTTCAGAAGGGCTGTGTGCTGCCATGGCCCCGCAGCCTCCTCGGTCTAGTTCGTAGCTTCTGTGATGCTCTCTCAGTCTCGTTGATGAGCCCGAGGACAAAGCAGCCCCATCTAGAACTCCATGGGCTGCACAGAGCTTGGGTATATTTATTCACTTTCATCCGTTAGTTACAGATATTTACCGGGAGACAATCTGATTACTAAGTACTGGTTTGATCCAAGGTAGCCCACCCTTCCATCCACCTACACAGTTATGGGGCAGAACCTTTCATTTGCTGGGCCTGGAGCTGAACAGATGGAGCCTGAGTTTGACTACACTGGCAGGAGACCAGCCCAGGCGGAGACCCTCTTTTGCGTGAGGAGGGTGAGGTAGCCATACTCCAGCGTGCTACCTGGATCCTGGCCAGGGTACCCTCTGGCACTCTATCAGCTTGATGCCAGCTGTGACAAGGAGAGGAACCCCTAAGCAGCAAGTTTCTGATTCTCCTCCACAGACCCGTCGGGCTAGGTTTACATTTCCTGGGTCTATAGGATGGTAGTGTCCTGCTGCTTTTAAAGAGCCCAGATGGATCTAACTATGACTATCAGGGTTAGACTTACTTCCATTTCTCTCATTCTTTTTCTTGATCAGTTATTGTGAAAGAAACAAGTTAAATAAAAGATCTATTCTCTCATTCCTTCCTCTCCCACTCTTCATTCTATTTCTCCTCAATGAACTTTTTAAGTCTTTCCTACAATTTTACCTCCATTATTTACTCTATGCAGAGTAGACACGTTGGACATTTTTGTTATAGTGACGAAAAAACTGGGCTCAGGATTTGAAGGCTGAATTGAAATGCTTGACTCTGTTGCTTTTCGGGTGTATGACCTTAAGCATAGTATTTGCCTGCCTGAGCCCAGTACTTTCATCTGTAAATGGAGACAACTATGGCAGTTACTTCACTGGGTAAGTGAAGAGTAAGCAAAAACACACCCCTCCCTAGCACCGTGGAGAGCATGAAACATCCCAGTAAATGCCTGTTACAGTGGATGGATGAAACCTGAGTTCTCAACAACCGGGAGACAACTCTGGGGAATCACTTCCTAGACACCTGAGCTCTGCCAGAGAGCAAATCCTGGCTCCTCCGCTTACTATGTGACCCTAGTAACTTATCGACTGCAAATGCATAAAAAAGACGTCTTGGTAAATAATGGGGAATCCAACTTGCCAGGACTTCAAGGATCCCTAGCATATATAAGGATGAGGCTCAGGTTACTGGCAGCAAACCATACTGAGATACCAGGTAGAGCTGAGAAATGCAGGACTTCCCCATTCTTAAGCCAATAGCCCACGTGCAGGTGATTGACAAGCAAGCTTGCCGAGGTGAGGCGGTGTTGGGGGGAGGGGTCTAGAGCCAGCCCTCGAGAAAAAGCAATGTGAAACCCAGGCCAAATTCTACCAGACTGGCTTCCAATGGCTTAGCCCCACCCTAACTAGGCAAAAAGAAAGGGGTTACCTTTTGGGGGTTGGAAAACGGCTACAATGGTCTGTCTAGTGCCCCAGGGTCTCCTCTCACTCTGCAACTTGCTGCAGAGTTCTCTTCAGGAAGTCCCAGCAAGGAAGAGGCGCTGGGGAAGCTCATGGGGCAGGTTTAGACGCCCCCCTCCTCCCCAATCCTCTAGGGCAGGGAGGGTAAAGGGGCCCACAGGGCTGTGAAGAGTGAGAAGCTGCGGCTCCATGAATGAACTGATTGTGCCCTGGGTTCTGGGAGTTTCCACCTCGATCCTTTCTGCCAGCCTCAGTGCCGTCCCAGGTTGTCATTCCCCGGCTCCCCGCTCTTGGTCTTTCCCTCCACTGTTTGCCTCCCCGCAACCCTTTTCTAACTATCGTTTAAAGCCCCAGTTAAAGCCGAGGAGGGGTGAGGAAATCTGCAAGGGAGGGGCAGGACGGAGACGCCGGGGTGCAGCCGCTCAGGCTCCTGGTC
>NW_005370207.1:1017678-1129352 GCF_000412655.1 Myotis brandtii | reverse complement strand
CACCCTCCCGCCCCCTTTACTTCCCCCCTTTGTTAATTACAACTAAGAAGTAAGAATGGGAACGAGGCGGCCGGCTCTCGGGGAGACCGATTAAGGACACCACGCCAGTTCCTCCCTGCCTTCCTTCCGAGGTAGGTGACAGCGGATAACTGGGTGGGGATGGCTGCAGCGGGCGACAAAGTCTCAGTTTGGCGAGGGCTGGCTTTGAGGGGGGCTGGCAGCCGAGGGGCCGCTCTTGAGTTTGGCATGATATTTCTGGCCGATCCGCTCCGTCTCTCTAATCGCCCCTCCCCACCTCCTTCTCCAGATGGAAAGAGGCGCTCCTAGCTCACTTAAGCCGGGGTAGGGCTGGTTCTCCTTTCCGAGCCAAAATCCCAGGCGATGGTGAATTATGAACGTGCCACACCATGAAGCTCTTGTGGCAGGTAACTGTGCACCACACCTGGAATGCCGTCCTGCTCCCGGTCGCCTACCTCACAGCGCAAGTGTGGATTCTGTGTGCAGCCATCGCTGCTGCCGCCTCCGCTGGGCCCCAGAACTGCCCTTCTGTCTGCTCGTGCAGTAACCAGTTCAGCAAGGTGGTGTGCACCCGCAGGGGTCTCTCCGAGGTCCCGCAGGGAATTCCCTCCAACACCCGGTACCTCAACCTCATGGAAAACAATATCCAGATGATCCAGGCCGACACCTTCCGACATCTCCACCACCTGGAGGTCCTGCAGCTGGGCAGGAACTCCATCCGACAGATTGAGGTGGGGGCCTTCAATGGCCTGGCCAGCCTCAACACCCTGGAGCTGTTCGACAACTGGCTGACCGTCATCCCCAGCGGGGCCTTCGAGTACCTGTCCAAGTTGCGGGAGCTCTGGCTGCGAAACAACCCCATAGAAAGCATCCCCTCTTATGCCTTCAACCGTGTGCCCTCCCTCATGCGCCTGGACTTGGGGGAGCTCAAGAAGCTGGAGTACATCTCTGAGGGGGCTTTTGAGGGGCTGTTCAACCTCAAGTACCTGAACTTGGGCATGTGTAACATTAAAGATATGCCCAATCTCACCCCCCTGGTCGGGCTGGAGGAGCTGGAGATGTCAGGGAACCACTTCCCTGCGATCAGGCCTGGCTCCTTCCATGGCCTAAGCTCCCTCAAGAAGCTCTGGGTCATGAACTCACAGGTCAGCTTGATTGAGCGGAATGCTTTTGATGGGCTGGCCTCACTTGTGGAACTCAACTTGGCCCACAATAACCTCTCTTCTCTGCCCCATGACCTCTTCACTCCACTGAGGTATCTGGTGGAGTTGCACCTGCACCACAATCCTTGGAACTGTGATTGTGACATTCTGTGGCTAGCATGGTGGCTTCGGGAGTATATACCCACCAATTCTACCTGCTGTGGCCGCTGTCATGCTCCCTTGCACATGCGAGGCCGCTACCTGGTGGAGGTGGACCAGGCCTCCTTTCAGTGTTCTGCCCCCTTTATCATGGATGCACCTCGGGACCTCAATATCTCCGAGGGTCGGATGGCGGAACTGAAGTGTCGGACTCCCCCTATGTCCTCTGTGAAGTGGTTGCTGCCCAATGGAACAGTGCTTAGCCATGCCTCACGCCACCCCCGGATCTCTGTCCTCAACGATGGCACCTTGAACTTTTCCCACGTGCTACTCTCAGACACGGGGGTGTACACATGCATGGTGACCAATGTGGCAGGCAACTCCAATGCCTCGGCCTACCTCAACGTGAGCACGGCCGAGCTCAACACCTCCAACTATAGCTTCTTCACCACGGTCACCGTGGAGACCACTGAGATATCACCTGAGGATACAACACGTAAATACAAGCTTGTTCCCACCACGTCCACTGGTTACCAGCCGGCATATACCACCTCGACCACGGTGCTCATTCAGACCACCCGTGTGCCCAAGCAGGTGGCAGTGCCCGCGACAGACACCAACGACAAGATGCAGACCAGCCTGGATGAAGTCATGAAGACCACCAAGATCATCATTGGCTGCTTCGTGGCAGTGACTCTGCTAGCTGCCGCCATGTTGATTGTCTTCTATAAACTTCGTAAGCGGCACCAGCAGCGGAGTACAGTCACGGCCGCCCGAACAGTTGAGATTATCCAAGTGGATGAAGACATCCCAGCAGCGGCATCCTCAGCGGCAACAGCAGCTCCGTCCGGTGTATCAGGTGAGGGGGCAGTCGTGCTGCCCACAATTCATGACCATATTAACTACAACACCTACAAACCAGCACATGGGGCCCACTGGACAGAAAACAGCCTGGGGAACTCTCTGCACCCCACAGTCACCACTATCTCTGAACCTTACATAATTCAGACCCATACCAAGGACAAGGTACAGGAAACTCAAATATGACTCCCCTCTCCCCCTAAACTTATAAAATGCAATAGAATGCACACACACAAAAAGACAGCAACTTTTGTACAGAGTGGGGAGAGACTTTTTCTTGTATATGCTTATATATTAAATCTATGGGCTGGTAAAAGAAACAGATTATATTAAAATTTAAAAACAAAAAAATCAAAACAAAACTATTTTCTAACTTGTAAGTTCTATTTAAACAGGGAGTGGGGTTCTTGGGAATGTCGTGGGGGGGTAGAAGCCACAAGTCAACTTGCTATGCTGCCAGAAGGGCTTTCTGGTATAAGGTTGAAAGTGCTAAGCTAAAACAAAGTCAGACATCAACCAACATCCCTAAAGAGGTAGGGTGTGGGCTGCTGAAGGGTGGGGAGGTAGACTGAATCTCATTTTTTAGAAGATGCTTCAAATGATACAGGAATATCCATTTCTTATAGACACCTTTCTTAAACTGAGAGCTGTCTTTGCAGATTTATCTTATTTAAAAAATACAAAAAGGCACCAAGAATTTGTACTATGCTAAAATATTGAGAGGCAATACTTTTTTTTTCTTCAAAGGCCAAGGGGAAGATAGATCTGTAAATGTATTTTAAACAGGAAAACCACACAAATTCAAATGAATCCTTAAAGGGGCTGAGTCTTTATGTCTGTCCATGTGGGTAAGTCTCCTTGGTTTGTGCACTGGGACACACGTGTGCCCTGCCCGATAGAGGATTCAGAAAGGAGCAGAGAAGGAAGGGAGCTGGCGCAGCTCTCAGTCCAATGCTTCCACACTGCACCAGATTCCTGCAGTTGGGCTTAACCCAATCTGTTCAAGGCAAGTGTCTATTCAGGGTTTCCCATGAGAAGGAGGAGGCCCCTGAAGTGGGTGCGGCAACAGAGGGGGTGGGAAGGGAGAGCAGAAGCAGAGAGAACGTATTCACAGGAGGCCATAAATTAGCATTGTGCCATGTCCACCTGTTGTTCCCAGTATCTGACAAATGATTGTAGACAATGATGGCATTTTATGATTTTTGAAAATGGTTTTGTTTTAAGGTGGAGAGGGAGGAGGCTGGGAGTGGGGAGCTTGGGGGAGTGGAAGCTTTTCTCATGCTTGTGATTTGGTGACTATTCTAAATGCTGATTCATTAGGGGTTATTACAGCTGATGTCAACTAGTTGTCGTGATAGGGTGGGGGCAGAACACAAGTAGAGAAGAAAAAGGAGAGAGAACAAGGACACAGGCTCATTTAAAGTAAAATGAAGCCTTTCACAAAAAGATGTGAAATCCACAGGAAAAACAAGTGATACACATGTACACAAAAGTAAGTTCTGCATGGAGTCCTGTTGGATGCAGCACAAGGGGGGGAAGGCTTCCCTCTCCCAGGCCGACCTCAGGAGGAGGTGGGAGATAAAGGGTGGGCATGTGTGGGGAAGGCAGAGATCTCTGTTATTCTGGTCCATTTAATGCTGTAATTTCTTTCATTTATTATTTTAGCTTTAAAAAGGAAATAAAGGGTTCGGATTTGAAAGGGGGTGGGGTGGGTGGGGGGGAATGCCAACAACAGAACACTGATTGTAATGTGAGAAAAGTGTATTTTTGTATTTTAATAAATATTGTTCAATTTTTAATTCAATGTTCCCAAAGGGTTAACTTGAGTAAGACCCTGAACCTATAAATTCTTATGAGCATTGACAAGTCATTTCTATTTAAAGAAAAAAAAGGGAAGGGGAGGAGGGGAGAGGTAAGGTGGGAGGAGAAAACAATGTTACATTTTTTAAAGTATGGGAAAATGCTAAAGCTGTCAACAACCTTTCCTTAGCTTAAATAAAAGCGCCCCAATTCTAGTGCACCTTCCATGAGCTAAGTGTGTTAGTCCCTGGCTTTGTCGGGGGTAGAACCACATTCTTCATGCCCTGGGAGAGCAGGGGAAATGGGTCAGCTCCAGCTGTTGGGACCCGGCCAAAAGGTAAACGCCACCTCAGCAGAAGCTGCTCAGGCAGCACCAGTTCGACCCCGGGGACCCCGGGGGACCCGGATTGAAGAGGTCTGCAATAATGTTGTTTGGCTTGAATTTCCCACAGGCAGTGTTGCTTTGGTTCTGGGCGTTAAATAGTCAAACATGTACTGTGGTGGTGGGTGTCTGTCTCCTGATGCTTACTGAGGAATGACGTCCAGGGAGGCTGCGTGAGCCGGGACCCTGCGTCTCTTCAGCGCTAGTATTTATACTAATGCAGGGAATCGGGACTGAGTGGGTGTGATATCTCTGGCACAGAACAGGGAGAGAGGCAGGCAGCACTTTGCAGCAGTTGGCTTAGAAATGCCTAAGAAAGGGCCAATTCTTAATCCTCTTGGGTGTATAGACACCATTTCTGGGAACCAGGTTTTGTGGAAGCATATATGCCTGGGCACACAGAAACTGCCACTCACATTTCTAGGCTCCCCACCTCCAACAAGGAGAGGAAACTGCGGCAGAGTAAAAGGCGGGACCTGGCTAGGCCCAGGTGAAAAAGCAAGAAATGGCCCCCTTGTGCCACAAAGCACAACTAGGCTGTTTAGAACAGTTTCAGAGGCAATTGTGGAAGTTGCTGCTTCAGGAATTTCCTAACACCCCTCCTTTTTGACAGCTATTTGGGCGGTCAGGGAATTACAGTATCTCTGGAATAACAAAGGGTCTGTGGCCCAACAAAGGTCTGCTTGGAGGTAAGAAAATGGGCCTGAAACATTCCTGGGGAAGAGCGCTAAGAACAAATGCATTTGTGTTGGGGGTGGAACAAACGTAGGACTTGGAATCTGAGGAAGAAGTGCTTTTCAGAAAAAACTTCAAAGGAATTGGGGGTGGGGGACTAAGCTTATGGTTCCTGGAAGGCGGTAGGCAGTTCCTTTCCACTGGGCCTACTCCTCGACCTAAGCACCACTTCAGCTTTTAGAGCAGCAACCCTCCTTTGCAGCAGGTACTTGGGACAACTCTTCAGAGGAGTCCCACAAGCACTGAAAGAGCAGCTGTGTTAGCGGCGACTCATCCGAGAGCTTGGTCCAACTGTAGTGTTTGTTACCTGAGAATGGAACATGGGTTGGTAGCTCTTCGGGGGCAAAGTTTCAGCAGCATGTTAGAAGAAAAGACTCTACTGCTGATTATAAGCTGTTAGAGAATATTCACTATAGATTTTTCTAAAGGCCATGAGAAATCATTTTGTCTAATCCCTTCACATGTTACAGTCAAGGAAACCAAGCCCCAGAGAAACTGAAAGATATATCCAAGGTCACAGTGCTAGTTAGTGGAAGAGGTGGGACTGAAACCCAGCTCTTTTGACTCCCAAGCCAAATGTGCTCTCACTTGGGCCCTTACTGGCTAGCAAGAACACATTTCTTTCCTGTCCAATATGCAGTGAAAATGGGACCTTCTTACAGATACCTCTGTGTTCTCCTTCCTCTTAGAGCTGCTCGATCTCTTTCAGAACTGGCTCTACTGTCCTCAAGGCCTGACCAGAATTCTGACCACAGGGGCCTGACAGCTGGCCCAAGACAACTCTGTGCTCACTAAGGAGCTAGATTCTCAGAACTGCATGAAACAGCTTCCTGATTCTCAGGTTCAGGGGCAAACAGAAATTACAGGAGCCCACAGAGGGTAGCCGCTGCCAGGGAAAGAGTGAAGTAGATAAGGTAGTGTGTTCACAGTGGAAAAGGTGGCTTGGCCTTCTCCCTGCCCTGGAACTTTGCAGAGTAGAGGATTGACAGAGGTTTTAAAGCACCCATCAGGTTAAGTTCTCCATAGTGGAGTGGTTTCTATTTGGCTAGGCAATCAGACTCTTGGCAGGCTCCTTAACTCCTCTCCTCCATTGTATCCACCCCAGCCCTAGCTCTTTAAATGCCATGCTGTGTTGCTACTCCCATCATCTGCTCCAGGGCCTTTTCTTCAGTGTAATGCTGCATCCTATTTTCAGTGAAGGTAGAGTAGATAGGCTAGTTTCTAAGGCCTAGAGATATTAGCTTTATCATGGCTGTTTAACATGTACTGAGGCTTGCAACTTCCTGGGTGCTAGGTGGAGCAACATAACAAAGAGGTCCAGAGTCCATGGCCATTAGTAGTAGAGTTCTGGCTTCCTTCAGTGGAGATGGAATAGACTGGGAGAGGGCTGAGTGGGCCACTACCTCAGGGGGCCAGAGTGCATAATTAATGCTTCCGCATTTTGTTGCAGCAATGCAGCAGGGACTTAAAATTAGAGAAGAGGAAAGAGAAAAGGGGGGGGGGGAGGGAGAGAGGAGAGAGAGAGATAGAGAGAGAGAGAATATATATAGCCAAACATATGTCTGATTTTATCTCCTCTGCTAGCACTCAGCGCTCTATGCCATCAGCTAATACAGGCACTGTTCATGCCATTTCTAAATCCTGCCTCAGCTAAACTGTAAGGCAGCCTTTGTCTCAAAGCACCTCTCTCGGTCTCCATCCATTCAGAAAGTACCCTTCCCCTCAGAGGGAAGAATGGTTTGGGCAGTAGATTAAGGTTGTTTTGTCTTTTCTTTAAATTAAAATGAAGTAAACGGCTTCTTGGAGTAGGGATAAAGGCTCCAGGAACAGATCAGTGGAATATACATATCTGCAAAGCAATATAGCAGAGCACTTTTAAGTACAGACCTGGAGCCAGTCTTCCTGGGTTGAATCCTAGCTCTATCACTTAACTAGATGTGTGACTTTGGACAAATACTGTTTCTTCATCTGTAAAATGGACATAATGTTAGAATTTATCTTACTACTTCATAGGCTACTGTGAGAATTGAAATTATAGATATTAAATCACACTTATTACAGTGCCTGACATCACCTAGTAATGCTATATAGTTGGTAATTATTTCATGATATATTTAAGGGGATAGGCCAACTGCCTAGCCCTCATCACCATGTTTATTCCTGAATCCCATCCACGCCTAAAGGGAGAGAAAAGGCCTACTGAGCTATTCCAGAGAGGAGAGGTGATTATCCAGTGGTCAGGGACAGCAGGATTGCACCATCTATGAGCCTGAGCACTGTGGGAAAGCTAGGTTGTACTTTTCTTCCTAGAAGACACTGCCCTGTGCTCTGTTCCCTAATCCAGCTCTATAGTGGCCTGAGGCATTGTGTCTAGGAATAGATTATCTTTCCTTACGGTGAGCAGGAAGAAAGGAAAGATGCTGTTGGTGCACAAGCTGAAGGGCTGGGATAGTACACATCTACCAAAGAAGCCTTGGTCCCTTACTAAGAGGGTAAGCTTTCTGGAGTATTCTCCACCTACCTGTTTCTCTGCCAGGGTGCCTTACCAAGGGTAGGCTAAGAGGGTAAGCTTTCTGGAGTATTCTCCACCTACCCCTGTTTCTCTGCCAGGGTGCCTTACCAAGGTGGGGAGGGCAGAGGCACCAGGAGGCAGAAGAGAAAAGGGCTGTTGGGGCTTTAAAGCAGTATTGGAAAGCTTGGAGAAAAGAAAGGCAGGAAAAAATCACCATCATTTGAGCAAATGAGAGCAGAATGGAGCTATATGGCAGATACACAGGCTAAGGGTCTGCAATGCAGTTAAAGAGGAACGCCAGGGAGATTCTTCTACCCTATCAAGAAAGAGGCTGGCTGGACCCTGGATGGGGGAGGACTATTAGTGTGAAATTCATGGCATGGAACAGAGAAGAAAAGCAGGGAGGATCAACTTTCCAAGAGAAGCCTAAGAAAGAATGCATCTTTATTTCCTAATGAAGGCAGAATTAGCTTTTAGGATGATCACAGGTGTTATTTTCTGGTCCACGCCAGCTTTGCTATCAGTATTTGGGCCATATCACCTACCCACAACAGTCCTGTTCCTGAAACTGGAGGCTGTCCACTGTTTGGGGGAAGCAACCGGCTCTCAGGGCCATAATCTAACCCTGATGGGTTTATTCAGGGCTCCTGTGAGCACTCCCTCATTTCTATTAAGGCATAGCCAAGAAGGGTGAGGAGAGGGTGCAACTCCCTGTTTTATCTACAAAGAGAGTATTATTCCAGAGGGAGGGCGTTATATAAATCATGTTTTTCCATAAAAAATAATGATGACTGGGAGTTCAGTGTACATGGATCTGGCAGTGAGTCAGAGATTAGACCTAGGCCTGCAGGGGAAGCTCTCTGGTCAATGTCAGCATTTGAAAGGATGGCACTGTCTTCTCTAGCTTACCCCATCAAGAAGATTTTGAACCTACAGCAGGGAAGCATTGAGATGAGAGGCTACTCTAATGCCAGGTGTGGAGACTATGTGGACCAAAGTAGTACTTGGCCGTTCAAGTCCATGCAATCTGCACCTAGGAACAATTCTGGAGCAATCACTAAAGTTTAGATTAATTGCTAGATAGCAAAGGAAGAGTCCTTGATCCACTTGTTTCTTTCTTACTCACCCACCTTCCTATACCCCCACTAATAGAAAGCATACTCCAATTAATTCCCATATCAGCTCCCTGACCCCCACTTAAGTCCAATCGTCTGCCATGAGAGAACCTAGGCTATCCAGCAAGAGTACTCCATTCTAGAAGACTGATGGCTCTTTACGCCAACAGTTCTCATGCTGTTTCCTCTTCCAAGGCAAGTCCTTAATCTATAGTCTCTAACAGTTCCTTTAAGGTCTCAACCCTGATTTCCCGAGTCTGTGCTGGTGTTGATTTATTCACTAGATAAGTCACTCTGCCTGCTCAATGAGTCAGCAAGGATGACTGAGAAGGGCTCTTACACACTAACTGTTTCCTGTGCAAAGTTTGGTTTCCTGGCCTCAGGCTACTTCTTCCTAGTCTTCAAGGCCCTGGCTTCTCCCCTTTACCTACCCACTCATCCAGGTTCATTAAAACCACTGAGACAGCTTCTCCCACTCGGATTGCACCCTGTAGGGGAACTGAATGAGTTTTGGCAGCTCTCTGCAGAGGCAGTTCCCTGGATAATGCAGCCGTGTTTGTAGGAATGCTCAGCACATCCCTCACAATAGGCCCAGCACAGTCCCAAAAATGAGGCTGAGGCCTCGGACACTAACAGCCTGTTCCTGCGACCCACCGCTGCAGTGGTTATAGGTTATAATCTATTACCATTGCAAGAAGACTTAATTTCTGGACTTAAAGGAAGTCGGATAATACTTTATCCTATTAGTGTCTGCCTGTGTGAATTGACAATGGCTTCCTCCAGACATGACAGCATATTCTTCCAATTCATCTCTTTAAGGGGATGAATTGGGAAAGTCTGGAATAAGAAAGGAGGGAGTGCCAAGAAAGAGACTGCTGAGGGACCAGGGAAAGGGAAGACAACTTTTAAATTAGAAATGGGGAGAGGAGACTTGGGGGGATATGGCCAGACTGAGATATCTGAAAGCATGTTTGCATTTCATTTTGTTTCTCTTGTAAGGGAAGTAATTGCAATTACTGGGTATGCTGTATCTATGTGTGTGAGAGAAAAGGTCCTGAAGACACAGAAATATGAACACAAGAAGAATAAGTAATTGGCCTATTCCATTTTCTTGTTTCAGCCACTGTGCCTACAGGGTAGCTTTCCCTTTCTTTAATCCCTCTTCCACATTCCTGTTTTAAGTCGGCAGCTGCTCTCCCAGTGGTATCAAGTCAGCTGAGGGTACCTTCACATCATGGGTGTGTTACCCAGGCTGGTCGACCTTGGGACAGCAATGGACACCGAGGAAAGAATGTTGTTTTATGACATCTAACTTCAGAGATATGGAGACAGTGAAGGGAGCTTCCAAGTTAGTTCAGAAAATCTAGGTGAACCTCATTTTATTTATGAGGAAAATGAAGCCCATGGAGATGTGACGTTCCCAGTGTCACATTGCTGGTGACGCAGAGAACAGTCCCTGGTCTCTGAGTTATCAACCCAGCACTATTACCAGCAGGTCCCACCATGATCTACAACTCCAGGGGGTGCCATTTACAGAAACTACAAAGTGATTAGTGCCCCCTGGAGTTTGCAATTTGGTGCAATCCCGTCCAGTTTGCTTCCAGAGAGAGGAAGAGAAGGGGAAGTCCTTCTATGCCAGCATTTTATCTGTGTTTAATGCTCTGAGACAGTTGGTGCCCACTCATGACTTTATTCAGACAGCTAGAACTGAGGAATCAGGCAACGTTTTCCTTCTCTTCTATCACAAGTGTTCTAGAGCTTGGGAGCTCTTATGGCATCCCAAAACAGCTTATAAATTAAAAGGAGCATTTGTTGCTTACACTGCCCTTCCCTTCCCTACAAGAGCGAAGAACTGTAATGTAAAGATCACGAATCACACGGCCCGTGTGGCTCAGTGGATTGAGTGTTGTCCTATGAGCCAAGAGGTCCTGGGCTCGATTCCCGGTCAGGACACATGCCAGGGTTGAGGGCTCAATCCCTAGTAGGGGGTGTGCAGGAGACAGCCAATCTCATCAATGTTTCTATCTCTCTATCCCTCTCCCGTCCTCTCTCTCCAAAATCAATTAAAAAACAAACATTAAAAAAAACACAAAGAACATGGCCCTAGCTGGTTTGGCTCAGTGGATAGAGCGTAGGCCTGCAGACTGAAGGGTCCCAGGTTCGATTCCAGTCAAGAACACGGACCTTGGTTGCAGGCTTCTCCCTGGCCCTGGCCCTGGTCAGGGCTCATGCAGGAGGCAACCAGTTGATGTGTTTCTATGACACTGATATTTCTGTCTTTCCCTCTTTCTTCCACTTTCTAAAAATCAATAGAAAAATATCCTTGAGTGAGGATTACAAAAAAAAAATAGGCCTAGTTGGTTTGGCTCAGTGGATAGAGCCTCGGCCTGCAGACTGGAGGATCCCAGGTTCGATTCTAGTCAAGGGCACATGCCCCAGTTGTGGGCTTGACCCTCCCCCCCGCCAGTAGGGGTTGTGCAGAAGGCAGCCAGTCAGTGATTTTCTCACATCATTTATGTTTCTCTCTCGCCCTCTCCCTTCCTCTCTGACATCAATAAAAATATATATATATTTTTAAAAAAGAACATGTATCCCTGCGTGGGGAAGGCTTGCAGAAGCTAAATCATGTCAGAGGTCCATTCAAGGTCAAGAGGACCGTTGGAGAAGCAGAGAAGTCAGGAGTCCTGCTTCCGGAACTCCCTTGCCTTCCCTGGTACTAGGAAGCTCTGAGGGCCCGAGCTTCAGAGGCCTGTTCTGAAACAGGGGTCTAAGAAGCTAGTGAACATTTCAACAGACTCTCTTGGGAAACAAAGTGGCCCTGGCTATAATTTTATCACGCACATTTAATTAGAATCTGTCCTGTCATCTTCACAATGGTTTCAAGAGAAGTCCCAACAGAAACATTTTAAAAGAACAGCTTCATTCAACCAAGGATCTCTTTTAACCAAGTCAATTTAGCAGAAATTTGCCATCTTGGATTGGTGGAGTCACATCTCTTTTCCACTTCAAAGCCAGGAAGAGAAGGGAGGTGGGGAATGCAGAGAAATGAAGAGGAGGGCGGGGGGTTCAAGTAAATGAGTTTCCATCTATTAAGGAGCGGTAATTTCTGCTAGCGCCCCTAGAGACCAGTCCCCTCCAATAATGGTCTGACTCTAATGATTCCCACTCCTCAGCAACAGCCTGTGTTCTGCTGGTGCTGATACAAGCTGTGCCAGAGAAATTCCCTTTATCTCGGAGGTGCTGCTATCATTACGCAGGAGAGATTAGCCGGCCAGGAGGATGTGCTTTTGGTGGGGAGAGAGCTAACCAAAGAGAATGCTCTTCTCCAGCAAGCATGGTACTGCTGACCTAGGACATAAAAGGCTGAGAGACAGGTGAGAGGTAAGTGATGAAAAGACAGGGCAGACATTCTGGACAAGAGGGAGAAGACAAGAGAAAGTAAAAGTTGAGGTGCCTCCTGAGGAGTGGCTGAACTCGATGCAAGACAAGCGCTGGCTGGCTGGGAGGCAAGCAGAGGTCTGTGGGGTGTGGAGTATGGGTATGGATTGAGCACAGGCATAATGGACAACAACTGATGAGCATTTGTGATATAAAACATGGTAATAAGTTCTCTGGAAGTAAGAGTAGGGGAAATCAATTTCAAGTCCCTAAATAACTATCATTTTCAGGGCAGAAGTGACACTGAAATTGGGGTGATAACTGTTACTGAGGCTGCGGTATCAGTTGAGGGGTGCGGTCCTCTCATTCTGCCTCTCTCTTCCACACACTGAAATCAGTGGGGAGAGCTAATACTGTGGCTCTAGTTTTTGCCGAGGCTTTGCTGAGGCTGCTGCAAAATAAGGGGTGGGGAGTCCCTGTGATGGAGACGGGCTGCTTCCAGAGGCTGCCTTGCCAGATGTGCCAGCAGTCATCCTGGCCAGAGAGCCTGCAGTGCAGACAGATGCCCTGGGCCATATTCAGGATGGCGAGACCCTTTACGGTACTGTGGCTCAGCTCTGGGGCAGTGCAGAGCGGCAGGGTAATGTTCCTTAGCCAGATTCATTTCCCCCCAAACATCTTCAAATATGTGGGCCACGGAGGGAGGCAAATTTAATTAAATTACTGTGTTGTCGGCCGCCCTTTCTGGGCAAGGGCTAAAAATGGGCTCATGCTGACATGCAGACCCGTCTGTGTACACAGAGCATGCGTTTCTTTGTGTTTGGCTGTCAGCTGGATGGGGTTGGCAGTGTCCAGTGCTGGACCCGGTGAGCTGGCCCCTTTGTCGCAGCAAGACCGAATCAACAAGAATCCAACCCAGGCCCCATGTGGCTCTGATGACCTTTTCCTTTCTACCTAAAAGATGACTGAGTGGCACTCCCGCTTCCTACATGAGTTTGTTTCTCCTCAAATGCCTCTCTTGCTGACACCCAGGACTTTCCCGGAAGGCGGTGCCCTGTGCTGAGCCAGGAAGGAGGAGTGAAGCTGGTGAGGTGTGATTCAGAACAGTGCAAGGGCAGGCTTTGTTTAGCTTGGCGGGAGATGGAGGGGTCTCCCTGGTGATTCTCTAGAGTGCTGCTTCAGGAGTTCCCCACTGGCGACTCCATGCTGTAGGTGCCAGAGGAAAGCAGCAAAGCTTTCTTTCCCCCGACCCTGCACAAAGGCCACTGGACTCGGAGCCTAACCGTCACACGGAGGCAGGGATGTTCGATGACAACTAGAACCACTTAGCATGTGGAAATCAACAACCACAACAAACGCTGGCTGTGCTGTTCCTGGGCTCCCCACAAGGTCATTCCTTTCCAATCTGGCAGTTCAGGCCTCACTGCTCCAGTTTCAAAAATACGACCAGGGCAAAGATCTCGGAACCCCCTGTCCCACCCACCGAGGAGAACGGCTGCTCTAACTGTAAGGAACAGGCCGAGGTGGAACCAGGTGTGTGGCGTAGGAGACACGGAGGGGCCACGTGGTGGGCTTTTCCATTTGGAACCGAGACCCAGGAAGAGTCAGGTGGGGAATCTTTTCCCCGCTGGTCTCCAGAGACCTCTCCCACGTCTAAAGCTTCAGTGAATGTAAAAGAGGTAGCCCTGTGCTGGGCGCTGAGCAGTACTTACGCAGCCTGGCACCAGCAGACACCCAGATGATGGAGCAGCACAGGCAGCTCTGGTAGCGTGGCAGCCTCTATCGGTCTCCAAAGCAGGTTTACAGGCAGAGCCGCAGTGAGGACAGAAGGCAGAACACGGGGGCTACACCTCCCCACCCCAGGCCAACCCTCTGAACTGCTCTGTGATGAGGGGCACGGCAGATGGGGAAGGCAGCAGCCTCCCTGGTGCTCGGTGTCCTCTTGACACTGCTCTGAGCAGCTCCAGGGCCATTCTCTTTCTTAACTGGGGGTGGGGTAGTGTATCTGCTACAAGGTATTGCTAAGGCTTTTGGCTATAAATCTGACGTTTACTTTAAGAGTTAAGACAAGTACTGTCATTTCAGGTCCCTGGGACCCAACTCAGAACTGGACTGTGCCCGTGGTCACTCTCAGTCCAGCAGTTCTAAGTGACTGGAATCTGTGGATCAAAAACAAGAGCAGGCAGGTCACTAAAATGTGGTCAGACAGGAGGAGGAGAGAATGGATTCAATAGTGACTTTCCTGTGGTTAAAATTGTAGCAAGAAAAGAAAGCAACATATAATACTAGACAAACCCAGGAGGGAAGGACCAGTCAGGAAGAACACGAAATTGACCAGTTTGGTGATATCTGTCATGTGGCTTGAGAGAAACAAAAAGGTTCCTGGGTACTTCACTATGGTAAAGAACCTCCCTTCCTCACTTAGCAAATCAGATAGGAAAGAGTAGACCCTACCCTAGGCTGTAGGTACCATGATGTTTGGAGTGGAAGGTCCCTAATTCCATTCATCCATTGGCCTCATGCTCACCAAGTAACTGGCTTCAAATTGTAGGGATAGAAGCAGACACCTTTTCTGGTAGCCTCTGTTTTCTTTCCTCAGTATATTATTGGTTCTTGGGTGCCAGTAAAGATATTTTGTCATTGTCCAGGAATAAAAATATTCTTATTCAGAAGAAAACAGCTCAAATTGGAGAGAGAGAGAGAGAGAGAGAGAGAGAGAGAGAGAGAGAGAAAGAAGAGAAAGAGAGAGAGAGAAAATAATGTACCTCAGTTCTGCGATCTGCCTAAGAGAAGGGCTGGCTTTGGGGGCTATGTTCCTCCCTGCTTAAGCAGCCTAAAACTGCTTTCTCCAGTGCAGAAGAAAGCCTTGAAATAACGTGTGTAACAGCTAACTAAACCTCAGGGTGCATCATCTGAATATGGGTTTTGCTGTACCAATGGCATTCCAAGAGCTGCTAGGTAGGGTCCCTTAGATTTACAGACGACCTGCCCCCATGAGCCTACCCTGCACAGGTGGTTGAAGGAGACTGCTACATGGCTGTGGACTCGCTCAGGCAGGGCCTGCTAGCTGGGACACCTTGACTCCCGTGCCTTCTCTGCAGCTCAGCAGCAAGCTGGCAAGGGCAAAGGCAGAGTGAAGCCCTGTGGCTGCTGTGCCATATCTTTCTTGTGTACAAGGTCACGCACGACCCCTCTCACATTTGTTATCCGGCACTTCATTTCTCTTAGCGAGGGGCAAGGAGAAGGGAAACTAATTGATTACAATGGTGTATTACAGGGCACTACCTTTCAGTCCCTTGAATGGGACTGAGAGCCTAAAGAGCAGTAGTTTGAGAAGTTGCCAAGTCTGCATTAAAGGGAGGAAAGGATAGGCAAGAGGGAAAGGTGATTTCTGACACCTACTCTTGCCTCTGATTCTTTCTCAGCTCCCCCTAATTCCAAGCAACACTTAGGAAGCAGAGTGGGTGGAACTAAGGCTATTTGCAAAAACAGATTATCTCTGATGCAGGCTGGAAAGTGTTTTCTGCACAATGTGAACTTAGACCTGCTGTATCCTTTCTTATGTGGTTCTGCTAAAAAAATTTTTTAGCACGTCATTTAGGCTAATATGCCAGAGTATAAACAAAGAGTAGTCTTCGTATTAGCCCCAGCTTCACCTATGGCAAGGCTTGGCCCAGCCCCTTCATCTCTGGGAAAGCAGGGCAGGAGAGGGATGGGAGTGGCAGATGTCGCTGGATACGGCTGCGGCCATCTGCACTACTGTGAATCAAGGTTGGCTCAGACAGAAGGCGCGAGGGAGGAGGTGCAGCTGCTGATGGCTCAGACAGCTTGGACCTGTCCAGGCAAACAAGCCGCTCAAGTGCAAGAACAGCCAGCCAAGTAGGCAGAGCACGAATAAGGACTTAAAGCTTGAAATATCTGACAAGATATGCAGGGAGGGTAGGAAGCTGTCTGGGATTTCAGCTGGTATCTGGCCTTGCCTCTAACTGATAAGGCAGACTCTGCTACTGAAGGGTGGGGGGTATGATGTTTGGGAGCTGATGGACTGTACCCAGGTGAGATTCCTTGAAGTAGAATTTTTAAAAAATCTTCATCTTGCCAGGCCACTGTGGCTAAGAGGCCAGTTCAATTCCTGGTCAGGGCACATGCCTGGGTTGCAGGCTCAATCCCCAGTAGGGGGTGTGCAGGAGGTAGCCGATCAATGATGTTTCTACCTTTTTACTCCTCTCTCTTCCTCTCTCTCTAAAATATCAATAAAGACATTTAAGAAAATCTTCATCTTAAACTGCAAACACAGTTCTGGACTGTTCTCCCTCACTAATGTCTTCCAAAACAAAATTCAACCACTGTCCACCAATACCTATCTCCTCTCCCGTCACTTGCCCAAGGTTAAGAAGCTGGGGACTCCTCCTGGGTGGTTTGGCTCAGTGGATAGAGGGGTCCCGGGTTCGATTCCAGTCATGGGCATTTTCCTTGGTTGTAGGTTCAATCCCTGGCCCTGGTTGGGGTGCGTGTGGGAGGCAACCAATCGATGTGTCTCAGATCGATGTTTATCCCTCTGTCTCCCCCCCTCCTATTCTCTCTAAACAAAAAAATCAATGGGAAAATATCCTCAGGTGAGGATTTTAAAAAAAAGCAGCAGTGAGGTGTGTGTGTGTGTGTGCAGACTGCACCATCAATCGCATAGTCTGGGAGTTGTATCTAAGAACTGGCTAAGGAAGGTGCCACAGGGATGCTCAGAAGAGGCAAACAAACACGTGCTCTCTTCTATTACCTTCCCTGAGGGGGAGGAGGGAGGTAGGGGATGTTCAAGTGCTATCACAGTTCCTTCTAGGGAAGGCTCTTTGAGACAGTAGTCCTCAGTCCCAAGTACCAGCAGCGAGGAAGCTGTTAAAAAATACCAATGTTCAGACTCTAGATCAGCGATTTTCAACCGGTGTGCCGCAAGGGTTTTTAAAACATGCAGTACCTACTATTTGGTCAGGGACACTGACCTCTTTTCCTTTAGATTGTCAAATACAAAAATGACAACAGCCAGCACAATAGCCGTCCCGTGTAAATGAATCTAAATTATACCTTTTTTTGTTAGATCGGCAAAAAATATTTCTTGGTGTGCCACAGAATTTAGTAATTAGTATATGTGTGCCATGAAATAAAAAAGGTTTAAAACTGCTGCTCTAGATCAAATTTAGTGGGATACTGCAGGGGGAGGAGGCAGGCAGGACTGCGATATTTAAAAAATATATCCAGGTGATTTCAGGGCACCCAGGAAGACAGTCTCTGCTCTGGAGTTTGTAAGAGCAGGGAGAGGACCAGGTGGTCAGACCAGCAGGACAGTCCTGTCACTAACTCCAGAAGTACTTCTTGCACGTGGTTTTACTTAAGCTGAGATAGGGTCCCTGAAGTTTCATTCAGGTTCAAGAGGAGTAACTTCTAAGAGAGTTGGCCAAGTAGCAACTGACTGACTGCCCTGGAGAAATAAAGAGGAACCATCCTACAAACATGTCACCCTCCTCAGAGACCCAGGTGAGGACAGATTGCTTACAGGCCCATGAATATCCAATGGGAGAAACCAAGGCACAGAGAATCTATTATTTATTTAAAAGAAAAGTGGGAAGAGAACCAAAGAGCATGTTTCTCTCTAGCTGTCACCAGCCAGAAACCTTCCCTAGTCATAGGCTGCTCTACAAGCGACCTCAGGCAGGGCTCAAGTTCCCCACACAGTTTAGGTTCATAAGGCCCAAAGAATGAGGAACTACTGTTTAAAATGTTAGGTTTCTGACCCTTAGCCTAGTGGCTAAGGTCCCTGCCATAGCCTTTCTTTGGTCCTTACTCATGTCATGTCTATTTAGAGCCAGTCCAGTGACTGGCACGGTGCCAGGTGCTGGGAAGACAATGGAGATGACAAACTTGGTCCTTGCCCTTGAGGAGCTCAATACAATGAGGGAAGCAATAGTCTAAGAGTGGTGATGGGAGGAATGTACTGGGGAGCATCACAGAGTTAGGGAGAGCGTCTGTCTCCTTCCATCCAGAGTCCTGTGAAGAAATACAGAGCAGGCCATATGTCTTGAAGTTTAAAATTTAGTGCCTCTCAGGCCAATTGTTCTTTAGACTATGGAAGAAGCTCCCTGGTTTGGATTCTGGATGCAGGCACTGGGCAGTGGTAGGACCAATACTGTCTCAGCCCCTGGCAGGAAAGACAGATGCCCTGGGCCCTCCTACAAAGGTGCAGGAGTGACTTCAGGACCTCTCTCAAGCTGGCATCTGCTGGAAAGGGCTGTCGCAAGGCTTCCCCAGGGAGTGGGGCAGAGGGCACACCATGCTCTCAGTAAATACTGATGGTAGCAAAGCTCTGGGCTGGTTGGGTAACCTTGGGCAGTCTGTAGCCTTTCCTCTGCTTCAGCTTCTTTAAGCAACACACAGATTCACTGAACGTTTAGGTAAAAATCACAAAGTCCCCTGAACAACCAGGAGCCAACAGCTTGCCCCTGAATGAAGAGATGCTAAGCCAGGGTCCTAACAAGGCTGTGGTGCGTAAAAGTGGCATGGAAGCTTCCAGAGCTCTATTTGGTTTGGCTGTAGCAAGCTGCTATTTGCCATGAGCGAGCAGCCAGAGCAGAACACTGCTTGGGAGTTGGAAAAGGCACTGAGGACATAGAAGAGCCCTCACAGACTTGCACTCAGAGCTATAAGAGCATGTGGACTCCTGGAAAGAGAGGGAACTACCTGGTCAGCTGCCCCCCCCCTCAGCTTTAGCAAAATCCCACTTGGTAAAGTGTTGAGCACTGAGGAAATGAGGACTCTCCTGTGGCATGTGCCTTCTATTTCCCTGATGTGGCAAGAGAGGTCCTCAGAGTGGTGTGTGAAGTGTTGGCAGGTGACAAGGCAGGTAAACTATAAGGCACAGCAGCATTCAAGGATGGGTGATACTGAGGTCATTCAGTAAAAGTCAAAGCTGTCTAGTTGTCCACTCTGAATATAGATTCTAGACACAGGTCTAATTTGTGCCTATTCTGTTCTTCACCTCCCAAGAGTTTAGGGTCCAGATTACTCATGGGAACTTATTATCCTGAAAGGTCAGTCTTAGATCATACAAAGTCCAAAATCAAAGCTGATCTTCTAGGATGCCGAGGTCCAAACTCAGTCTCTGAAACCACTGGGTTTCAACCTTAGCTACACATTAGAATTACCTGGGGAGCTTTTAAATTTTTTTGGTTACGTCATTTATCCCCTATTTTTTTTCTTTGCTGAAGTATTGTAAAACATATCCCAGACGTGATCTCATTTCACCCTTCCATACTTCAGTATTCATCTCTAAAAAATACAGCTATTTTCTTACATAACCACAATGCCTTTATCACTCCTAACACAATCAACAAAATTATTCCTTGGTATCACCTAATATAACCAGGGAATTTAAAAGATAGTACTTGCTGAAGCCAGAATCTCTGGAGAGAGGCCCAGGTATTAGTATCTTTCCTAAGCTTCCCATACCCCATGATTCCAATGTGCAGCCAGGGTTGAGAACCGGTGGCCGGATCAATCCAGGATCCTGCTATGGGTCTGCTGCAAGCTCTGTGAAAGTTCTCTAGCCCTTGACCACGTGGCACACAACCAAAACCACCATGGCAAAGGAGACAGGTCAGGGAACAGGATGAAGAAAAGGAAGCCACAGAAGTGACTCTTATATAATGAAGGCTGCCAAGTCCTTAGCAGCAAGGCCCACTCAATCAATCACAGATCCATCAGGTCTGTGAGGCCCAGGAGAGCTGTTCCCAGGTGTTGCCCAGGCTGCTCCACGGCCCTCCGCACCTCACACCAGGCCAGTTGCATTATTCCTCTTATTTCCGGATCTTCTCTCTTTTGTACATGCTCTCTGGCTTAATATTCTGACAAAATCTGAGCCTTAGCACCTGGTATTAGGATTAATTAAGTCTGTGGTGGGCGTGGGGTATGTTGCCAACACTTTTTGGGTGTGGGACCACAGTCTTCAATTTTATTTATTTCATTTAAAATAAGTAAACAAAACATTCTGCAAAAAGATGAGGCTGTATAATGGCAGCTAAAAATACCTCTACTGAGGACATCCGCTCCCCAGCTCCCCAATGAGAGATGCTACAGGGCCCTTTGTGAGCTGTGCAGCTCCACAGGGGCTCTGGGCGGCTGGGGACAATCCCTGGAGCAGTGACTAGTGACTGCTGGCTGGAGGGGGGCTGGTGAACAACCAGCCAGTCAGCGTGACAGTACACATCAAGGAACTTACGAACCCCTTTTTTGCTTTATGGGCCCACTGCCCAAGCTAAGAAACCTCTTGCCTTCTGCAACAGGCCCAAATGCCATCTCTGAGGATGACCCAAAGTAACTGGGACAGTTCCCGACTCCCTGAGATTCACATGAGTATGATAATAACCAGAGGAGGCAAGGCCACTCAGTCTGGCTCAGGGTGTGTTTGTGGTGCTGGACAAATTCAAGTGTGGGTTAGTGGCAATTAGACACAGGTGAGGCCTATGGTGCCTCAGGGAGGGGTGCTTTAAATGTAGGCTTGACATATAAAGGGAGATACTGGATGGAGGGATGGGGCTTAATGGCAATTAGGGCCGCTGGATCTCTTTTGTAGGTCCTCTCAGTACCTAGGTCACTTAGTCCAACACACCCCTTTTTATTGGGAAAAATGAAGCCTCCGGGAGGTTAAATGATTTTGTCCAGGCCACGGATTTATTGAATGGAGGAGCTAGGACTTAAACATGGGAATTTAGTAACAAGTGTAGTGCTTTGTTCCACTACACTATGCCACACCAATGAATGGTTTCATTCCAAACGTTCCACAGTGCTGAAATAACTATGGGAAAGGTTTTTTTTAATTCAGGTGCTAAAGGAACCAAAGAAATTCAGGTGAATGTTCTCTGGATGAGCTGGGAATTCTGCAATCCCTGCAGATTCTGGGGAACTCAAGGGTCAAATCAGCAACTGAATCAGATGTACAGTGATGATATTGCAGATAGATCTGTGATCTTGGCCACAGATCGAAAGCCATTCCCTTCTTTTCTGCCCAGGAAACACCTGGTATTATAGCTTGACTCAGGGCTGTCAGGAGAAAAGGGAGCAAGGGTAAGGCCATGGCTGTCTGGTTTGATGCAGGCATTGATCTTTTTCATTTCTTGGCATTGTGTGTGACCCTTATGGAAGAATTTGGAAGCATAAGTCAACATCATGAGAGGACTAGGTCACAAAAGCACTGAGGAACAACACTCAGAGGTATGGGGGCAAGTTCAGATTACTGATTCAGGAAGAAGAGTGGAAAGCAAATCAAACACATCCTGAGAGCTTAGCATGGGGAAGGGAATGTCTGGAATCCTGCGCTGTCCAATATGGTGGCTACTAGCCACATGTGGCTATTTAAATTAAAATTAATTACATTCATTAAAGATTCTGTGCCTCAGTTGCACTACACACATTTCAAGTGCTCAATATCCATGATGGCTAGTAGCTACTAAACTGGCCAGTGCAGGTAAAGAACGTTTCCATCGCTGCAGAACGTTCCATTGGACAGCACGGGTAGACTCTGGTTGTCTTCTCTCATCTCTTGCTGGCCACAATGAGTAGTTTCTGAAATTCCTTTGGGGAAGAACTGAACTTGGGAAAGCTAGAGGATACCATAAACTAACTCTCCAGCCAACTGACTAAACCTGGGATCTCAAAGAAGCTTAGGACAACTGTGAGCATAACCCCCCTAGTGTACTAGGCTCAGCAGGCTCAATAACCTCTCTACCCCAGGGCCCTGTCTGCATGTTCACAGCCACTCTGACCTTTGCACATTTTATTCCATTTCTATTTTACACAGTTTTAAATGATGTTTAATATAGCTTAACTCTGCGTGGTGCTCCAAGCCCCTCACCAGGGGGCCGCTCACAGGCAGAAGCACAATTAATAGCATTCCCAAGAAAATTATGCCCTATATCAAAGCTGTCATTGCACCATATAAATGCTTATTATTACTATTGAATTCTCCAGCCTGACACCTCCCTGTGTTTACTAGGTAGCAGATAAACCTCTGTGTGTGTGCCTTCCCTACTTTACCACACCATCAGGACTAAATATAGCTCTTGTGTGTATGTTTAGCTCTAGCTGTGCTTTGGAAAGGGGGGGGGGCAGAGAGAAAGTTAATAAAATTGAATTGCTAGAAAATGTTATTTGTTCCTCCCTCACTTGACAACCCCTTAAAAGACAGACGTCACTACTAACAAGATGGGTAACCAGCACAGCTCCAGGGTGGGGGTGAGCCCCCGATCCCGACAATATGCCATTACTTTTGGATCCTCCTGTGTGTGGAGGGAGCACGTCTAAGAGCACAGTATGCAGGAGGGTGGGGGGTGGGGGGGTCCCACCCTGTGCCCTGGCCAAATTGAGCTAGAGTCCTGTCCAAGGAGTCAAGGGCACGTCCAGCTAGGAAATTTCACCTGCTCTCCCCCCAGCCCCCCCAGTAAATAAAAAACAAAACATGAAGCAAAACAACAAAAGTTGCCCCCAACTCCAAAGAAACAGAAAAAACCCCTCAACTTAAGACAGCTCCCACTCTTTGGTTGTTCCTTTTGGGCTCTTTTGAAGCTTAGTTTTTGGCATAAAAAGACAGCACTTTTTCTATGATCACATGTCGGGAAAAGCAATGGAAAATTCCAGGTCTGTCAAGACACCTGGCCCCCTCCCTCTCTGGCACGCTTTCCCATCCTCTGCACAGCGCTCTCTGCGCCCGGGCCCGCGCCCGCTTAAAGTCTTTAAGAATGCCGAGAACCTGGCCCCCTCCCTCTCTGGCACGCTTTCCCATCCTGTGCACAGCGCTCTCTGCGCCCGCGCCCGCGCCCGCGCCCGCTTAAAGTCTTTAAGAATGCCGAGGCCCCGAAGAGTTCCTCCTCTGACTTAGCCTCCTGGCCTTTTCTCATTGAAATAATACAACTTAGAGAATGCACATGCTTACCTCTTCTGTCTGCCTCTGTCACACACAACCACTCCCTTTTACATGCTACCAAAGTCCACTTATTATGTCAGCAAGTGGATGGACAGGTGGTGGTGACTGTCGTCTGGGAGGGATGGAGAGGGTATGGGTAAGGCTGACACCATGGGAATGTGGAGACTTTAGCTCTCCCATGAATTACTATGCGAAGGTGCCCAAGTGATTACCTTCTTCATGCCTCAGTTTTCTCAGCTACTGTGAACTGTTTGGATTGGACTGTATAATGCAACGGTTCTCAACCTGTGGGTCGCGACCCCTTTGGCGGTCGAACGACCCTTTCACAGGGGTCGCCTAAGACCATCCTGCATATCAGATAGTTACATTACGATTCATAACAGTAGCAACATTACAGTTATGAAGTAGCAATGAAAATAATTTTATGGTTGGGTCACAACATGAGGAACTGTATTTAAAGGGCCAGAAGGTTGAGGACCACTGGAATGTCTAGAGCCCTTAGAGCTGCAAAATGCTCCAACTCCGTATTCTGAAGGTTGTATGCTCAAGTCCTTGGAATCTGAATGGGTCATGCTTATTTCTATTTATAATCCATTTTTTATTTTTGCACTCAATGCTCTATGTAGAAATGTAGATTTCTATTCTAAGTTTTTCTAAACAACAAAGGAAAAGCTCTATTTTAGTTTGTTTGACAGGGAAATGTTTCTAACTAGATTGAGTTTCCAATATTATATTTGCTTTGCTTTTTTCCATCTTTCCTAAAAAAAGAAGTTTCTCAAAACCGGAAACGTTTTCTGTATTCAGGCCTAGAAGGAATGAGGCTGCCTTGGCTGAAGGAAGAAGACGGTGCGACCACGGGCCCCAGGGGAGCAGGACTACCTGCCATCTGCTGCACTAGTTGCCTCACCTCCAAATCGGGCCTGGTCTGTAGTTTGCTGCAAATATTAAGAGCCAAGCCACCAGCACATCCCACCCATGGGAAGCCTTGAGCCATTTGCACTCTGGCTACCAAGACTATCTGAAAGCAGAGGGCTACTTTCCTGCTTAGGTGAAATACTCGTGCATTAAAATGGAAAGAGATTATTGTCCTTCCCCCACCCCTCCACCCCCAGCTATTTTGAAAGCTTTGAACAGAAAGGGAGGAAGACCTGTCCGACCAAGCTGAGGAAGGGATGGAATTGTCAGAGACTCCCCCACCCCATGTATGCAGGCCAGAATGGGTTATTAATGATCCGTGGTAAAAGAACAATCGTCCTGCTGGCAGCTTCACATGTAATTAACCGGCTTCGCAGAGAGCTGGCTGCCTTCTCCAGGTCTGGCATCTGCAGACTGCAGAGCTACCTGACATAGCAACGCTGGGTTTCTAGCGAAATCTCCCCAGTGAGAGGGCATCCAAAACAGTGACCTCAACCTCAGGCACTCAGGAAACAGGCCTGCGATGGCAGTGCTCTTCTGCAGCAGCCTGGCTCTGTGCTCAGGATGACACGTAAGACTGCAAGCTCCCTGAGGGCAACCACCAGCTCCGGGAACTGCTAGTTCCACTGGTCACCATGCACTGCCCCTCAGGTAAGTGGGCCCCTCTACTGAGTACAGAGGCCATGGAGCAGGGTCGGCTCCCCAGCAGCCCTCCAAGTGCTGCCTCCTCAGCCAAAACTCTACAGACAGGAGTTTCTGGGGATCGGCTCATGCTCCTCAAGGCAACAGACTTCAGCCCTGTGAAAGGGGCTGAGGCTTACTGGCCTTGCTGGGTATGTGGACAATAGCTGCTTCTGTGTAAGTGTGTTGCTAGAGAACCAACAAAATTCAAATGATGGCATCCAAAGAGAAAGAGTCTGGGCTAAAGAAGCTTTGCCTTTATGGTAAGTGCTAACTTCCCTTTTACGAGCCCCAGGGCTCAAAGACCCTTGGTCATCCCATCAGGTGAGTGGAGTAATAAGTATTTGCCATTTGAGACGCAGTTTTAAAAATGAGCTCTTTAGTGTGTGGCACCTGAAGTGTCATAAAAGGGGTGGTGGTGGTGTCTCCATCACCTCTCTCAAGTGAGAATCAGAGGGTGTTTCATTGAGGGAGAATGGAGCAGCGAGTGTGCGCACACACACATGCAAGCACACAAGCAGGCACACATACACACTCCCCTTGCTTTTTCTGGAGTCGAGAAAGAAGCTAATAAGAACTGTCTCACTCTTCATCCCCTGGTGGATACAGACCTCTTCTCAGCACCTGAACCCTGACTCAACCTCTACCCTAGGCACCCCAAGTTCCTCAGTGAGCAAAAGCTACTATTGAAGGCTCTTGCAAGGAATACAAACCTTTGCACCTTCAGCAAAAACAGAGCCAGTTCACAGGTGTCACTCACCACACTCAATTTATATTCTGTGGGAAAACATAATAAAAGCAGGGTGTGCCCTTTAGAAAAACAGAGTGGAGGGAAGTTCTGGGTGAGGCAGCATCGTCCATCAACTGATGCCAGGCTTCCCTTCTTGAGAGCACAGCACATGTGGTGAACTCACCAATAAAGCCAGAGTCACAGCATAGGCTGCACAGTCATTTTCTTGCTCATTACCTGCAGTTTCCTTCCTCACCCAGCTCTGATTACAGGAGCCAAGCACAGTGGTTCTCTCATTCCTATGAAAGCAGCCTAGCAACCAGAGTAACCCCAGCTGCAGATCAGCAACGTAAGAGGGAGATGGAGAGGTCACTCCTGGCCTGGGAGGAAATGGGTAGCTCATGATAAATGAATTGGTCCTGCCTGCCGTTTTTACTTGCCGTCACTTTAATCAATAAGGGAAAAGGTGAATTGCTATTGATCCCTTCAACACCTCTCAACGATACTGTACAAATTACAGAAACACACAGGAGGGGTGAAGAATGAAAGAGGAAGGACAGATGAAAGAAGCCCGGGCAGTGTGAGAATGCCCTCTGTCCCTGGAGTCGGTCTTCCCGTCACTGGGTGTTAGGCACGCTCGGGTGCATGTGTGAATGTGTCACGAGGAGCCCTTCCTCACACCGTGAAGGGCTGGCCATGGAGAGCAGTCTCGGGGCCTCCCTCTGCACTGCATGTGCTTGCTGTGCCTCATCAGGGCACCAGGGCATGAGAAGCCATAGGCCTTCTTTTGATGCAAGGCTAGAGGTCTGGAGGCCGATCCCAAGGGCTCATGATTTTTTGAAGTTGCCATACTTTCATGGTGGTTGGCTGGACTATCTCAACAGCTGACCATAATTCTGGATGGGAAAGCAAGAATTTAAAGCTTCAAGAGCAATCTCTTGCTTTGACGTACTAACCCCTCCCCTGGGTCAACTGCCACAAAAAGTCAGACAGGCAGCAGATAAGGTGAAACTATCTTGCATCATTCTTCATAATAACAAAGGCCATGCCTCTCTGGGTTCAAACCTGTCTTTGAAGCACTCTAGTCTGAAGGACGTGCCATGAAGATCAGAGGCCGAGATAAACATGTGAGAGGTCTGATCTGAATCCTAGGACAGAGACCCTGTACAGACAGGCAAGACGACATTTTCACTTTCAAAATCGATGCTTATGTCAATCTCTAGTCTTACCTAGAGAACGAGGAAATAGGACACACTATTGTGACAGATGGGCATAACAACCACAACCAGAAGACACACATTTAGTGTCTGAATTCGCAGGGCTTAGTCTAACCCCGTGGTCGGCAAACTGCGGCTCGCGAGCCACATGCGGCTCTTTGGCCCCTTGAGTGTGGCTCTTCCACAAAATACCACATGCAGGCGCGCATGTACAGTGTTATTGAAACTTTGTGGCCCATGCGCAGAAGTCGGTATTTTGTGGAAGAGCCACACTCAAGGGGCCAAAGAGCCGCATGTGGCTCGCGAGCCGCAGTTTGCCGACCACTGGTCTAACCTATTGGCTATAAGGAAGACTGAGAGAACCCTTCAGCACTCTGGGACAGCTTCTGTTTAGGGTACACTGCTTCTCAGAACCAACATCATGTCAAGAAACAGATTTTTGGCAGAAAAGGGGAAAATCGACCAAAGTTTAGCACAATGAGGTAAAGTGGTCACAGCTTGGGTTCCAGGACCAGCAGTTTTCCTGTTTCATTAATTGGGTCTAATATTCAGACGCAGATGAGAAAATAAACTGGCCAGGTCCCTCTCCAGGTCACACAGTGCCTTCAGCTTGTGTGTGGTATTCGTCATCTGGGGCCTGGCAACCCTTTTATATGTAAGTAGGAATAACTGGAGGGATCCTCAGGAACTACCACCACCACACCTTAGTCATCACCTTTCAGTATTCTCCAGGCAGAACAGGGCCCAATGCTCCCATTTTACAGATAGTGAAACCAAGGCAGGCAATCAGTCACATATCAAAATGAAACAGAATCCAATCTTAAAAACCCACGTTTTTAAGGATGCGCTTGGCACTCTTGCTTCAATGATTCTCCAGAGACAATGACTCAGGGTGTCGTTGTGCAATTCTGAAATCAGTGACAACACGGTTCCCTAGTCTCCCATCCTCCTACCACAAATATACCTGGAGGGCCAAAATACAGAGCAAAATAAAATGCAAGTTACAAAGCTGCTGATGTGTTTCGAGTGGAAGTGCTGAGATTAGAAGGAGGAAGTGGTTAAGTATACCCTGGGCGTTTGGAAATGGCCACGTCTGCAGCCCTGTAAGCTGATGAAGGATGAGCTCTGGCCGTCTCTTCCAGGCAGACAGAGAGGTTGGCCCTACCATCTAGAAGTGGGGAGCATGGCTGCGAGGGGGCAAAAATATAAGAAACAACTATTTAGCAAACAGCAGTACCCTTCTACAAGGAATCTTCCAATTCCGAAAGTGACCCTATTCTAAAATTACCAAGTGGCAAGTGTCCAGGCCAAAAATCCATATCCAATCAGTGGTAATGGACTATTTGTTGCATTTCCTCATATAAGGTTGCAGCACTGCTATAAAAATCCTGGGTCAGTAGTTTTAGATTTATTTAACTGGAGAGTAACAACACCCCCGCACTATAAGCACTGTAAAGAATTTTGAAGCAAAGTGGCATCCACAGCCTCTGGTAGAGGTGAAGGGACCTACTGGCCTAATTTGCATGATCTCCCACCTCTAGCTGGACATTTAATGCCAAGATCCTTTTCTGGTAACCATTAAATAGAAGCCGCTGCATCAAGAGAAGGGAAAGGGAGAAGGGGGAGGCATTATGCTCGCCTGGAAAGAAAACATGAAGCAGTTTCCAATTCAGCTCTCCTGGCTCAATGGATAGCTTTTGTTCTTGCTGCAATTACTGTCCCAAAGGATTTGTCTTGGGGTCCTTTTCTTGTCCCTTGCAATCCTGCTTAACACATAGACATTTCTTTAGAGCTTCTGCCTGATGCTCCACTACCCTCCAACTCTCTAGTTTAATACAGATAAAAGATAAACCTATGGCAATTGTAGACTGCTGTGGTCGTAAGGTGGTTTGGGGACAGGAAAGAGCACTGCTATTCCATTAGAGCAGTGGTCGGCAAACTCATTAGTCAACAGAGCCAAATATCAATAGAACAACGATTGAAATTTCTTTTGAGAGCTACATTTTTTAAATTTAAACTATATAGGTAGGTGCATTGTTATTAACTTAATTAGGGGACTCCTAAGCTGGCCTTTGCTAAAAACGTCCTCAATCTGACTGAGGTATGTTCGCTGAGGTCGACCCCTTCCAACTCTCCCATCTCGTCTTGTATACTTGTTTCGTCTATCTCCTTTCGTTCATCCTCTCTGTATGTCCAAACCATCTCAACATACCTTTCTCAATCCTCGACACTACATCTTCTTTCACTCCACAACGTTCCCTAAAATTAATTTAATAAACTTTACTTCAAGTTTTAAGTCAACTTCGCACTGTAGGTACGCGCCCGCATGTGGTATTTTGTGGAAGAGCCACACTCAAGGGGCCAAAGAGCCGCATGTGGCTCGCGAGCCGCGGTTTGCTGACCACTGCATTAGAGGATAGGAAGTCAGGATCTAGATAAGTCATCCCTATAACTCTCATTTTCAAGTCGCAGTACCAGTGGGAAGTGAACAAGGTCAGAAGTCCCGTGTAAATGGGGAAGCATGGAGAGCCCTTGGTATTGGCAGATCACCTCCAAACACTCCCATGGCTGTTGAAGTGCACAACAAAGACACCCAAGCCATTACGTCTTAGATGTCTATGAGGTATCTATAGAGTCCTGGCTTCCGCAGCTTGACAATGGTTGGCCCTATCTGTCCGTAGACAAGTGTAGAAGAGGCTCTGTGCATAGGTTAGGACTCTTTGGCATTGCTTCCAGACCTTTGCTTTTCCACTTAACATTACACTGCCTAGAAAGAAGTGGTTCTAACGTGTAGGACCTTGCAGAAGAAGAGGCAAAGAGACCCTGACTTTTACTTAAACACTCCTTTGAGAACTTAGTCCAAGGATGGCAAATAGGTTATCAGTGCAAGTCCCGAATCCATTCAACTGGTAGTAGCTTTTAGGAGCCCTGTTTTGAGAAGTTCTAAGTCCCAAGCCAATGCAGTGCTGTAACTGATTGGAAATGTCATAGATACAAGACTGGACGGGGGTAGCATATATGTATTTTCCATCACTGGCTTTGGGGTGTGTCGAGCACTGGAGAGGACTCACTGTTGTTCTTTGTCAATTCTAATATGAATGCTACTCCCAACACATGCCTATGCCCAACCTACCTTCCTACTCTGGGGATAGTGGTTTGTCCACACTGAAGTTCTAATTCTAGGTTTTAGGTAAACCCTGAAAGAACTTTCATTCATAATAAAGATGGTAATGCAAGCTGTTGTTCACTAGGTGATTCCCATATAGCAGACTCTAGTGCTGGGCACTTTCCACATGTACATTATTTCCACAGTATTGCTATGAAAAAGGTACCCTTGTTATAGGTGAGACAATTAGGTTTAGCAGGATTGCTGCACTGCACAACCCCAGGAGCACCATTCATACTGAATTCTATGAAGCCTGAGATTGGCCTGGTTTTAGAGAAGCTAGGAATCATGTCCAAGAGCACACAGTAAGTGGTGAGGCTAGAATGAGAACCCAGATCTGACTGCACATATTACTAAACGAGTTTTTGTTAAGCGACCAAGAAGAGAAAGATGCTTTTAAATGTTCTGAAGATGGATCTAAGAATGAGCTTGTCCTTCTTGAATACGTGACACATGTTGTTCAGACCAGGTTAGGGTATCTCTGCTATTAATTCTAAAGCTTGCTCATAATCTTATTTCATGCACTATAGCATTTCATAACAGACCAATGGTCACTTTCAATTTCAAAATCCATTTAAGTTCGCCTGACCAGAAACTGTCACGGGTGGAGTGGCAAATGGGAAGTTCATCAATAAAGCCTGGTTTGGCACTCAGAGGATCTCATCCAGTCCTTGGCAACAGACACAAGGAGTAGCCATGATAATGACAGGAAGAGGGCAGGGTAAGGCTGGCTCATCAACCAGAACAGTCACTCCTGTGTCCTTGAGGGAGTCACATGTGGAACACCAGAATGTTAGTATTACCTGGAGAGCAAATGCAATCTACAATCTGCTTACTCTTTGCTGGCAGCGCAGGCAGCCCTGCTACTGTATATTAAGGGCTGTGTTCTAAAAAGATATCAGTTGAATTATATAATTCCAGGGGGAAATTATTAACAAAGGCAGTGGGAATGGCTGGGAATGGTCAGGTCAGACAGAACAGGGAGGCATGAGGCCCTAAGACCCCCAAACATGCCAGCATGAAAGCTCACATGCAAGCCTACACGGGTGTCAGGGTCCTATGGGAAGTTCTGCAAACAGAATGGGCAAGTATGTATGAGGTCATCTTTTGTGTGACCTGCTAATCAGAAGCTATTAATGAAACACAGAACTATTTACCAAATTAGGCTTCCAGAAGGAAGTAGACAGACTTCACAGTAAAGGATTTCACCTGAGAAACAAAAATTCCGAGCTGCTTTTCTCGAGAAAAGCAGCTCCAAATTTTTTATTACATTAAGAATATTAGCTTCCTTGTTTTTTTAAGTGCACACTGACCGAAGTTCAAGAGATGGTGAGTATTCAGGATGAGAGAAGCGGTTAAGAAACATGAGGAATTGTTGCAAGGGGCATCTAATACATCTAATTAAAATAAATGGCACCCAGCTCTCCTAGCACAATCCTCATCTCTAACGAGCCCAGCAGTATCTTACTTCTGACAGCATTTCTCCATTTGTTCTGGGTCACAGGCTCTATATAACTCTATAGAAGGTAGACCAGGAGGCTACATGTGACTGGGAATAGCTGTCTTCCACAGGGATGGGTCATAAAGAACATCATTTTAATCTCCAGGTGTGGAAAATGATGAACAAAATAAGCTGACGAACAAAATAGAACCAGAAGCATGGATGTAAGGAACAGACTGACAGATGTCAAAGGGGAGGTGGGTGAGCAGGATTGGATGAAAGAAGGTGACGGGATTATCCAAAGAACATATATACATGGCCCATGGACAGAGACAACAGTGTGGTGAAGGCCAGAGGGAGGAAGGGGCGGGACTGGGTGGAGGTTGGCAAAAGAGGGGAAAGGAGGAACATCTGTAATAGGGTCAACAATAAAAATAAAGTGAAAACAATAAAACAAACAAATAAGCCCCCTTCCCCCCAAAAAAGAATGGCCAATTTACAAATGTTTTTCTTGACCTACTATAGCAGCAGTTCTCAACCTGTGGGTTGCGACCCCTTTGGGGGTTGAACGACCCTTTCACAGGAGTCACCTAAGACCATCGGAAAACACATATATAATTACATATTGTTTTTGTGAATAATCACTATGCTTTAATTATGTTCAATTTGTAACAATGAAAATACATCCTGCATATCAGATATTTACATTACGATTCATAACAGTAGCAAAATTACAGTTATGAAGTAGCAACGAAAATAATTTTATGGTTGGGGGTCACCACAACATGAGGAACTGTATTAAAGGGTCGCGGCATTAGGAAGGTTGAGAACCACTGTACTATAGGGACCATGCCTTTCGTACTTTTAACCAATTGGTTCAAGTACTTCACATTTCTTTATAACAGCTGCAATTCCTTCATGGCTGGAAAATAGAGTGCTTGAGTTATTATTACCTTAAAAACACAACAACATCATTTTATGACAGGTGGACAGAATCGAATACAATAGGTGTTCTGCTTAGCAAGACTCTGTTTGAAGGAGTTTCAAGACCTTGTGAAATCTTGTTCACTGATAATCTTGAAGTGAACCAGTAAATGCATTTTCCAATAGCTGCCCACTATACTTACTTTTAGGCCTCAATTTTTTTTTTTCCGGGCCTCAAATTTGATGAGGTTCAAAGTAAGTACTGTGGAACATTCTACTAGAAAGATGCAAGAGAAAGTCATGTTTGGGACATTGATGTGGGTGAGAACTAACGACAGAGCAGAAAAATCAGTGCCAGGGCCTCCATGGCATTGCTGAGGCTTCTACTTGTGGAGAAAATGGAATTTGTCAGGTCTATGGACTATCCCTTGTATTTCCTTTTACTGGTAGGAACAGTAAGAAAAACAAATTGGCACAGAAAACACAAAAGTCTCTCAAGAAAGAGTTTACAATAGTAGTGACCAACTGCCCAGGGAAAGGAAGAATCCCGCTCCTGAAAAGCATTTTCTTCCCTGGGATAGAATTACATCCTTGAGGCCTTCCTACATGTCAAAAGGAGGCCAAGTATCTTGAAGGCCTAAACCTTATTCCACCTTATTCTGCCCCAATCCCAACAGCCAGCTGGGATGTGAACACTAGCCTCTGGAGGGCAGTGAAGACTATCCAACTTATTGTATTCAGATGTGCCGACATAATTACAGGTAATAGGATCATGGCCAAGCCAATGAAAAATTAGGCCCAGCAGCTATTTCAGAAGAATGGATGCAATTCTATGCTTGACTGGCTATGAAAGTTCCAAGCAGAAGAACAGGGAAATAGACACCAGCCTAGCTGAGCCAGCAGCTTTGCAGAGCAGAATCCCACTGGAGCCAGCACACTGTTGGCACCCACCAGCACCCACCAGCAAATGCTGCTGAGCTTGCTTGGGGAAGCTACCGGTGACTGGCTGAGTTTAAAAGCTGACAGCAGGGGGAAAAGCAATGCGACAGTATCCCCCATTCTTCATCTTAACCTCACCCCTTCTCATTGTGATGCCATTTGCATTTAGGGGCTGGAATGGGATTAGAAGGCCTTCCCTCTGCTAGGGCTTTTAGAGATAGGTGGCAAGGGCCAGGAGCCCAGAAATGAAGGGGCTGTAAGTGGGCAGATAACAGCCTGCTATTCTCACGATGCTTACTGAACAGGAATTTGTTGACTTGAACTTCAAAATAAGCCTTTCGCCTCGTTAATAGTTTGATCCACAAAAGCAGAGGATGGGAAACATACCAGGAGGGAAAGAAAGGAGCAGCTTAAATCAGGAGAGTGATGAAGGGACACCAATGCTTTCTTTTCAAATATTTTCAAAACACTCACATATTATTTCACTATCTTTAAGTATTCTGGTTGGACAGATGGGGAGACCCAGGGAGGTCAGCGTCCCATAGGACTTTTCCAGTGAGAAGTTGTTGAGTTGCAGCCTCAATACTCATACTCCAAAGTCTTCCTCTTATAAATGCTGAGTTTTGAGTTTCCCCCAAGAACTATAAAGAACAACAAAAGAACAGGCCTTCTTCCCAATCTCTAGAATTGGGCCATAGGGAATCAGTTGATTGAACCAATATGTATCTATCGAGTATTTCTTATATACTAGGCAAAAATACAAAGAACACAAGAAAGAAGCAAGTTCCTGTCCTTGAGTTGCTTACAATCTAGTGGAGAGGCCAACACAGGTCCTTCAACATCGTTGGTCAGGACATGACAGGTGTGTGCATGGGGTGCTGTGGGGACTGAAGGAAGGGCATCTTACCCAGACTGGGAGATCAAGAGAAGGCTTGCTTGAAAAGGAAGGTTATCTTAAAGGACAGGTAGGAATAAAAAGGCAAAGAAGGGGGATGGCTGATATACTGGCTGGAGAGCTTGAGTTGACCTACGGGATGGGAGAGATAAAATGGCAGGATATATATGGGGAACTGTGAGTATAAGGCCAGTTCTGAGGACAAATTATGAAACGAGTAGTGATGAGACATGAATTGGAGAGGTAATCAAGGATATGTGTAAACTAAGGAAATTAGACTTTACCCCAGAGGCAGTGGGAAGTTATATATTTATAACAATGTACTTACTTAGCCAGATTTGTCTTCTAAAACATTAGGAATAGGATTATAGATATACATAGTCCTATTTCATATTGACCACATACATGATCAAACTGAAATGAAGCCAAATACGGTACAGAGGCATCATTACATGAAAAGTAAGGCCCACAAAGGTCAGACAACAGATGCAGCAGGATTGAAGCAGTCAGAAGATATAAGGACTGTGACAAGAGCAGAGTAAGTATTTCAAGGAGCCATGTCCATAGCAAACTCCTTAGGTCAGCGATTTTCAACCGGTATGCTGCAGAATTTTTAAAAATGCAATACCTGACTATTTAGTCAGGGACACTGACATTTTTTCCTTAAATCAAGCACACGAATATTTTTGCGGCCCAGCCAATATAATGCTGTGAGCAGTTATTTACAGTTATGAAAGGAAATACATCTCCTGTCAGATCCAGAATTACTGACATTCACCTTGGGTCAGTTTTGAAAGTAATCACTGTGAACAAGATTTCCCCCGAAATAGGAAAGATAGTAGCAGAGAAGAGATGCCAAGTGTCAGGAAGAAAACATTTATTTTATCATTGCTCTTGTTTTTTGTTTTTTTTTTAATACTATACTTTTCAAAATAAACCTACGTTTCTATGAAAATTAAAGCTTTTGTTTCTTTGTGGCCCACATAAACTTAAGCCTTGTTTATTTGGCCCGTGTTAGCCTGAGTTTGACATGCTTGCCTTAAATTGTTAAATAAAAATATGACAAGAGCCAACACAACAATAGCCGTCCAGTGTGAGTGAATCAAAATTATTCCTATTTTTTTGTGAGGTTGGTAAAAAAATCTATTTTTTCATGTGCCACAGAATTTCAGTAACTAATTTCTATGTGCCATGAGATGAAAAAGGTTGAAAATCGCTGATCTAAAGGAAAAGAGGTGAGTGCCCCTGACTAAACAGTCAGGTAGTCCGTGTTTTAAAAGTTCTTGTGGCACCAGCTGAGGATCGCTGCGTGAGATCCCTGTGCAGCCTGTGAGCATCCAAAATCAGACCTGGTGGTTCCTTACTGAAGATGAACTCTCAGCCGGTGCTGGTCCTTTATGGAAGCCCTTTACTAATTAACTAGTTCTAGATACTTGAAGGTTGAGAAATGATAAAATTTGGCTAAAAGAATGATCACCTTCTAATGCAAAGTTGGTAAACTTTGGGGAAAAAAAAGGATCTAATTTGAAATGTAGATATTTGGATTTTGGTATTTGTCCTACAACAAGCTCTGTGAATAAAGGCAGGCTGCCGTGCATCTCAGTTTCCTGAACTGTAAAATTGCGATATTTTTCTTATAGGTTTGCTGTGAGATTAAAATGAAATATCGTATATGAAAGCACATTTATGCTAGAAAAAGCTATTTAAAATGAAAGTTTGATCACTATTAAGACAAAGGTCTTTACTGAGCCCCCTTCAAAGAAAACAGCCAGAATGGAAAAACATGAAAGACCACTGGTGGGTGATGAACTGTCGAAAGAGTGTGGGGAGGTGAGAAAAGCCTTAGCCCACAAAGCCTTCCACACCTTCTGGGACAAGAGCTGATGGAGAGCTGGCCTTTCTGCATCCCTTCTTCCCGGGCAATGGTAGAGATAACATAGAACAGGATATCTTTGTGCAAATAAGTGGAAGATTGTGCGACAGCTGGCTTACTTTTTATCAGGCTACTCCTCATGACTCCGTGAGCGTTACCGAGGGGCATGGCACTCAGGGAGAGCTGGAGTTCAGTGTGTCATGGGCCTCACCTGTACCAGGTGTCCCTCACCCTCAGATTTCCCTGTGGCTTGAACTGTCCCCATCACTTTGACCCAGAGATACAAGTCTGCCATTGATCCTCCTCCTGTGTGTCTCCTGGACAGAGAAGGGCCTACAGACCGGAAGGGTGAGAGCATATACAATAGGGCTTGTGGCGAGATGTGGAGAAAGACAGAGGGCACGGTGGGGGTGGGGGGAGCACCGATTTAGAGAAAAGGCAAATTGCTTACGGAGTTATCTTTTTCAGACAAGAGCAGGACACTTGGTGCTGAAACAAAGGATACAGAAACACTTTCCTTTTATTCTAAGTTTTCTTTTCCAGGCAAACGCCCTTCCATTAATACATACCAGTATTCGCTGCTGAGTCCGTATTCCCAGAAACATAAGTACATGTTTTTCAAACAGCAACAGCTGCTTGTAATGCCTTCATGTACCTTTGTTTGTAAAAAAGCAGGGGTAGTGGGAGAGAGGGAATCCAGGACAGGGCTCTGGCTACTGCAGCCTGCGGAAGGAGCTCCCCAGGGGGACATCCTCCCTTTATGCCAGCAGGAAGAAGGGAAATAGGTCAGGGCAGCAGCCAGTTTGCAGTTCAGGCTGTCCAGCATGAGGACGTCATTTTCCAGGCAGCAGCAAAAGGCAATTTCTCAGATCTCAGAGAAGGACAAAGGGGTCATTGAGAAAGGCCCTGGAAATGATCACCGAGCCTCTGTATCCTGCCCCGGCCCCAGGGAATTGCACCTCCTACAGCCTGCAGATGTGAAGAAGGTTAAACTGTGGTGTTGATCTCTGTAACACCAGCTCGCAGCCCCTTCTCTAAAAGGGCAGGTTTTCCCGACAGTGACCCCAGTGCTGTTCAGGCAGCAGCTGGTCAGCGAGTGCGTGCTGGTTAGCTGGCCTTCTGGCAAGAAGGTGTGAAGAGATCCCGAATGACTATTTTCCTCCTAAGAAGGGCTCCAAGCAGGGGTGGGGAACCTCTTTTTCTGCCAAGGGCCATTTGGATATTTATAACATTGAGGGCCATACAAAAATCATCAACTTAAAAATTAGCCTGCTATATGTGGTCAAACATTTAATTAACTCACCCCTAATGCCTTGGCAGGGCCAGACACTCCCACCCCTGCTCCAAAGGAAGAGGGTGGCTTGGGACTGCTAGGTCAATGCTTTAGACAGGAACCCAAAGCAGGAAAGAATCACTCACTCAGGACCACATGATATTGGAGTGTGAAAACCTAGCAGTCTGCACTTTTAAACCGGTTATCTACCCATTAGCTAATGCCGTCTCTCACCAGGACTTCGGGGAAGATGCTAGACACGGGCACAGTCCCACATCT
Source organism: Myotis brandtii (assembly GCF_000412655.1). Lineage (NCBI taxonomy): Eukaryota > Metazoa > Chordata > Mammalia > Chiroptera > Vespertilionidae > Myotis > Myotis brandtii. The sequence goes on along the minus strand of NW_005370207.1, from coordinate 1,091,954 downwards.
GAGAAATGACACCAGATCTCCCGACCCGTGGCAGTGTGGCAGGGACTTGCCTGTAAGAGGCAGCTGTACTGGGGGAAGGGAGAAAGAGGTGTCACCAAGCACATGCCATTAGAAGGGCAACAGCACGCAGCTCTCTGTCAGCTACAGCTACAGACACAGTGATCTCACGCCTTTTGCTCCAGAAGCAGTCCAGCCTCAAGGGCAGGGGACACAGGGGCTAACTCATATAAGCAGCCATTTAATCCAACTCTGCAGAGTGGTCAGCAAACTTTTTTGATAAAGGGACAGACAGTAAGTGTTTTAGGCTCTGTGGGGCATATAGTCTGTGGTAACCACTCAACTCTGATGTTACAGCACGAAAGCAGCCACAGAATGTACACAGAACAATTAGTGTGCCAGTGTTTTCATAAAACTTTATTAATAAAGCGAGCAGTGGGCTGGATTTGCCCACCTCTGCTCTACACCAACGCAGTCAGCCTGGAATGAACTGTGGAGCTTATTCAATTTCCTTTGAGTAAAAATAAGTGAAATCCTTTGAGAGTTCCTTGGCTGCTTTGGCCTTCAAGGTCATAAAGAATCAGGTAAAAGGTCACAGGTGTCTAACCTTGGGGCAAGAACACTAGGAAACCTAGATCACTGACCTGGAACAGTAATCACAGACACCCAACTCAAGAAAGGCAACACAAGCCAATGGCTGAGGAGAAGAACCGTGAAAAAAAAAAAAGGAGAAAAAAAAGAAATGCAATGAAAGGTGGCAGGGAGGCACTTAGAAATGGAGCTGAGTGATGGCTAGAAATGTCAATAACTTCGTGCTGACTGGTGTCATTATAAACACATTTAAGGAAAGTAGGGCTATCTGGTCTCAAGGTAATGCGGGTGGGGAGAATATCTGAAATATAAAGAAGAGACTTGTCTGAGACTGTGCAGGCTCCTCATGAGGAATGGATGAAAAGATTACAATTCTTTCTTCACTCAAAATAGAGAAAGACAGGCAGTAATTTCTGGGCTGGCTACCCATAGCCAAGACATTATACTTTATTCATAAATAGGGGGTCACTTTTCAGGACCAGGCACCCTGCCCCCGCTTTCTGTCCCCTCCCTGGCAGAGGGCTGACCTAGGGGCAGTGTCCATTACAGTCCTGCCCCCACTGCATACCCTTCTCCAGTCAGTTTACCCCATTTGTGGGAGTCCAACGGTGGCCAAGTCTCTGTGGGACCTGCACAGGGGGCCCAGGAGGTACTGTGAAATCAAGGTAGCTGTGTGCTTCTCCTTTCCTATATGACAATGAAGATTTATAGTAACTGGGGAAAGCATGTGGGGGGTAGAAAAATTCTGGCTCAAAATGAGATAAAAAAATTTCAGAGGGAGGGGTAGGGCAGGGTCAAGGACAATCACATCTTATAATACCTAATTACATACTGAGCTGAATCTGATTATCAAGGGAATAGGAGGAAGGTGCAAAACACCAGTTTAGCCCTGGCCAGTGCTCCAAAGTGGTTAGAGTGTGAGCCTGCACGCTGAGGTATCACGGGTTCGATTCCTGGTCAAGTGTGTGTACATACCTGGATTGCAGGTTCAGTCCCGGCCCCAGTAGGGGTACGTGTGGAAGGCAACCAATCGATGTGTCTCTTTCACATCGATGTTCCTCCCTCCCTCCCTCCCTCTAAAAAATCAATGGGAAAAATATCCTCAGGTGAGAATTAACAAAAAACCCAACCAACCAACCAACCAAACAAACAAAAAAACACCAGTTCAAATGTGGCCATCACAGCAGCAGCTTGGCTCCAGAAGAGTTTCTGGAGTGGAACACGGCACAATGGAGACTGCCCTGAAGGTAAGAACTACGGGAGGTGGGAGGCTGTAGACCCACACTCAGGCATCCATGAAATTACGCTACAGTACTTTCTCCTGCAGGTGGGAAGGGCCTCTGCAGCTAGGAGTACCAATGCATCATCACATTTTCTAGACAAATCCTTGAGGGGTGAGGGAAGGAGGGCAAAAAAAAAAAAAGTTCTACAGAACAATTTAGGGGAAAAAAGTGAAGGTACTATATAGGTAAAAGCACATGAATAAACCTATAACAAAACAAAACCTCTCTTCATTCCTACACTGTTCAGAAAACAGTTTTCATATGTTACATAAAGGAAAATGCCCAGAAGAACAGGCTATAATTGGTTCCTTTAGTCAAAATTCCAACTTATCCTTAGTTTAGGCCATCCTTGTCTTTCCTCTATATAAAGACCTTTCAAAAGAGTCAGCCCAAGTAATCATATGAGCAGCTAAGAAAATGCAGAAAAGTTCTTTAGTAAGAGGCTCCGACTTAGGGCTATGAAAGACTGGGATGCTACAAACAAGAAAGAGAAATATCAGCTTTGGATTAGACCAGTGATGGCAAACCTATGACACGTGTGTCAGAGGTGACACACGAACTCATTTTTTTGGTTGATTTTTTTTGTTAAATGGCATTTAAATATATAAAATATCAAAAATATAAATCTTTGTTTTACTATGGTTGCAAATATCAAAAAATTTCTATATGTGACACGGCACCAGAGTTAAGTTAGAGTTTTTCAAAATGCTGACATGCCGAGTTCAAAAGGTTCACCATCACTGCATTAGACTAAGGATCTGCAAACTCACTCACATGCCTGGAGCATCAGAGAAGATGGAGGAAAATTTTACCTTTTTCAACAGTCAAGTATCAGCAAATATACAGACAAAGGTAAGTTCATAATATCCATGAGAGAGTAAAAGAGCTTTGGGCCTTCACTCCTCTTAGTGATCAGTATTCTCTTTGACACCCTTGTGCTTTTGAGTATCACCAGTGGGCCAGAAACATGACCAGGAGGAAAAGTGGCTGGGGAAATAAGAGTTGAAAAAGAACGGGAAAGAAACTTTAGGAGATGAGAAAACACAGGAAGATGACTATGGTGAAAAATGGGAGGCAAAACAATAGTGTGATTTAGACAGTAATTTATGAGGACGTTACTAACAAATGTCTCAGGCAATCCAACACAGTGATTTCTTTCCTCTACCAAAGAACAACAAACAAACATCTGTTGTTCCTTCCTCTGCAGTGTCTGTAAGTCAAGACGTTGAATGGACTAACCTGCTTTCTCCAACATGACACTGCTCTGTAGTGCCTTATCCAAAGGCCAAAATAGAGAAAAATTCTACAATACTGGTCCCTTCTACCTAACCCCTGGGCCACTTCAAAAATTGTAACAACTACTGATGGCCAACTGGAGTGTTTGAATTCTTGAATACTTCTCTAGCAGGGGGCTATCTTTAACTGATAAAAATTCAAGCTACAGTGTGTAGTTACAAAATAGAGGGAGGGGAGGCACCATGTGTGGCAAGATACCGTCTTCACAAACATAAATATGTCTGACCAAATACAAAGTAGAGGGCAACGTGAAACTGATACGACAACTGAGGGTTGAGCCCTGCCCCTCACTGTACAGATGGCCGGGAGATGTGAAGCAATACCAGGTGGTTGCAGCTGGTATTTGAGAACTGGAACCCATATCTCTCAGACTGAGAATTCAGAATTTCTGTTGCCATGCCACTTGCACAAAATGAGAAAGCAAGAGCTAGAGAATACCAAAGAGGTGGTAATCAATAGCAGAAAGTGGTGGTTTTCTTGAGGCCAGGCTAGTCTAATATAGGGTGTCCCAAAATTCACACAAGAAGTAATTTTGATAGAAAACACAGGTTTATAATTAAAAATTGTAAATTTTTTATTGATTCATAAAGTATACAGTATAGGGTTATGTATGGAATAGCACATCAGGTAAATGGCCTCCACAGCTTTGCTGGCACATACGCAAAGCCGTGGTCTTCATTGTCCCTGCTCCTGGGCCATAATTGGTACTTGGTAATGCTTATCAAATTGAAGGGATTGAAATCAAAGGGCAACAGACATTAGAATCTGATTCAATAAACCAAGTAAAATTAGGCTTTTATTTTTTGTTATTGTTGTGGTTAATGCTCACCCAAAATTCAAATCTTGCGTGAATTTTGGGACACACTATATAAGCATCTTGAGCTAGCCTGTTCTTCAGTACCTCTCACACCTAATATGTTCGCTGGTGATTCAAATCAAAATGAGAGATGCTGAAGCTTATAAAGAGGTACTTTTATCACTTAAAATCCCAAAGGAGCCCACATGTCTGATCTGAAGGACCTAAAACAGCGGTCGCCAACCTTTCGGACCTCACGGACCACCGGTTGGCGACCGCTGATCTAAAAAGACTTTTCACTCCTTCAGGATAACCTTCAGGAGCCCATAACCTTTTAGCTCTGTGCATATTATGATATTATAATGGATTTGATTGTAAAATAAAAGAGGACAAAAGCAGATCTAAAATCCTAAGTCTGAGCCCAGCACACTCCTCCCACTGTTCTTTCCTTGTGCCCACCTAGCAGGATTGATTTATGGCTGGCATAGTCCTGGAAAGAAGATGGATCTGTTGACTATGACTTCATAAAAATGAACAGGTAGATGGGCACCACAGCAGATGAGAAGCCTAACTCCTGCCTGTAAGAGCCAGCCCAACAGGCAGAAACAGAATACAATTAAATTAAGTCCGAAAACCTGCTATAGAAAATGCAATTACTAAAAGATACAAATAAATGTTCAAAGAAAATTGGCCCCTGACAGGGTTAGTCAAGCTTCTAAATCCAGCTGGAGGCAGACGGCTCAGGCTAATTCGCAAGCAGAAGGAGTGCAAAGCTGTCAGCTCTGCATCAGGATGCTGGCCTGGTGATCACCATGCATCCCAGGGCACCAGTGGTGAGGAGCAATTTTGGGGCAGCTGGCCAATGATTCAGGGCTCCAGGAACTAGGATGTGGGCAGACACAGAAAGGATCATGGATGTGGAAGGCTGAGCACTGGAAAAAGTGACAGGCTGGTCTCTGACATGGCAGAGAAACATGAGACCGAGTGAGCCCCACTTTCTCACCCCCTCATCCAGGAAGCAACTGGAAGAAGTCCTACCTCTCGCTGCAGCACCAGTTCCTTGGTGAAAAGCGTTGCTTCCTCACTGAAGGGCTCTCCCTCTTGCACCAAGCCTGGGAGGTTTCGGGCTCCTCTGGGGCATTCAATGCCTGTGTCAGGAGAAAAGGGAAATTTGTGATGAAAAGGGGCCACTAGGCTTAGTGTCCAGCAAGGACAGTCCCTTGAACACTTCTAATAAGGCAAGCATTAGATCAGAATGCCGTCATGTCTGAGACAAGGGAGAGTAGGAGAAGGGAATGAAGTTCGCCCCAGGTGGGAAAACCAACACCATCACAGCAGCTACACGGGAGAGGAGCTCGCAGTCACAGCATCGGGAACTGTCAGGAGGACCCAGTGAGCTCCAAGTTAGATGTGCAGGGAACACACACACACCCAGATGTGGGATGAGATCTCGTCTTGGACTCCTAGTCCTTACAGTCCTGGTCTCACTGCTTCAACCATCACTTACATGAATGGCTCTTACCTAGACTCACTGATAGTCCAGCCGTTCTGCATCCTGAGAACCATTCGGCTAACTCCTAGGCATTTCCTCTTTACTATCTGATTTTCCCATCAAATTCACTTGTTAACTCAGTGTTATTTTCCTCTTCAAATAAGCTTTCCCTTCTATCCTCTGGCTATATTTTAGACAATAATATCTTCAGTTTTTCATTCAGAATCAGATGAAGTATCAGGTGTCTGGAGTTAGAGAGACCTAGATTCACATCCTAACTCTATCACTTAGCTTTGTGACCTTGGCCAAGTTACTGTACCATTCAAAGCCTCCCCTGCCCTAACTGCAAAGCTTCACAATGGTGGTTGTGTGAACTCGGGATATAAAATACTTAGCACAATGCCTGACATAGAGAAAGGGTCAATACATTTTAGCTCTTATTAGTTGACCATTATTATCATTATTACTCTTAGCAGTTATCCAAGCTCAAAATCTTAGTCATCTTTCATTCCACAACTAGCCTGCAAGATCCGTGAGCGCAGAATCGCATCCTTCACACTTCTTTGTATCCAGAAACGTATTCATACAAAACAGGTGCTCAGTATCTAACTCAGACTGCCTTTCTTCCTTGCTTTGGTTTAATAATTTACTTTGCAAATATATTTATTACTCACAGTGCTCATCTCTGACAGGCCATGAAATGGGTCGAGTTTTGATGTACAAATTAGACTTGTAAATATATTCCCCCAAATCAGATTGCAGTAAAAAGCTGAACTAATCTAGAGCCACCGGAAAAGAAAACAATCAAATTATGGGGAGGACACATTTGGGGCCCCTGTCTGATTCATTGCTGGTCACTCCCGCACCATAAGGCAGAATTGTGAGTTGTTCCCTCTTTCCTACAAGCAGCCTCAGTTGGGGGAACAAGCAATGTGGCACAGGGAGGCAGCGCAGCAGAGCACCTAGGCCACGGCAACACCTGCTGGGGAGCCTTGGGGAGAAAAGGAGCCACAGCAGGGGCAGAAGGTACCTCTCCTCAGGATGAAGCCAGGTGGCTGTCATGTTTCTGGCCACAGCACAGACTCAAGGTCATAAAGCTCAGAGGAAGAGGAATTGTTTATACCTTGGGTTTCCAGAAACTCAAGAAGAGACCTTTCTCTCCAAGCCTCAAAGCCTCACAAAAGGAGTAACATCAAATCAAACCAAATGCTAGACAGGGAGCGCACTGCAGCGGAGAGCCGCTTGAGCGGGTGGCCAGGGCTGTTCTCCCACCCAAGCTGAGATGGGACAGCTGAAGGTCCCATCCAATTGTCACACAGGTGAGAAGACCACCGGGGCTCATGCCTAGCACTCAGTGCTAGGCTGCACAGGGAAGCGAAGCTTATTTTGTAAGACAATAATAAACTCAGAGAGAGCCAAAGAGCCTGAGATTAACCTTGGGAGAGATGGGGCTGGAGTGAAATGGAATGAAAGATAGCCCATGGTTTTTACAATACCAACAGCCAAAAACACTTCATTTTATATCTGCAAACTAAGCAAGAATAGAATTGTCAGAGAGAAAAATAAACAATTCTATTAAACTTTTTGGCCACATAACCATAGATAAAGCATTATTGCAGAAGCAAGAATAATGCTAAAATAAGCATTTATTTCTACCCTCAGCAGCCATTTGGGTGGGCCGACTGGGGTGCTGCTGGTAAGGCTGCTGTGAACAGGGGCCTAGAATTGGGATGAGGCTAGGGCAACTCACCAGGCAGCAGGGACCAAGGGAAAGAACTTCCACTAAAAGGGCACAAAAGATAACTGAGTCTCACTGGTTAGTAGATGTACACATCCTACTCCTCTATTACTTTCTTGGTATTCTAAAATCTCAAAAGATCCCAGCAGCTCTCTCCGAATCCTGGGAGACCACCGAGTGATTAAATCCAGAAAACAAGATGGCTCAATGAACCCAGGGAGTTAGACACGTCAAACTGAAATGTCCTCAAAACATCTTTCAGAAGAGAGTCCTCTGGGCCAGTGGTGACCGAAGCCCAGCCACTCCGTGCAGAGTAGACGGAAGGCAAGGGGACTTTGCATGCACTCCTCTGCTTTCCAACAGCTGAGCTCCAGCTGTGCAATAGGAGGAAGCCAACGCAGGCAGTTTTCCTGCCCCTTTTTAAGTAGAAAAAGTAAATGCACCCACGCATATCAATTCCTGTCAGGCAGGCAGGTAAGAGAAAGAAGAGGAAGAACAAAAGCTGCTTGAGAACAAGAGTATTATTATGTCTGCTTTTATCATTTACTTCTTTTCTTCTGGGTGGACTCTTTTCTGAGGTCTCCCCTTCCCAGTCAAAACCTGTCTCCCTGACACATCTCAGCTCAGGGTGAGATGTGGCTTAGCTGACACTACTTATTAGGCCAGACAGACAGAAGATGCATCTTAAAAACAGACCCAGTGGAACAGGTACCAGAGTTACACCCAGGCACAGGTCTAGAAGAACAAAGGGGAAAAATCAACACTTGCTGAGTACCCACAAGTATCTGAGATTTGGCATAAGGCCTAGATCACAAAGGCAGTAAGTGGCCCACGTGAACCTTAAATTGTCAGATGCTGATGCCATTGAGAAAAAGGACAGTTTTGGAGTTGAACCACACTGTCACCAGGGGGTGTTATATCCCACAATGGAGAGCAGGCAGGAGAGTCCAGGGCCCTGAGGCACTCCATTTCCTGTTGGGGAGGAGCCCAGGAAGAGCTGGTGCTCAGACAAGGAGAAGGGGCACTTGGCACCCAGGTGATCATGGCACTGTCAGACTGGAGCACAGAGGCCAGTTTCTAGCTCTGGGCAGGGGAATTCCTACATACAAGGGGAGGCCCTAGGCAGAATACCAAACCGGGACTCAGAAACATGGACTGGGCAAGGGGAGGCAGAATCTGTTATCAGCCCAGGGGTCAAGGGCAGGGCCAGGATAGCAGGAGGGGTCTGATGACGTTGAATATTAGAAATCGATGTGCCAAGCTAATTTTGCACATGAAACATTGTGCAGACGAGAGGTTTTCAAACTTTAATTTTTATTATAACCCATATATACACATGTACATATGGGTATATACACTTTATATAACAAAGTTTCCACAAAATAATGGTTAATCTTGACTACATGTGCTGTGCTCTGTCTCTCTTCTGTTCTATTTCATTAAAGAAAAAAAAAGAAAGATGGTTATGACATTGAATTGATTTAAGAGGGCAAGACCCTCAGCTTGAAAAACACTGGTATAGACTGAGGCGTGGACACAGAAGGCCGGCAAGGACGGCCTCCTTGGAGAATTCAAAGGCTACCCTGAGTGCTTAGTAACCAGCTTCTGGACTTGCTTTTGTGTCCCTAGGGATCAGCGGACAGGGCAGGAAATATGCTGCCCACTAAAGCCAAAAAGACAGGTATCACCGCTGAGAACCAGGGAGGACCGTGCTGTCAGCAGAAAGAGTCCTACTGCCCCTCCTTCCCGAGAGCTGGGTCAGGAGGCGAACCCAGTCCGCGCTGCACCTTTACGCAAATGACTGCAGTACTGGGCAGGGGACCCTGGTATGCAGCTCTGTGACCAATATAACACACCTAAAAAAAATAAAAAAACAAAAGATCAAGGGAAAGAAAGCTGGGTCCTCAGGAAGCAAACCCGAGGCGGCAGTCGCTGAGCTGGGCAGGCCAACATGGAGCAATGGAGAGACCCCACGGCGGTAAATACAAAGTGAGCTGTGGCCGGGTGGCTCAGTTAGTGGAAGTGTCATCCTGTACACCAAAAAGGTTGTAGGTTTGATCCCCAGTCGGGGCATGTCCAGGAACGAGGCAACTGATAGACTGATGTTTCTCTCTCATATCCCTTTCTCCCTTTCCTCCTCTCTGCCCTCCCTCCCTCTCTCTCTCTCTCTCTCTCAAAAAAAAAAAAAATCAATAAAAACATATCCACGAGTGAGGATAAAAAAACACACACAAAAGGAAAGGGCGCTATCAGTGGAGGTCCAGAAGCTGCTCCCACCAGGTGCGGAATGCCGTGATTCTGAGCGTGACTATTTCCACTAACAGCCGTCTTTGCAGATAAGGCGCCGTGCGGTGCAGTGCTGCCTGCTGATAAGGACGCATTAACTGCTGTGCCTCACACACACAGGTGCAGGTCAACAGTCAAACTTCCCCGACACTTCCCAGCCATTCAAAAACCAAAAATACTTAAATATCATAAAAAAAACCCTGTATCTAAAACACTCCCATTTTCCTTCCCTATTATGGGATGTGCCAAAACGAAAAGAGACACCTGCCTGTGGGGCCCTCTCAGCTGACCTCACTCGGGCGGATACAGAAGAGCAAGGCAGACAACTCCACCCTCCTGGTCCACATGGCTCCAGGACGCTCTAGAGCCCTACAGACCGACCTGCCTATCGGTGAAACTCACCATTATTCTCACCTTTTCTATGCTTTCTGGGTGTAATAGTTAAATAAGACTATTAAAAAAAACAACACAAGACAAAGCAAAATGAGGGTTTTCCTCAGCGTGTCTGGTTTAGGAAGAGAGAATTCAGCATCAGCTGTCAGCACAGGACCGTTAGAGTTTCTGTTCTGCCACTGACCAAGTATAAAACCTCTCCGGCCTCATGGCCTCTGTGAAAAGAAGGCACTCCAAAGCCTCCCCGGCCATAAAATCCCACAATTTTGGTTATGCCCTTTCAAGATTCCTCACCCAAGGCCTGGCTTGTGGAGTACAGGGTGCCTCCTTTCAGTTTAAAATGCTGGGTTACAGAGCATTCTATTTAAAAAAAAAAATTATATATTTAGAGACACTGACTAACGAGGTCAATTAACACAAATACTTTGGTCAGTCAGCTTTGGAAAAGAAGTACAAATTCTTGTTAATGGTACAATAATGGCCATAGAAGAAATGCTATGTGTGAGAGGCATGTTTACATTGCATGCTGAGTTTTATGATAACTAAGCCTCTGGGCTCAAAGTGCATTTGCTTTTTCCTTTATTGGGAACTAAAGGGAAGTGTGGCAAACCTGCCTTTGCTAGAAGTGACACCTTCCCAATGGTACCTTGTCCAGCAAACAAGACCGGGCATTAGTCAAAGAAAACAAAAGTCTAGTGGAAACAGTAAGAATTGTGCTTATTGCGTGTCTACCGTGTGCTCATTCCACATCGGACATTGCCCAGGGAAGGGCACAGGAGGGATGCAGACATAATCTTTGCCTTCTGCCTACTTCGGATACCTAAAATGCCACAGTTCACCTCTCAGACCTTTCCTCACTCCGTATATATCAGTACCTACTCTGGCCTAGACACTGTGCTGGAAGATGAAAGCTCAGTGATGAAAAAGAAAGACTCTGTGCCAATGAAGCTTAATTTCCATCATGAAAACATGACTTTCCTCTGCCGTTGTACAAGATGTTATTGGTGACTGAATTCACCATTCGCCTGTAGGTTGCAGAACATTAAGAAATAACACGTGATAACTGGATTATGCTAGGCACATGCATGTGTGTCTAGGGGACTGCTGGTAGATGGATCAGACAAGTCATTATGGGACTCACCATGCCACGTCCCTTGTTAAGGGCAGCCTCAAGCATCTTTGTTTTCTAGCACATGACCCTGGCCTCTGCCCTCACCACAGGTGGGGATGGAGGTCAGAACAGAAGGTGGAGAATGACAGGGAGGGCGGAGAGTTGCTGCTGCCCCGCCTGAAGGGTAGCCTGCAGCCAGGCTGCCAGCGGCAGGGGGGTGGGGTGAGAGCTCTGTCCAAATAGAAATGGGAGGTATCAGGTGAGAAAGGTGTTTTCTGTAATCTGAACTGGACTATGTATAAAACAAGCCCATCGGGAGCTAGAGGAAGGGAACCACCTTGCACCAACATTGGAGCACGAACACTGGATATCTACAGAAGTCCTTGGAACAATCGCAGGCCTACAATCACCCTCCGGGTTCCAGGATCTGTGAGATCTGACCTAACCTTGGAACCCGTTAAGTGTCATGGATCTTCCCATAAATCTGCTTTCTCCTCTCATTGCTACCATGAGCAAGCCTATGTGAGAATAAAATAATCCAACTAAAACTAAGTTGCTTTGTAGGATGGGTACTGTATCAGATTCAGATTTTATTCTTTCTAGCATCCAACACACTGCCTAGCACACAGTGCCACTGTAGATCTTCAACAAATGTTGAATGAGTATTAGTGAGAAATACTTTAGAAAAGAGGCAAATACAGAGAAGAAAATGGCTAATGAACTGTCAAGGTTGTAGACCTTAGGAGAGGGGCCCACAGAACCCATAACTACATACATCCCACTTTCTCATAGTTACACAGCACTTCAAGGAAGAAAAACAAACAAACAAAAAACCTCCAGCGACACCCACTTACTTTAAATTAGCACACTTGAGAAATGCAGGTTAAGTACAGAGAGGAAGTGGCCAACTCTGCCCAGCGATGCCAGAGAGCCTGAAGCTGGAGCACTGCAAAGATGCTTACTTTCCAATATAACAAAGGAGAGAACAATTCGCATTTCTGACCCTATGTTTGGCTTTAGGAAGCTGTGTGGCCACATGGAAATGCAGAAAACGAGAGCACATTTAAAGAGAGCGATAGAAAATGACTCAGGGGTAGGAGGCCTAGCTTTAAAGGAAAGATAAAAGGTGCCAGATCTGTACAGCTCGGTAAGCAGTGACTAAGGGTGACATGATAGTAATCTGCAAATATCTGAAAGGTGTAAACATAAAAAGGAGGGGAAATGCTTAGCCTGAAAACAGGGGGTGTAATTATAAGGAAAAGAAAATCTGGACCAAATACTGGAAAAAGTTAGCATGGGGATGACTACTGGGTTATAAATAAGTTTTCCAATGAAAATGAAAATGCTATTTTTGATTCTAAAGCTGAAAGGTGGCTACTCAGCTTATGTGAAAGCAGCCCAGACCAGGGAGCTGTGATTTTATTTTCTATATTTAGGGAAAGACTTCTTTAATAATAGTTAAATGTAAATATCTCTGCTTTCAACATTGCTCCCTTAAACTTCAACACAATTTTTGTTGATCAAATCACAGAGGAGACAAAATGGCTTCCGACGGGACTTTGAAAACAAAAACAGGCTTTATCTGCTAGCATGTGCCACATGCTTGGCTAGCAGATAAAGTGGAGCTGAGTCTAGAGCAGGGGACAGACAGCTGGGAAAGGGGCAGTAGACTAGCTGATCTTATCTAGTGGGGCACCTTCATGCCTGGTCTCTAAGAACCCAGGTAACCTAGGCAGGAATGCTGGACTATGCTGTAAGTTTCCCAGATCGGAAAGTATGGACACCTCTCCCATCTCTCTCTACACACGGTTCCTGGAGTAAACATCAAGGACCTGGGAAAGCACAGAAAACCAAAATGAGCTCCTGCCACAACGACTGCACCCCATTGCCTTTGCCCGAGTGCCTGCTGCTGCAGCTACACAACCGATGATTCACAGACTCTCAGTGGAGATGTTTACCCCCACATTCAATGAGCTCCATCTTTATACTTTCCCTCGCCACCCTTCCCCTCACCAAAACACAAAACAATTTTTTTAAAAAACCTACTACACATACAGAGTAAGATACTTAAATGCTGTATGTAGCCCAAGAAAAGAGCACATTTATTTAACTATGTCCAGGTCAATTGAAAACATTCTTTGGCGTTAAAAAATATTTAGACAGCTAATCCTTATCTAAGCATCAAGCACTAAGCCCAGAACTCAAACCATTGCTACACAATGCAGAGGAAGCCAGGCCATCTGCCTGACTTTAAGAATGTGGTTATCACCTAAATATACAGGGAAAGCCAAATCAGTTCACATTGTTGGTTCTCAGAAATGTAACACACCTCACACACCGAAAGCTTGCTCCTACTTCTGTCTTATTCAAGTTTTAAAGCAGAAATAATCTGAAAGTCTCGAGTTGCAAATGCTGTTAATGAAATCAGTTAACAATTGAGAACTGCAACCTCCCCACTTTGGAGCAGCTTGTCCTCCATTTTCATGTTCTCAAAATAGCCCCAAAGAGCGAGGCAAACGGTAAACCAGTTGGCTCCTAAGAGTTCATTCTACATGGTACGAGGCCTCAATTTGTACTGGAACATTCAGAAATGAAACAAGGATTTTGCATTGTCTCAAATTCTTTATTCTTTCTCTTGTTCTCTAAGCCTGCTACTTTCTTACCTCAGGGGAGATAGGGTCTTGTGGTTTCAGTGATCAGAATAAAGGGATAAAAGAAGAATGAACAAATCCTAATGAAAGGGATCAAACTCCTCAGGTAACTGCAGTCAGGGAAGTCGGAACCAGTCAAGAGGTGAGACTGAGGCTGTTTTTAGTTCGTAGCTCTAGTTGTGTAGAAGACTTTTATTAGGTTCTGGTTTGGTAATGTTTGATGCATTCACTGAAAGACCAGAGACTGAAGTTAATTGGGAATAGGAGCAATAACACCCAGTCTTCAAAATGCAATGCAGGCCCCTGTGAAGAGAGGGAAGGGCGAAGGGGAGGCATCTGAAGAAAGGAGGTGGCGTTAAATGTCCCTTAGAATGTTCTGATCTGAATCATCAATGGCATGACATAGGAGAGAGGTGCCGTTCTCTAGTTGTTAGCCTATTAATGGCAGACCCCATTCTGCAGTAATTTGAGGTAACTTCTCTCTGTATCCCCAGTATCTGGCACATAATCTATATCTAATCTAATAAAAGAGAAACATGCAAATTGATTGCACCTCCGCTATGCCCCAAGCCATGCCCACCAGCCAATCAGAGCGACTATATGCAAATTAACCCAATCAAGATGGCGGCCGGCAGCCATGGAGCTGAAGCAAGCAGAAGGCTTGGTTGCCCCGGCGATGGAGGAAGCCAAGCCGTGGCCAGCCTGCAAACAGCCATCAGCCCCTCACCCAGGCTGGCCAGGCACCCCAGGGGGGACCCCTAATCTGAAGGGGCTGTAGTCAGCCTACAAACCGCCATCAGGCCCTCACCAAGGCTGGCCAGGCACTCCAGCGGGGACCTCCACCCTGAAGGGGCTGTGGACAGCCTGAAAACGGCCCTCAGCCCTTCACCCAGGCTGGCCAGGCACCCCAGTGGGAACCGCCACGGTGAAGGGGCTGTGGCCAACCTGCAAACAGCCATTAGCCCCTCACCCAGGCTGGCCACACCCTCATGGGGTGAGGGTCCCCGCTGGGGGGCTTGGCCAGCCTGCAAACAGCCATCAACCCCTCACCCAGGCTGGCCAGGAACCCCAGTGGGACCCCACCCTGATCCAGGACACCCTTCAGGGCAAACCAGCCGGCCCCCACCCATGCAGCAGGCCTCTATCCTATATAATAAAAGGGTAATATGCAAATTGACCCGAACAGCAGAATGACTGGGAATGACTGGTCACTATGACACACACTGACCACCAGGGGACAGACGCTCAATGCAGGAGCTGCCCCCTGGTGGTCAGTGCGCTCCCACAGGGGGAGCTCTGCTCAGCCACAAGCCAGGCTGAAGGCTGCCAGTGCAGTGCTGGTGGTGGGAGCCTCTCCCACCTCCTCAGCAGCGCTAAGGATGTCCGACTACAGCTTAGGCCTGCTCCCTGCTGGCAAGTGGACATCTCTCAAGGGCTCCCAGGCTGCCAGAGGGATGTCTGACTGCCAGCTTAGGCCCAATCCCCTGGGAGTGGGCCTAAGCCAGCAGGTGGTCATCTTCCAAGGGGTCCCAGACTGCGAGAGGGCACAGGCCGGGCTGAGGGACTCCCCCGAGTGCACAAATTTTTGTGCACCGGGCCTCTAGTCTTATATATAAAAGGCTAAGAAACTGTCCAACTGGTCACTATGATGTGCAATGACCACCAGGGGGTAGCTATGATGCACACTGACCACCAGGGGGCAGAGGCTCAACGCAGGAGCTGCTGAGCTGCGGAGAAAGGAGGGAGCCCAATTCCGAGATGCATCACCCGAGAACCGCCCTCTTGCAATCTGGGACCCCTTGGGGGATGTCAGAGAGTTGGTTTCGGCCTGATTCCCGCAGGTCAGGCCGAGGGGTTCACTCAGCAGATACCCTTCAGGTACGGCCAGCTGGGGAGGGTATGTGGAAGGTTGGCTTCAGTGCATGTCCGGCAGTCGCACCCTGCCCCACCAGTCACCTTCTAATTAATTTCCTTTCAATGTGCACGAATCCGTGCACCAGGGCACTAGTAGATAATAATTAGTTGCTAAATAAATGCCAGAGAGGAGAAAATCTAGCAGAGGTAGATACAGCAAACCCGTTCTAACAATGTCCTATTCTGAGTTCCAAAGGCATACTAGTTAACAACACTTGGTGAGTTCATGAGGAATTATAGTAAACTCTTATTTCTAGGACCACGGTGAGTGAATGTTAAATGCTAAATCACCAACTGTTATCCAAAGAGATGAGGAAGAGAGGGCTCAGCGGCCTTACTCTGTTTTTCTGGCTCAGTCTAGCCCGGCAGTGTGCAAAACTGGCTTCACCAACTTGATTTATCACTGGCTTTAGACACCAAAGAATCATTCCCAAAAGGGAGAAATGCGTTTGAGCTGTTTCAGATAACAACTGGGCCAGCATCAGAATAACCTCTTATAATTCTCCACATTGCAGAGCAAGATCTGAAAACAATGATTTTCAAAGGAAGAAAAAAATCCCTGATTAACGAGGCCTTTCCCTTCCCTGGCAACCCAAGAACATGGCCATAAACAACTGAGCCAGGTGATCTATGGAGTGGGTCGGGGAGGGCGTTGGAGAGGGTAGGCAGGCTTCTGCATCCCAATGCACATGTTCATTCTGGGGTTTGCTACAAGCAGCAGCTGTAATAATATTACCACCAACCAGGAGCAGAATGAAACAACTGGGCATGAGAAAGAACTATGCGCTCCAAAAATGTGTTCTCTTGGGTTTCTCTTCATTATCCATATCGAAACAGCAACCTCCTATTTTTATTACATAGAAAACAAAGTATCTGAGGTCAAAAGCTAGGACAACAATGGTCATTCCAATGACAAGACCGCTACATGGCTCAAGCTTTTATGTAACACCCTGGCACCATGGAGACAGCACTTAACAAGCACAAACCCCAAGACTGAGCAATGAGGGGGAGTTGGTTTCTATGAGAACCTCAACTTTTGCTTTCTCTGACTTATTTTAAACCTGTAACTTTATATTTGAATCAAATAACTCATAGGTTTATTTTTCCACCTCTTTCATTTTTGGCACTGAAGAATTCTAATCATAGTCTTTTTAATTCCAAGTTAATGGATAAAGAGAAAAATTTGAATGTACTGTCCAGGCTGGTAGGGACTAACTATAGGGTGGCAAGAAAGCCACAGAAAATACCCACTTGCATCTTGCAAGTAAGTACAAGCTTCCAGAAGGTATTCTGACACACACCTGGCAGCCAAATGTAAAAGCTATGGACTTGCATAAATTTAGAGTGACTTTTTCTAAACCAAGCTGTGTTGTTATTTGAACAAATGGTTCTGAGATGTGTGGCGTGTACTTCCAAACTATTGGCTTTCTTGATTCCACTCTCAGAAAATTGCTCTGAGCTTCTCCTCCTGAGGCAAGTGAAATATAAATGTCTAGAGATGAGTATACTCAGCTAGTTGAACTGGAGAAGAAGAAATTGCTGGGGTCAGGAATATTAAGACTAAAACCAAGGAGAATAAATACAACTTTGAGAGCTGAGAAACTCCTTAAGAGCCCTTTACCTCATTAGCTTTACTAATAAGGAAGGAAGGAAGGAAGGAAGGAAGGAAGGAAGGAAGGAGGGAGGGATCCTCCATAACATCAAAAGGGAGAAAGAAAGAAAGAAAGAAAGACAGACAGACATGCAAGGGCGGGAGCTGGGACAAACATGGAATTCTGAAAAGGCGAGGATCTTCAAGGGCGCAGGGTGATGTTGGACATATAAGTACATCTCATCCTGGAGAGTCACTTGAATTCTGGGCTGTGGATGAAGCATGGCAGTCTTTTTTTGATGCTGTTACCATAATATAAAGGGGTAAACAGACAACTTCTGCACCTAAATCCAGCCCGCAGCCTGTTTTTATACAACCCATGAGCGAAGAATGGTTTTTACATTTTAGAAAGGTTAAAAAAAAAAAGAATATTTTGTGACACGTGAAAATTGTGTGACATTCAAATTTTAGTTTCCATAAATAAAGTTTTATTGGAATATAGCCACGCTGTGTTGTCTATTTGTGACAGAGAGTGTATGGCCCACAAAGCCTAAAATATTTACTCTCTAGTCCTTGACAGAAGTTTGCTGACTCTTGCTCTAAAGCGTACTGTAGGCTGCTTAAAAAAAAAATTTTTTTTCCAGGCAAGGCACTCAGTTCAACTTGCCAGAACTGGAACATCAGTACAGGTGACTGATGTCAGAATATCTTAAATAATAAAAACAACGCTAAAAAAGCTTACCGTCATATGATCTACAAGGTAAAAGGGAAGGACACATGGCTCAAGGAACAGTCTGAAGCAGCTAACACCCCATAAGCACAAACCTGGACACTTCCAGAGTTGCCATTCTTTGTTCCTCACCCTTAACTGCTTCCCTCCGCTCCCTGGCAACAGACCTTCGCTCCCATGATTTTCTACTCAGACTTTATCTTTCTACAAAACACTACGTGGAAAAGCGCCCTCCTCACTGACAACTTTCATCTCTTCTCAGTGGGAGCCCTACCAGGTCTCTATGGCATTCAACACTGTGCACCACCCTTTAGAGAAATTCTGTCCTCCCCTTGCGTGTCGTCAGTGGGGTCCTATTGCTCTGGGCTGCTGGTCTTGCCTACTGCTGTTGCCCTCAATTCTGTTCTGGGCCGTTTCCTTTAGACTCTGCACTGTCTCTTGGAAGCCCATCCATCTTCACAGCCTTCACCATCGTGAACAGGCAGAACCCATAGACATGTCATCTTTGTCCTCTAAGCTTTAGACACTAGTCCCACATGTCTGACAGACATCTCCCCTTGAATGTCCTGCCAATACCACCACTCAACATGTCTAAAACCAAACTCATCTTTCTAAATCTCCCTTTTCCTTTGCCATCATGGGATTTCAGCACTTTCAGCATATCCTCCCAATCTGAAAACTCACTTATCTTTGATCTGTCCCTACCTGATCTACATAACCCAATGACTGCTATATCTTATCAATTCCAGTTAATTTCACCTCCATAGTTTTTTGTGTGGCCCATTGATGATTCCTCTCAATCTTCAATTTAACTCAGCTTGCTCAGGCTCCTGTCATTTTTAGTCAAGAATCATCGTGTGTGTGTGTGTGTGTGTGTGTGTGTGTGTGTGTGTGTGTGTATTGATTTTAGAGAGAGAGGAAGGGAGAGGGAAACATAGATTGGCTGCCTTCTGCACGTCCCCCGCTGGGGACTAAGCCTGCAACCCGGGCATGTGTCCTAACTGGGAATTGAACCGCTGACCTCTCAGTGCACTGGATGCTGCTCAACCAACTGAGCCACGCCAGCCAGGGCCAGAATCTGCTGATCTATCGCCTGACCCTTATTTCCCCTTATTCTTCCCACATATAGCTACCAGATTAATTATCCTAAAGAAAATATTCTGCTCAAAACTCTCCAGTGGCTTCCCATAGTTTACCACATAAAATCAGAGCTCCACAATTCGACATCTAGGCCTTCTAAGATTTGGTCCAGTTCCTTGGGAACGCAAAAAACATTCATTATCTACTTGACAGCCCTTCAAATATCTGAAGACAGTAAAACATCTATTTCTTCTCATCCTCATGTCGCTTTTTTCTCCAGGCTAAACATCCCCAGGTCCTCACAAGACATGGGTTTGATCTGCTATCATTCTACTATTTTTCCACATTCAGCCTACATAACATGAAGAGAATCCTCACACTGGAAATGCCTTTCTAGTTGATTTAATTAAAATGCCTGATGTGGTGGTGGGTACATCCCTTCTCGTGGCTTTGAGAGCCGCTTGTATTAGGTGAGTGGGGGAGGGCTGTAGAGAGACTGCACATGGTTCCTCCCTCCCTTGACCAGGCAGATGCTGCAGCAAAAGAGACAGCTCCATTAGCGCAGCAGGAATCCCCCGCGGAAGGAAGGGAAGCCCTGGCGGACTGTGTGGGAGAGGCCGAGCATCCTGCCCAAGGCCCACTCTCATTCTCTCTCAGCAGCAGCCCCAGGCACTGTGAGGACCCTGGTGGTGTTGTGACAAGCAGTCTATTCATTTCCTTCTCTCATCCCCTGGGCTCTCAGGGATAACAAAGGTACAACAAATCCAAAACACTGCCTAGAATCTACCTAGTAGAATTCAGGAAAAAGTATTCTATTGAAGTGATTCTTTTTCCTGTTTGGGAGACCGAAGGAGAGGAAAGGATTTCTGCACCCTTTACTTTCCACGGATGCAACACTGCGGAAACGGCTATTTGAGTCATCTCTGCAGCCAGTGAAAGCACGACTTGCATTTAATTGAGGCTTTTTAGCTCCTGTCACACTGTGCCAACAGGGTATCAAGCACCAGGATTTGAACTGTGACACTGGATGCAAAGCTTCAGTGGGAAGCAGGAGAGAAGGGAGGACAGCAAGGAGAAAATATCATATCTGACGGACAAACTTCTGGAGTTTCTGCAGCCAAACGGGGTATTAGCCTGTCTCATCAGGCAGTGCCTGTCGTCAGGGAAGTGGAAAGCTGCTCTAGTGTGTTTACTGCACAACTGAAGGACAACACTAGGCACAGAGCCCTGGATAGAAAGCTTGCCAAAAATCCTGATTTCTAATACGGCGTGACAGGTGAGGAATTGGTGAGGGAAGGTTTAGGGAAGGTGGGAGCAGAGACTTCCTGAACATATCCAGGGATCAAGCACGTCGCCTGCCGGTGATGCCGGGGCCTGTGACCACCCAGGCCGTGCGCAGGTACACTGTGTGTGCTCAGTAGCTCCAGGACAGAGGGCGAGGAAAGGGGAGGGAAGGCAGGAAGGCTGACTGAGGACACTACCGTCTCTGAGCCCGAACTCACATGTCCGCTCCTCTGGCAGAAGGCAGCAGCTACCCTCAAGGCCCAGATCAGAAACTGACATCTGTGGGAAGAATGATGCCAGGGTGGTGCCTACGTACTGATGGATGGGCACACATCCTCAGTCTCAGGGTCTGAAGTGGCAGAGACCAGACTTGAGAATAAAGTTTCATCCCAGGGAAAATGGGGAGGAGCCACCCCTTCTTTTGCCTCACATGTTTCAGGTCTCTTCCAAAGCCCTAGGCTGTCCGCCAGTTCCCTTGCCCCACCCCGAGACAATGGCTGTTTGTGGTTCCCTCTACATCGGATCCTAGTCCTAGTCCCCAGCAGGCAGGTCCCTCGGAAGGAAACCACATTAGCTAAAACCTGTGAGACTGTGGACACTGGCTCCTTAGGAGTGCAGGTGGTAGAGAACTAATTGCCACCCCCACCCCCTCTCTCTCTCTTGCACAAGCACCAACACTGTTTCCCATGAAGTGTGCCCCCTTCCACATCTTCCTATTATGCCCAGGCTGGGGTATATGAGGCTGTGACAAGGCACCTTAATTAAAAGAAAAACGTTGGGCGCACATCCTTGTAGGAATTTTGGGGACTCTGGAAAGCTGTACACTTTCTCATCGCCTGTTTTATATAACCATATTCTGTTTCCATAGTTTTATCATTAAAGTCATTATACGCCCCCTAAAATTATAAAACAAGCAAAGCAAATGGACAGTCATGCACAGGGTTCTTTTCCTGTGCCGCCCTCTGCAGCCTAGCAGTGCCTGATGTCCTCGGGCCCAAATGGATCCCTCGGGGTCAGAGGCAATTAGATCTCCTGGCACAAGGAACTCTTCGACTATACAACTACGGACCCAGGGGTGGGGGTGGGGGTGGAGGGGTGGGTGGAGGAGGAAGGTCTTTTCCATGTCAGATAGCCATCCTAGAGAGACACCAGCTCATGAGTGGCAGAGATGACAGCTGTCAGCAAGAGGGTGGGGAGCGATGAGGCAAATTTCACAGCAAAGCAGCCAAGAGAGAAACAAAAACAAGAGAAGTGTTTTCTATGGAAGCCGTCTCCCCTAATGTCACTAAACCGGAAAACCCTTTCTTCTGTGACTCATGCATCCCTAGTGGACAGCTGCTCAAGCTGAGTCAGGAGAGAAGGTGATGCTCTGGAAGGGGAAGGGGATTTCTTCTAGCTCAATCACCACAAAAAAGTGGGCTCACTTCTCTACTAGGAAACTCATTTGCTCTCCATATGTTGAATGAGAGAATAAGCAAACTGCAGCTCCAAAGGGATTCTGGGCCAGCCCAGAAGGAACCCTGCAGGTCCCCTTCCAGCCTCAGGGCGGACAGGGTTAAACAAGTGAGGGGGAAACCAGAGGCACCAAGCTCAGTCCAAACCCCTGAAGCCACCTGTGCGCAGTGAGAAGACGGGCATTTACAACCTGACTTTCTTATTTCCCTGTTACCAATGTTCGGGCCGAGACACCGTAATGTATTAATCTTTGCAGATGAGTGATGTGGTTTAAAATACCGCAGGGTTTGGCTGCCATTCCCTCCCCTGGGGCCTCAAAATAACTGCACACAAATCATTTTTTGCTAAACACTCATCGGGCAGCTCTTCTCTGCCAGAACACACACACATTATGTAAGTGGAGGAGCCACCTAACTTGTTGGGAGAGGGCGTTCCCAGAGAGGGCAAAGCGCGCAGCTCCTGAGGCTCTGAGAGCAGGGTTTTAAGCCCATGACTGTCCCCTGCTGAAAAGCAAGCACACAACACAGCCTGGCCTGAGCACCCTCAGCAAGAGAGCCCCGGGAGGGTTAGGCAGCCAGAGCAGGGGAGGCCCTCTAACTCGGGGCTGCCTTAGCAACATGCAACCTGGACATGTAGGGACAACCTAAGCAACAGACACAGTGCCCTTCAAAAAGGGGTTATCAGACTCTCCAAACTAATCTTCAACCACTGCCCCTGGCAGCCGGCATACCAGCCATATTAACCCGTTTGCCCTTCTAAAAAACGATGATTTTTCAAGACCCCCCCCCTTTCCTTGGTGGTTACATGCTTTTTCTCCCTTCATGTACCTGGCATTTCTTGGAAAGAAGGCCCACAGCTTTCTAAGATGTGTAAAAAGGTTGGTGACCACCGCAAATAAGGAAAAAGCTGATCTACAGGTGAAAGTGACATCTAAAAAAGTCAGAGCTGAATTCCAGCAAAATAATCTGTTGGAAAAGGGTGGCTTGGGCTGGGCAGCTCAGTAAGACTGCTGCACGAATGAATGAAGCTGAGCACTTGAAGTCACTGCCCGTGTGGTCCTGTGAAAATGATGAAGTGATGACAGTCCACATTTGGGCCTAATCAGGATGTTTATTAATAACTGAGATGAAGACACTGAAGACCTACCTATATAATATCTATCAGATGAGAGAACAAACACAAAAAGATTCAAAGGCAGGAATGAGGAGCCAAAGGTATAAGATCACTTTGAAAAGGGATAATACCTAGTGTTCAACAGAAGATGATGGATGGGTGACATGGTTTAATTCAAGTTAAAAACATGTGCATTTGCCTACAGTTCCATAACACACAAAAACTAAAGGGAAACTTGGGGAAGAAAAAAACACTGCTGAGAGGTCAGTAACAGGCTGTATAATATGATGCCCGGTGCCCTGGCCCATGGCAGTCTGTTATTGATGTCTCTTCCTGCATAGACAGATAACCCGATAGGCTATGCTGAACTCCTTAAAAACATATCAGGAAATAGATGGTATTTTCAGAGCTAGGTTTGTATGTACTCAAAAGTTTCCTGAAGTATATCAAGAGACAGGAAAGACTATCACAATGAAATCCGTTGAAGAATAACAACAGCTACTACAACTTAAATGCTATTTCTGTTGTTAGGCACTGGAGTTAAGTACTTTTTAAAATCATGCTATTTGCCCTGACCGGTTTGGCTCAGTGGATGGAGCGTCGGCCTGCGGACTGAAGGGTCCCGGGTTCGATTCCGGTCAAGGGCATGTACCTTGGTTGCGGGCACATCCCCGGTGGGGGGTGTGCGGGAGGCAGCTGATCGATGTTTCTCTCTCATCGATGTTTCTAACTCTCTATCCCTCTCCCTTCCTCTCTGTAAAAGATCAATAAAGTATATTTTTAAAAAAAATTTAAAAAAATCATGCTATTTAATACTTAGCAAATCCTTAATTTACAGATGAGAAAACTGAGGCAAAGATAGGTTAAATAACTTGTCCTAGATCAAAGTGTTTATAAATGGAAGATTCAGAATTTGAGCCTATTCCTATGATTCTAAAACTCATATTTGTAATGAATATACTAAGGTGTTTCCCCACCTAAAGGAATGTATCACAGAATTTCCAAAGCTGGAGTAACGAAGAGACCCTGGAGATAATCTTTGTCCACCTCTCTTATTATATACACTAGAGGCCCGGTACATGGAATTCGTGCACTGGGGGGAGGGGGGTCGTCTCCCTCAGCCCAGCCTGCACCTTCTCCAATCTGGGACCCCTTGGGGAATGTCCAACTGCCAGTTTAGTGGAATCGGGCCTAAATAAACCGGCAGTCAGACATCCCTCTCACAATCCGGGACTGCTGACTCCCAACTGCTCGCCTGCCTGCCTGCCTGCCTGCCCCCTAACCACTCCCCTGCCAGCCTGATCGACGCCTAACTGCTCCCCTGCTGGCCCGATTGCCCCCAACTGCCCTCCCCTGCTGGCCATCTTGTGGTGGCCATCTTGTGACCACATGGGGGCAGCCATCTTGTGTGAGGGTGTGACGGTCAATTCGCACATTACCTCTATTATATAGGACTAGAGGCCCAGTGTACAAAATTCATGCATGGGTAGGGTCCATAGGCCTGGCTGGGGATCAGGGCTGATCTGTGGGGTGACCAGCAGGGCAATCTGGCCCCCCGTTCACACATGCCTTGGCCTGGCGCCACCCGCTCACCGATCGCCCCACAGATGGCGACCGGTGGGGTGACCGGGGGCCATGCTCGCACCCAACTTGGCCTGCTCTGCCCACTCTCGTTGGGGCCCAACAGGGCCAGCAGCGCCTCCACTGCCGCCTGCTGCCAGCACCACGTTGCCAATGCCTGCCATGTTCCGCGCCGTTCCCTGGTGGTCAGCGCACGTCTAACTCCTGCCCATGGGTACAATTTGCATATTAGCCTTTTATTATAAAGGAAGGATGAGGGAGGTGAGATGGGCCCGACAGTGAGTGCCCTGTCTCTGAAGCCATTTCTTTTTCCTCTACCACAATGCCACACAAGTGTGCAGGTTCTACCAGACATGTGGGAGAGCTCAGCATCCCCTTTCCTCCTCTGGTTTAAGGCACTCACAATGACTAATGAGAGAAAGGAACAGTCCACAATGATGCTCTTCCTCAGGATGCAAAGGTAGGGTAGGTAAATCCCTAGACCACCCACCCACCCACCATTTACTGAATTTCTACCATGTTCCAAGTGTCAAAGCTCCATACAAAGAAATAGTTATAAGGATCATGCAATGACAGAGGCAACAGAGGATACCCCGTGAACACAGAGTATGTACTCATTTAAAATACAGATGAGTATTTAAATACACAAATCCTACAGAGTCACCCTTGGCACTCAGTCTTAACGAATGAATAACTGGCCAGAGAAACACTGCTGAGCAGAGTTGTGGGGTAATGTATTGATGCTCCCAGTGGCAGAGAGGGGGAGCAAGAACGAAGTACACACATGTGCCTGGGCAGGACATTCAAGTTCCTCTGAGAAGCACAGCCCAGGATAGATGAGAGTTGATCCTTGGGAGAGCACAACACCAGGTCTTCCTACTATACTCCTAAGTCAGAAAAGGAACTGGCTTAGGAACACACAACTGCTTTCTTTATCCCACAATTTATTTTATAATTTCCCAGACATTAGAGAAGGTAATAATATTCAAGCTGTGTGTATAACTACTATCTAAACACACCTTTTTGTTATCAGTCAAATTTCTTTTTAATTAAAATCAGGATCTATTTGAGAACCATTATCATAGCTTTCTTCTTCCCTCGGTCAATATCTAATCATCAAACCTCTGCTGAGAAATTCAAAGGGAACTGAAAGAATAAAGTTGAAGCATAATTCATCTGCACCTTACAAAAATCCTAAACTCCGTAGTACGCATATCATACATATGTAGTTAATACACATATACCAGGCAACAGGGACTGCAGATCTGTGTTACTGAGACAACGTTCAAAAACAAGAGCACAGCCCTGGCCGGTGTGGCCCAGTCAGTTGGTTGGAGGATTGTTCCATTTGCACCCAAGGGTCACAGGTTCCATCTCTGATCGGGGTTCATACTGAAGGCAGCCGATTGATGTTTCTTTCTCTCCCCACCCCCCTTCCTTCCTCTCTCTCTAAAATCAATTAAAAAAAAATTTCCTCAGGTGAGGGTTAAAAAAATACACAAAACCAAGAGTACAGTGGATTAAAGGGAGAGAGAGATATTTGATTGATGCGAGGTCACAATTAGTTGGCAGAAAAGAAAAGAACTTGTCTCAATGGAAGATCAGAATTGAAACGCTTAAAATATTCTTTTAAAAAAAGAAACATTGTTCTGAAATCCAAAGAGGACAAACCAAATTGGCCTCTTCTCTCAGTCCCCTGAAAAGGAGAGAGAGGAAATGGTGAGTATTAAGGGTCAGTTCCATCCTTAATTAAGCTGTGTGACCTTGTCCAAGAGACAACTTCATTGAGTCTCAGTGTCTTCACTTGTTACGTGGCAATAACCACAGCCCCCTCACATCACAGCACTGTAGCAAAATGCAGGAGGAAAAAGTTTTTGAAAACACTATGAAAAGTATGTATTATTAAACAAAGCAATACTTTTAGAGCAGCGATTTTCAACCTTTTCCTCTCATGGCACACACAAACTTATTACTAAAATTCTGCAGCACACCCAAAAATATGTTTTTTGCCGATCTGACAAAAATAGGTATAATTGTTGTATTGGCTGTTGTCATTTATTTTTTTCAATCTAAGGGAAAAGAGGTCAATGCCCCCGACCAAATAGTCAGGTCTGAGGATAATCCTCCTATAAGTTTTAGTATATTTAAACAGGGTCTAAACCACCGCTTGAAAAACCACTGTGGTGACAAGAGATACCTGTTAGACCTGAAGAAAATATTTTTAGAATATTTAAGAAAAAAGGATACTAGGAGGAAAACTTACTATGGATAAATACAAGTCAAGAACACTGCTGATTCTAATGAGCATGTCAGGAGTGGGGGTCAGCCAGGAGGGCTAGGGTGCTGGATAGAAAGAAAGGGCCTGCATCTCCCAGAACATGGCTCTGACTGAAGTTCATGAAGCACGAAGAAGAGACAGCAGCTGGGATTTCAGGAAGGAAGTCAATCAAGCCGCTCTTATTCATGCTCCCGGAAAGCTATAGCATGGATGGCAACAAGAGACAGTTACACGAAAGGACAAATTGCATCCCTTACTGATCTTTTCCACTGTCATTCCAGCAATTTCTTCTCCCACCATCGCCATGCTTGCCAATTATTTGTAAATAAGGCATCAGGGTGGCACGGGAGTTCTTTCTCTGGATGCCACTGTCAATAAATACTGATCCGGCCCTGGCTGGTGTCGCTCAGTGGTTAGAGAGTCGACCTGTGCACCAAAGGGTCGAGGGTTCTACCCCTGGGCAAGGGCATGTACCTGGGTTGTAGATTCCATTCCTGGCCCTGGTCAAGGTGCATGTGGGAAGCAACCTATTGATGTGTCTCTCTCACATAAATGTTTCTATTTCTCTCTCCCTCTTTCCCACCTCCCAGCACCCCTTCTAAAAAATCAATGGGAAAAATATCCTTGGGTGAGGATTAATAATAAATAAATAAATAAATAAATAAATACTGATCCTATCGAAAAGGAGACTGCCGAATCCTAAACCAGGAGGAAGACTTTTCACCAGTGTTTCCTCAGTTTCTACCTTCTGTCTTCTCCGATTCTGCTGCCAACCAACAAATAGATCTCTTACTCGGGGACCGTGCAACCCCTCTCCCCCCAGGAGCATCTGGAAAACTGTGAGAGTGGTTTACTGATGCTCCCAATGTTTCCAATGGCAGAGGGTGCCATGGCATTTGGAAGAGGGAGCTAAGATGAGGAGGAATGTTCCCTCAAAATGCCACTATTGATTGCCCCTGTTGAGAAATGTGCAATGCAGTTTTACTTTCCA
This sequence comes from Myotis brandtii, assembly GCF_000412655.1. Classification (NCBI taxonomy): domain Eukaryota; kingdom Metazoa; phylum Chordata; class Mammalia; order Chiroptera; family Vespertilionidae; genus Myotis; species Myotis brandtii. The sequence goes on along the minus strand of NW_005370207.1, from coordinate 1,064,303 downwards.
GACGCCCTCACCCGTCACCTACACTCATCCAAATCGAACAACCGCTGCACCCTGTACATGCTCTGCATTTCAGTTTCAAATCTAGCTGCCCCAATCTCCTTGTTCAGGTCAGAACACAATGATTGTGGCCTAAGGCTGTTGAACTACTTAAAGAAAAATAGATCAAATAGAATACAATCATCAGAATAAGTTATCAAGTAATTGTTGATTTGACTTGAGGTTCTAAAAAGCAAAATATATACTCCACTCCAAAGTTTTCTATAGACTCCAAGAGATCACGGTGTCATTTGAACTAGTGCTTTAAAGTAGCTTTGGCTCTGAGTGGAAGGGAATAGTTGAAAAGAGGTGAGTGAAGTTAAGCACACGTTATGCCAAGTGCAAGTTGTAGAGCTGAAAGGCATGGGATGAAGGCCATATGCACTACCAAATAGTCTGTGACCATGATAATGCTGAAATGGAGAAATACTGCATTTCCTCGTGGCCTGTTTCCTCACCTGTACCATGAGGAGGTGGATAGTTCTCAACACTTTTTCCAGGAAGGCGGTCAGAAGCCGCCTGCGGGATGGGGAGGAAGAATGAGCATACTAGGCTTGGTCATCATGACACACACCGCGACCTAACCTTCCAGGATTGATATGTGCTAGCCAGGACAGTGTTAAGAAATAAAACTCACATATTAAAAACAATAAATAAATAGACATAGGAAATCTGGGGGATCCATAAAGCTAGATAAACCATACAAATCCCACCTACTGTTTGCCAATGGGCTTGTCTACATTTAATAAAGATTACTCTTTGCCATTTGGGGAAACCTGCTCTGAAGTTTTATGGATGGGTGATACTTTTTGCCAAAGAGATCTGAGATCACAGGAGTGGATATGCAAGAACGCTTTGCACATGTCAAGAGAAATATACACATATGGACAAAGAGTCTGGTTTTGTTCAGCCTCAACTAAGATCACGTATTCTTTAGCAAACGCTTTTCTGTTTGATCTGTAGTCAGTTTGCTTACACAACCCTATTTGGGTTTCAAGGCTTAATTTATTTGACTATATTCATTCCCTTTCCCCATCTTCCTTCTAGCACAGCAATTCCAAGTAGTGAGAGAATCCATCATACTCCTTTATGCAGCGAGTACTTCAGCTTTACATTAGAACTCTCTGGAATTACTTTTTCTTTTTAATAACAACGAGAAAAGGCATAAATTATGTGCACCAACGTAGTTATGCTACCTTTACACTCTCTTAATAATTTCTAAGAGCTATGCAAAATGATCTTAATATGCTCATAGGATCAGATCACTGCAACTCATAGGTTACGTGCTGAGAATGGTCTGGCCCATCAGCTCTCAAATGGTAAGAGGCCCTCTGTCTCCAAAGGGCAGCACTGCTGTTGCAGAAGGTGTTCCTGTTTGCTGAGTTCACCTCGCTGGTAAGGCATGTACCCGTTTTCTCCCAAGTAGGTCTCAAAGGCCTGGCAAGGGAGAGGACACTGGCATTTGCGTTGATTTATTTTGATTGAGAATGGACACATAGGAAATGGTAGAGAAACTTGTTCCAACCCAGGCAATCTTCCTGCTTTCATAAGCCCATAACGATACTAAAAATGAAGCATCAGAACAAATAGAAGCTGATGATGTCAATAGAAGAAAATGAGGCTGATTAGACAATTTCACATGGCAAAAGTGGTATTTAAATCTTGGTTGTTTTGGTTTTGGGTTTTGCTTTCTTCCCCCCCTTTCTTGAAAATAAGTGCTTCTGCACGTGTTTGGTACAGTGGCAAACACTCAATCAAAGAATTTAAGTTTATTTGTTTTGCTATCATCTTAAGGTTTCTTCTATTCTCGTGTTTTAGCTTTCTTTGCGAGCAGCTCAAAATGAAGATGCCTCACCATGTAGCTCCATTTGTTTTTAAAAAAAGAAAAGAAAAAGAAACACTTGTAAGTAAAAAAAAACATTTGTAGTTAACGGATAATAAAAATTACCATTGATTAACTATAACAAGATCATTAGGTAATATGTTAAAACTTCATGCTCCTTAATTACCTAAAAAGGTAATTTAATTCTGCAAAGCAGACACACACACACACACACACACACTTTACATTATCTGCTCTCTGGATAAAAAGCTATGCCTGTAATAAAACCTCCAGAGCACCCACATATGCACAGGTTGACATGGTCTGAAAGAATAGGGATGAATTTAATGAATGTCTTCTTTTGCCGGGAGAAGGAATGATTTTACCGTCTGGGGTACCTCTGCCAGGAACCTACCAATGCCCCCCAAGTCCATCTGGGAAGGAGAGGACACACTTTCATTAGAACATCCCCCAAACCTTACTCCCATTGGGACTCCCATACGCTTCAGTCCAGGATGCTCCGGGAGGGCTGGTAGGCTAGTATCGACTCTCTCAGAAGTTGAGCTCTCATTCCATTTTCTCTGTAACACTGTAGTATCTCATATAATCCCTTAAAGGTTCTAAGAATTTGGCCTTAATCTCCCTCCTAAAATATAACTCAGAGAAGATCTGAATATAGATGACAACCTGGTCCATTTTTCTGCAGAGATCAACAGAGAAGGATATGGGGAATACAGATTTAATGTCTATTTTCTCAGCAGCTGATGCCCCTGGGGCTCTAGAACATAGCTGAATGGAGTAAGTCATATAACCAAGCTGATTTCACTTCATTATTAATTCATCTTTATTTAACCTCAGCTGGGATGGCAAACAAACAAACAAAAATGATGTTATGCTGCTCAGCAGAACTTCTATAATCTATCCCATTTCCTAGACAACTGTAACAAAACATTTCTTTCTTCTTCTACTAAAGACCAGTGAATCTTAATCAGGGGCAGTATTCATCCCCAAAGGGAGTTTGAATATGTGGGGAACACTGTTGGTGGTTGCAATGGCTGGAAGAAGGGGTATTCCAAATGGCATTTTGTGAGCAAAGACCAGTAATGCTAATCTAGGCAGTCCTGCACAATGAACTTACGTCTGTCTTAAGTAGAGCCCATGTCTCTAGTATGCCTAGGAATCCATAATGGGATCCATTCTAAAAAGTTGGGAAAAACAGTATTTCTGCCAGCAATTGTGATACTGGCCCAGTTATTGTCATGTGGGACTGGGAATGGAGTAAGCAACAGAAGCAAAGGCACTGTTGGCCCTTATCTTCCCACCCAGTCAGGTCAATTGGGCCACAGCTAGAAGAGCAGAACTGTCTCTACCTCCCTCTCCACCTGAGTGAGAGCCGACAGTAGATGGGGAGGAACTCAAAGGAGAACATGACCGCACTCTTCTGTTGGTTGATGTTCGTCAAGTACTAAGGATGAAATGCAAATCTGCACTCACAACACACCTTTCATAGGGGAATACTGTGGCTATTCGTTAGAATTCGTTCATTCAACAAATATTTACCAAGCACATACTCTGTGCCAAGCACAGTACATGTTGGGAGATACGTACATTGTGGAGGGGTAGAGAGGTACTTGTAGGCCACAATAAGAACTTAGGTTTTGAGTGAAATGGAAAGCCATTGAGAGAATGGTATCTAGCTTTGACTACATATAGAGACAGCTACACGTGTAGGAATGTGTATACAAATATGATTGCAATGTAGTCTGCTGGGGAAAAACTCCCCATGACCGTGAAGATCTGGCTAGCACGCTGCAGAGTCCCAAAGGCCACTGCCAGCTGAAGTCTAGATATTGTTTATTCCACTTCCTCAGAGAAGAAAGACACAGGGCATGCAGCAATGCCTGAGGAAGTTCTGGAGGGAATCACTCCCACCTTCTCTGAACTCGTGGGCTGCTGCTGTTACAAATCACAACCATTCTAGGATGGTGTTAAATTAGCCAATTTAACAACAACAACAAAAGGCCCCACACAAATGTAGCTTCCAATGGTATATTCATTTTTATTAATTGGATAATTTAACACTGCCTTAGAGCTGTAATAAGAACTGCAGTCGGCAAATGCTGTATGCTCTCCTCATCGCTCTGCCCTCTCTCCTCTCTGGTCATATTCCCTGTGTGTGCAGAGAATCCAGGTGGCCAAGAAGTCTCTGTTTGAGTTTGGTACTCTCCCTGATGCCTTCTGAATGCTGAGCAGGTGTGCTGCTCTGCACCACTCCCCGTCTGCATTCTGCACTGGCTGGGGAAAGGCGGACGAGGCAATTGCTGCTGCGGGAAAGCCCCACTTGCCTCTTTCAAAGTGGAGCAGACAGTTCCCAGTGGAGAAGGAGCAGGCACTCTGCACACATACTAGACGAAACGAGGTAAAATGGTCAATCTAAGACAATGTGCTATATTTTTCCAGTGGCTGGAACCTCTACGGAGAATCTGAACACTAGTCTTCATCAGACTCTGGTATTAACATGCCTGCCTTCCCTGACACTGGCTCTGCCTCTCAGGGCCACCATGCATGGTTATGCACTGCAAGCCCTGAGTGATTCCAGCAGTGCTATGTACAGAGACGACCGGTCTCCTCTCCTCACCTGGGAAACAGGGATAAAAATTAAAATGTCTTAGAGGGTTATTACAAGTATTCTTGTAATACTTGTAATAAGCATCTACCAGTGTTGGTGAATAGTTAGTGCCTATTGAAGTAATCCATAAGAGTTCATCATTTTGTCCTAAGCCTCTGGGCAACAAAGACCAGTGTGATTTGAGAGGAAGGAAGTGTCCAATAGGTGACCTGAATCTTGACTCTGGACTGGTCTCCCAGCGGGTTCACCTGGAGCCTGTTGGTACATAGTTCCCCCTGTACCCCTGTGTCCCCTAGCCTTCAACGTGGATCCCTGCGCAGCTGAAGAAGCAGCTGAACACATGCTGATCACAACCCATTCCTGCAGCCATACTCTCATCACACAATTCTTAGTCTAAAGAATCCTGAGCAGTTCTGCTCTGAAAGATGCAGAACCTCTACTGCACAGCCAAGGCTGGCAAGGATGGACCCACAGTCCTGTTGTTGTTAAAGGGTACACACAAAGTGGAATAGAAACAATAGCCTCCCAAGAAACTCGATAGTCAGAAACCCACTTAGCAGGTCATATTCTCGGTGACTGTTTGGAATCAAGAAGGGATTGAGTTTCAGTTCATCAAAGGCACTCTCAGACTGACCTGGCCCCTCTGCTACCACCTATGCAGAACCAATGGCTCGGAGGACTGGGCTATCTACCTGGTCAAGTTTCAATCAGGATGCCAAGAACCTGGGCAGCAGAGGACATGAGTTAGTGTGTTACCCTGGCTCCAAACTTGATGCTATGGCCCCAACAATGTCACCTCTATTCCCTTGGCTCAGAAGCAGCAGGGGCATGCTTGGATGTACTTTCTTGGGGAGCTGGGGATAGGACGATAGGACCATGCATTTTAATACTATGCAGTTCCCCCAGCCACAGTATAATGAGTAACAGGCTGGTAAACGCTAGGGTGCTATATGGCCTCTCATAGAAACCTAGGCTACAGAAATTCTAGGAAAGGATTTCCTTGTTTAGGGGAATGGTCCTTGTTGATTAAAGGCCCACTATGACTGAGACAATGTCCTAGGTGCTAGGTTTCACTCTATGGTAGTGAATGAAGCAGACCAGAATCACTGCCTTCATGGACCTTATATTCTGAATAGAAAAACAGGTAACAAACAAGTAAATTCTAAGTGTGATAGAAAGTGATGAGTAATATGTAGTAAAATAAAGTAGGGGACATAGAAAGTACCAGGGAGAAGACAACAATAAAATGCACACACACACACATACACATGTGTCATCAAAGTGCCTGGCCTGGAGTACTTAGGCCTAGAATGATGAGATGATTTGTCCTAAACTGTGGTTAGTTTCTGCCCTTGGGACCCAGAATAGGCCAGCAATAATCAGTGGCATACCAGGAAAGAGCCCCCAGACTCTAAATGAAGCTTCAGGCCCTCCACAGAGCTTCTCCTGGCCACTTTTTCTCGTATGAATTTCCACAGATGTTCTGTAACCTCACCCTCACTGCCTCACAATTTAATCTGATTGAATTGGTACACCGTCCTCCCCAACATGGACTTGTCACTCCTATGGATGCCATCTGATGAATCCTCCATAGTTGTAATTTACGCTGGGGTAATCAAATCAATGGGGTACCTGGCCTCTGGATTTCAGGGCACACACACGGTCATGGAGGAAGGGCATGGTGGCAGGGTCCTGGCAGGTGATTCCTGTATGGAAATCGTTGTGCATGCTCCACTCAGCATACATGGGCCTGCTCTGTTCTAGGCACTGGCTAAGGATTGGGCATACAAAATGAACAAGGACACACAGGCTAGTGGGAAAGACAAACATGTATACAGATAATCAGTATGCTAATCCAAGGTTAAGAGATGATGATGGAAGGAGAAAAGGGCCTGGCTACTCTAAGTTGAAAGAATAAAATATGTAAAATCCTCGAGTCTAGCATGGTTGATCTGGGTATTTCAAGTGACCCTGCTCTGGAAGAGGCCTGGCGAAGGTGTTGAGTGGTGAAGCCATAGAGATGAACAGGGCTCAGATCATGGAGGACCATAAACACCATGATTTGAAGGCAACGGAACCACCGAGAAGTTATAAGCAGGTGAATGACAGGAGTACGTGTGCATTTTATTTTTTTACTTCTTATCCTCACCCAAGGATGTTTTTATTGATTTTAGAGAGAGATGAAGGGAGAAAGAGAGAAACATCAATCAGTTGCCTCCCGTACGCACAGCAACCTGGGAAAGAACCTGTGACCTTGTGGTGTATGGATGACAGACATTTCAACCGACTGAGCCACTTGGCCAGGGCCCACAAGCGCATTTTAGAAAAAGTCTTTCTGATTCATGACAGACAGACCAGAAGGGTCATGAGAACAGAAGTGGGAAGACTAATTAGGAGACTAGGATTCTGTCTAGGAAAAAGTATTAGGATAAACAGAGTCTACAAACATTATGAACACTGACAATATACCCATAAAATGGGTGGGTGTTGTTCCCTAAAAGGATGGGTCTAGAAATTCAAAAGGAGCCCTAAATTTCTGCTCACCCACAAATTCCAAGGGCCAGTACCAAGGACATATAACAACAGAACTCAGCCTGTCTTTTATGCAGCTCTCTCTCTATTCAGTTTTCTATTTATAATCTCCTTTAAATTTACCAGTCCTACATTTTAAGGGTAGAGAAACAGACAAGTTAATCCAAGGTACTGAGGGCTCTTGCATAAGATTTGCAGATCAAACCAGGTCTTTCTTGGCTCTCAGAGTGGCCAGGGAACAGGCTCAGGCTCAGAACCTAGTGATGGAAGTAGAAGTGATTATTCATTTTTAATTTTTCTATTTCTACATATTCATTGATAACTATGTATTTCTTTAAAACAAGAATAAAACGGGCAGTTTTCTTTTAAAAACAAATCACTATAGTTAAAAAAAAAGGGGGGGTGAGGTAGGGCATGCCAAAAAGCAGGTCAAAACATGCCACCCTAAGGAGCGCTAATTAGAAGCTGCCTTTTCCTCTCTCCTGTTTTAAATCCTAGATGATTCTCCACTAAAGTCTCCCCGTATGTATAACCATGTGCCACCCTCCCCCACCCCGCGTACAGGGGTGAAGCGGCTCTGCACAGACAGTCCAGTGGCCCGGCAGCATGAGTTATGAGTGTGCTCTCATCATTCTCTCTAGTTGCGTAAGGCTCCCCACGGAAGGTGGGAGCAGATATATATCAGCGCCCTAATCAACAGAGATAAATGTCATAGCTCCAGCCCCTGCCCATAAATACACGGTGGCAAGAACAACCTTACAGAGTCCACTGTGCGCAGAAGCAGGATTTAGAAGGCCTCCTTACTTGCTCCTGTGCTGAAAAGCGCTTTTAGGAGGACGTTAAATAGGCACATTACGCAAGCTCATGGACCAAAAATAAACAAGGCATTCTCGTTATGTGGACATCGCCCACATGGAAAGGCTGCGTGTGCCCTGCTCGACAAGAAAGGAGAGGGAGAGACTTTACAGAGCAACCACTTTGGAGCCAGTATCCTCCAAAATCAGAGCCAGCCTGGGCAGCAGGAGGGCAGGGGAGATCCTTGATCAGCATGATCCGCTGAAAATACCAGGGGTGCTCATTCTGAACAGAACACATGCTGCCTCTTCTCTGACCCCATGGCCTGTCACCTCCTGGAGATTTACGATTCCTTTAGTGTAACTGGCGGGCTCCTTCCTGGTGCAACACCCTTATGATGAATGGTGGTTTTACTTCACCCACCTCCCATCATCTGCTCCTGACTTTAAGTCCAGGCCATTGATTTAGCTTTTCATACAAAGCACTGATCCTAAACAAGCACTGGGCTCATTTCTCCAAATCCATGAAGCTCCCCGGCTCCCTGGAGAGGGATATATTAACTACCAATCATGCCTATTATTTTATAATGTAATGACTGTTGATTAATCTCTAAGTATTGCTCTCCAGATCCTCACTTCTGCCAATATATACACCAAGCTCTCGGAGAGTGGTCACAAGGATGGAGAGAATTTCCAGAGGAAGGGTGGCAAAAGTAAAGACTTAAGAGATGAAAGGATGAGACGAACCTTCCCCCAGCCTCTCTCCCTTGTTTTAGGCAGCCAGCAGAGCCACTGTTGGAACATGTAAAGAAGAAATCAAGCAGAAATGGGGGCAGGACTGACAATCTTACCTGAGTAGGTAATAACAACCGCTCCTGCTCTCAGGAGGCTCACATGGTGATTGTGGGGAGTGAAGAGACATATTTCCACAAATCAAATCTTTCGTACACCCTCAGGGGAGGCAGATAGGTTCTGCCAGACTCACTCCATTGAGAGGCACTCACCTACTTTCTCATCTACATCAATCAGCCAACCCTCTTTGCCCACAATACCAACAAGCACCTACAAGATAGCGAATTTTTAAAAGTCAATCCAATTTCCCAAACCTAATTGTCAGTTCTTATACTGCCTCATAATAATCTAATTAAAAATAAGTAGGAACATTTATTGCTTACACTTTATTTGCGCCCCCTTCTCTATGATGGAGGAGGAACAGTGAAAAGGCTAAGATAAGAGTAGCAGCAGGAAAGAGCAGAGAAGGAAAATGATAACTGCCAAACTGGATAAGCAGCCTCTGAATAAATGAAAGTTAACAAGACTTGTTTTCCAATAGTTCCAAATCTAACAGGAAAGAATTCACGGATGGGATGAAGAAAAAATTTCATTTGATTCAAAACATTAAAACTTTTTCCTTGATATTTCATTTACCATCCCAAAGAGTATCATTATGACAATAAGTGAAATAAAGGGCAGCTTGAGAGAGTTAAGGGAGAAGTAAATGAGTAATCCATGTAAAAGCACTGAGCACAGGCACTGGTTCATAAGCCCCACAAGAGAAGTATTAATTTCCTGCCTGTTCTCCTTTCCTATCAGAGGCAACAGAAAGAGAGGAAAATAAAAATTAGGGGAAGAAAAAAAAAGCTGGAATAAGTAAAGAAGAAATACTATTGTAACTACAAAAGATTAGAAGAGGAACTGAATGAGAGGAGTGTGTGTTGGTGAAGTTGGAGGGAGAAATTCAATGGGAGGCAAGAGAGCATTCTACCTCATGGCCCTCCACTCCCCTTAGCCGACCTCAGGGGTTAGGGCAGCCATGGGCAAACTACGGCCCGAGGGCCGGATCCGGCCTGTTTGAAATGAATAAAACTAAAAAAAAAAAAAAAAAGACCGTACCCTTTTATGTAATGATGTTTACTTTGAATTTATATTAGTTCACACAAACACTCCATCCATGCTTTTGTTCCGGCCCTCCGGTCTAGTTTAAGAACCCATTGTGGCCCTTGAGTCAAAAAGTTTGCCCACCCCTGGGTTAGGGGCATGAGGAAATGTGGGAGTGAGTCAAACACCTTAACACAGATGTATTCTTTTAACTGTATGCTTTTCTTACTTATGTCACAGTCACCCACACCAGAAGAAAAGGTCAAGAGCATTTTGATAGATCTGTTTTACAGGAATCAACATAAACAAAAATGTTCTAATTAATTACTGACCTCAAAATATTGGGTTTCTGACACTTTCAATTTTGATAAGCAACTTCAGAAACAATTTGGATTGTTGTATACTGTCATGTCAACAGTGAGTTACAAGTACGAAAAGCTCGAGCAAACAGCCATAAGATCTAACATAGCTGCTTCCCGTGGTGGCTGACAGATTTGCTCAGCAATCTCCAGAGGCTGCGAAGGCCATGGGGTTTGAAAAAATGAGGAAAGCTAAGAGTTCTTAATTTTTAGCCTAGAGCTAACAGTCTCAGTGAAGTGTGCTCTCTCCTGTTCCCAAGCCTATTCCATCAATTTGCACCCTCTAAGGAGGCTACTGCCTGCCCTTTGAAAATCAGTGATGATCTCTATTTATTTACTAGAGGCCCGGTGCACAAATCCGTGCATGGGTGGGGTCCCTCAGCCTGGCCAGCGATCAGGACCCATGGAGGGGCTGGGCTGGGGGAGGAACCGCAGGAGGTTGGCTGTGAGAGCACACTGACCACCAGGGGGCAGCTCCTGTGTTGAGCGTCTGCCCCCTGGTGGTCAGTGCCATCATAGCAACCGGTCGACTGGTTGACCAGTTGCTCAGTTGCTTAAGCTTTTATATATATAGATAGTCTTGGTTCCTGGAAGTAGAATATACTCTTAAGAGACACTTCGAAATGCATGTTGGTGCCACACAGACAACTATAGAACAAAAATCCATGAGTATCTCAGAGATGATATCCAACAGAAATGAAGATCAAGAGCTGCTATATGATGAACTTGTACGTAAGGACACACATAACTTTCTTGCTCCTATTTTCCACTGAAGAATACATGCATGACTCAGGAGTAAATGAAATTTCCACTTATTCAACACATATTTATTGAGTGCCCCACTACGCGCCAGGGACTCTGCTAGGCACTGGGGATGCCAAGAGGGGCCAGCAACATAAAGACTCTGGTAGTTTAGAGTCCACTGGAGAAGGCCTGCGTTCAATAAGAAATAGAAAGAAGCATAAAGTAGGGAATTGTAGAAAACTTTGGAAACATAATACATAGGGGAAGGGCTTACTCTAGTCCAGGAGTCAAAGCTCCCTGGGAAAAAGGGAGAAGCTGAGAAGTGAAGGATGAAAAGAAGCTAGCTATTTCAATGTGGCCAGTGCGGATTTTCCAACATGCAGGCCGAAATAAGGCCAAATAAAGATGAAAGGACCCCTGCTAGAGGAAGTAGCTTTTGTTTTTTCAGTAATAGAAGGCAACACCTGAGGCCAATCCTGAAGTTCCCATACTCTCTAGTAAGGGGGGACCAGAATCAATGAAAGGCCCTGTGGTCTCCTCTCGGGCAAGTTCTTCAACCAGTTCAGCACCACATTTCCCTCTTCCATTTTATTTTTCCCTTTTATTTCTTTATTGATTAAGTTATTACATATGTGTCCTTAATCCCCCAATGCCCTCCCCCACCCTCTTCTATTTTTAACCATCATATTCTGTGCCAAACAAATTACCATTACTTCCTAGAAGGAATTTCTTTTCAGATGCAGGCTCTCTCTACTTTGGAAGTCTGTAACCTTACATACATCTGAGATTTAATTGGCAAGTACCATTGCTACTAAAAACATTGCTTGGGTACTCTTTGTGGTGGGCTACTAATTAGCCTCACTTCGCTGTACCACCCAGAAGACCTGAGGACAGGGATCAAGGCAGTACATCCATTACAGCTCCACAAGATGTGGCCACAGGTGCAGATGGGCCTAGGATACTCCACTAAGAACCCCACACCATTCAACAAGCAAAGGCTGATGTGAGCAGGAGGAAGGGGAACAGAACAGTAAGAAATAATTCTAGTTTCACGGATGGAAGGGAAAGCCATGGACAGTGCTGGTTCAAGTACAGCACTGCCCTAAAATGTCATGAGGCTGAGGCCTGCCCAGATGATGGCATTTATATGGACAGGATTCAAGTCATGCATTAACTTAGGACTCAAAATCGCCGCTTAGAGTTTTGCTTGTCACTGGCAACTCACAGGGATGGTTTGCCGATCACAGTAACACCATTCCATCCCCACTTTATGAATGGGGAAACAGAGTTTCACATATCTAGCAAGTGCAGGAGCCTAAACTCAGGTTACACGGGGACTGGCTCTAAAACCTGCTCTCTTAGCCACTAAGGCTTTGTGTGTGCACTGGATATTTCCTAATTTCCAAGCTAGGGAGCAATAAAAAGAGGGAAGATGGTGGTCGAGACTGTTTCCACTCAAAAGACTGGTCTGCAAATCAGCAGCACTGAATCTTGCTCTTAGTTAACGTAGCTTTTCTGGCCCTGCTCTAGACCTACTGAACAAGCTTGGGATCCACCATGCTAGAACTCACCGGGACTGATAAGCTTTCAGAAAACACCTGAAAGTGCCAGGGAACCATCCCACGACTCTAAGGAAACATCAATGCCCATAAGAGGCAGTCAGTACCAGACAGTTCACATCCGGTCCTGGTGACTACGGGCCCTGTAAAGCTTCTGATTCAAACTGCAAATCAAGAATTTCTGACCCAGCATTCCAATTTTGTTTTAAGGGCAGTGAGAGAAGGAGGAATGAGAGGGTCAGGGAGGGATAAGGTAAGCACTCTTTATCTTCTATTCAGCATAAAACCTGGCCCACCAAATAACAAGGGAAAAAACAACAAAGTGATAGAGCACCAAACACAGCTGGCCATTAGCGCTGACAAAGGCTGAGGGAAGCACCTTTTTCTTCTTTAGAGAATCTAACCCACACTTAACCCTGAGCTGAGGCCGATCCTGAGCAGGGAGGGAGCTTGGTTTGGAATAGGAATTTCTTTCTCAGATGAAGTTCAAAACAAGTAACAATGACTTCTGAGCTACCTGTATAAAGGGAGTTTTAAAAAAAAAATTCAAGATTCCACACACAGGCACATGCTGTGGATGAGATGCTTTTTTGCCCCCTCTCCCCCAACCCAGACACATCAACAACAACAACAAAGAAATCCACGCAGTTTGTTTTGGGTTCTTAAATGCTGTGGGGCAGTGATTCCATTTTAAATGCAATAGTTAAAGCTGTAAACTTACTTTCGCACTGTGTATGCACATCTCATACCCTTCCAAACACTAAGAGATTAAAATCCATGGCTTCCAAACTTGGCTCATTAAAGGCAATCTTCCTGTTAAGTATTGAACTTGAACTGCTTTGAAACTTGATGAAAATAAAGGTCAAGCTGTTTTACTTCCTTCTTAAGGATTTGGTGAAAACAAACTTCTATGAGGACACAAGGTGGAAGAACTGAATGAGCGCTGAGAATTTACCATTCCAAGTGGTCCAAGAGCGAACAGAGTTTTCATTTATGTGCCAGCTCCCTGGCTTATCATCCCTTCCCCCTTCAAATCTCTTCACATTTGCATTGTTCATGTAAAATGAGTCAGGGAATGAAAAAGTTGAGGTTCTCATAGCAACTGTGAACAATCCCACACCGTACATAAGCAGTATTGACAATTCCTAATTGGGCTGTTGTTAAAGGTGAACCCTTAATATACCTCATGTGTGAAGTGGGCGAACCAGCATTCCAACAGAATTTTAAACTTATATATTTCTCAAGTTATGTGCTTAATTCTATAGGTTTAAAAAAAATGGGCATGTGGCCCTGATCGATGTGGCTCAGTGGTTAGAGTGTCGGCCCACACACTGATTTCCGGTCATGGGCATGAACCTAGGTTGCAGGTGCAACCCCAACCCCTGTTGGGTTGTGTGTAGGAGGCAACCAATCAATGTGTCTCTCTCACATTGATGTTGCTCTCTCTCTCAAAATCAATGGAAAAAATATCCTTGGGTAAAGATTAAAAAAACAACAGGGCATGTGAAGAAGAGAAAACAATCCCAGATAAAGCCAATGTTTATTATCATAATGAATTTATAATCCTACCAAGAAGAGAATTAGGAACATAAGACAGTTGGGCCATGTAAGGACGCAGGTCCTACATGAACATCTGAAAGCCATCTGAGTAAAGGGGGCACCCCAAACAAGCAGCTTGCCCCAAAGAAGCTGGCAAGACAGTTCCACACAGCTTTTTGACTTCTCTCTGATGCTGTCCCAGAAGCCCTTGGTCCTCATCTCATTAGGGCCCTAAATGCTCTTCTGAGAACTGGATCAATGGCATTACCATTAACCCTTGGCTAGCTCACCTTTGAGCTCAGGTACTTTAAAATTCTGTCATCCAATTAGACTGTTTATCTGATGAACTGAGGGAAGACACTGGCTGTCTTCTAAGCCAGCAGTCGCCAACCGGTGGTCCTCAGACCACCGGTGGTCTGTGAGGTCCGAAAGGTTGGTGACCGCTGTTCTAGGCTGTCATCTATTCATTCAGATCACATTCATGTCAGGGCAAAAATTCAATCAACTCAACTTATTGATCAGCTGACTTGATTTCAAACTCAAAATTTAAGAGTAAAAGAGAGTTCATAATAAGATCGTGGCACTTTAGGGCTTGAAAGAATGGCTGCTATCAGTTAATGTAATCTAAGGCCATATAGCTAGGACCATATTCCAGAATTAACAATTGATGGATAGAGCTTATAAAGTACAGAAGGAGCAGAAACCTGTGTGAGCCTGGTCAGAGCCTCTATATGAGCAGGAGTCTGGTGAGAAACAAGGCCTTCTAATTTCTCATTCAGTGAACTTTCTATATTATCAACTTTCCTTTAAAATATTTCTGATTCACCTTTCACCTATTTTATTCCCCTACAATTAGGCTTCCTATCCCAGCTTTCCTAAGCTGAATATTTCCTGTTGCACTGAAAGGTTTCGATCTTGTTGAAGTTCTCTAAAGCAGCGGTCGCCAACCTTTCGGACTTCACGGACCACCAGTGGTCCACGGACCACCGGTTGGTGACTGCTGCTCCAAAGGCTTCCTTAAACCAGCGGTTGCTAACCTTTCGGACCTCGCAGACCACCAGTTGGCAACCGCTGCTCTAAAGGATCATGGAAAGCAATGGGGGCCAGATGCTTGACTAAGAAGTACAAATGCTAATAATGGGGGTTGTCATTAATTGTGACAATTCTTGCTGTTATAAAATCAAGGCCACTCACCAACGAAGGCCCTCCAGTGAGTTGCCATGGCTTTTAGTTGGCACAGTGGGAAGCATCAGACTTGAGAGTCTGCTTCCCCTGGTGCCCCATAGCTTACAGCAGGTGAGGATTCAGGTAAATTTAGAGTTCATTAAGAAACCACTGATATTCTCAGAGCACCTTTAATAAAGAGAACCCAAACATGCTTGGAGGTATATATGAATGAATCATTTTGCTTTAATCTGATCCATTATTTACTGAAATCTTAAAGGAAGTAAGATTATAAAGCCCCCAGCATTTCTAGGGGCAACACGAAAACCTCAGACAGCAAACATAAAGACAGACTGAGACGGGCATGTTTCCAGCGGTTTCCAAACAGGAGTGTAAACTACCTCGCAGAAGTGCTACCCTTGGCCTGAAAGCTGAACAGAATACTTGAAAGAAGGAGTTTCCCTGGAAAGGCCAGGATGTTCATTGCCAGAGCTCATCTTCCAAACCAGAAGCTCACCAATACAATGGTGGCTGCCAGGGACCAAATTTGGTAATCACACAAAAAATTTTTTATGTTCTATATGGAATGGAAGAATTATTTTATTCTGTTCACAGATGTGAGAAGCAACCTGGTAAAAATCTGATTCTAAAAATACATTGATAGCAAATGGGGCAGTATGTTAACAAGTCAATAAAGTAAATGAAAGATCTTTACACTATTTTTGTAACATTCCTGTAAATTTGATATTATGCCAAAATAAAAAGTTATAAAAATTATTATTTTTTTTAAACCCCAACAATTTCTAATGCTTAAATGTTGGCTATCTGGGACATTTAATCACCATAATCATGATACCCTGAAAGGTGTATCAGATGCAACAGTCAGTCCAGAGAACCTTGCAAGCATTTCCTCAGAGGAAAGCCTGTGAATCTACAAAGTTAACATTTCAACACAGTTTTATGCATTATCTCTCAAAACTCTGCTCCTCAAGATGGGTTTAACCCTTTCAACTCCAAATTAGAAAGGTTTCCCGGGTGGTCAGCAAATATTCTGCCCCTCTAACCTGTTCTCTCTAAGCTATACTTAAATATCACCAAGACTAGGCAAGTTGCTTGGTCTTTTATTAATAAAGCAGCTGAATAATTTATAAGAGTTGCATAGGGCCCATTAGAAGTGCCAGAGCAGTAATAACTGGCTTAGGACATTGCTTATTCAGGGCTAAAGTTTAATTTGTCCATAAATGCACCAGCTCATAAACCCATCCCACAGGTCTGACATGGTCTATCCTTCACAGTCACATGTCCTAGCCATGCTTTCATCTTCGATGTCTTCCTATTGGTGTTATATGTGGGTCCAAAAACCAAATCCAAACTCCAAAACAACTAAAATCTCATAGTACATTACTACAATTCCTAAACGGGGCCACTACCACTGTCCACTTCTTAAGCTTTGCTTTCAGTCATCCCAAAAGAAAAGTAGCACCTGGCTGGTTCTCAGCACTGAATGGAGAGGAGACTGGAGAAATAGACCTCAGGAACACTATGTCCAATGTCAATTTGGGTATTGCATTCTAAATGATAGCACATATAAAATCAAGAAAATATACTTAGCTATTTATTTAGCAAGTTAATTAACCATCCTATACCTCAATTTCCTTATCTATAAAATGGGAATGGGGATCTACCTAATTGGGCTGTGAGTTAATTGAGTTAATCACAGCATATAATACTCATTACGTAAAAGCTATTAGAGATTCAGATTAAAAGCTATTATTATTAGATATTCAGAAAGAACCCTAGAGAAACATAATTCAACCTTCTCTATGAAGAAATCCAAGGCTCAGAGAGGCTATGTGACTCAGGAATCATTGCAAGCTTTTTAAAAAATATACAATTTTATTGATTTCAGAGAGGAAGGGAGAGGGAGAGGGAGAGATAGAAACATCAATGATGAGAGAGAATCATTGATCGGCTGCCTCCTGCACGCCCCCTACTGGGGATCGAACCTACACCCACTCATGTGCTCTTGACCGGAATCAAACCTGGGACCCTTCAGCCACCAGGCCAACGCTCTATCCACTGAGCTAAACCGGATACGGCTCATTGTAAGCTTTAATCCAGTTTGGCGCTCTTAGCCATTTTAGGGCTGCTGTGGCTCCAGCACTTTCTCCATGGGAACAGTGTTGTTATTTTGCTTTCTGAATTTTTAAAATAAGCTACTTAGTGTTAGCCCAGAGCCATGTTCATTCATTCATCCAAGAACTAGCTAGTGAATGCTGACTATGGGTCAGGCACTATTCCAGGGTTTGGCAGTTACAAGAAAGACAAGGTTGCCTTCAAGCATCTTACATCCAGTCAATGCAAAGAATGAACAAAAATAAACTAGATCATTTCAGATAGTGGCAAGTGTTATAAGGAAAATAAAAAGATGACATGAGAGAGTAATGGTGGAGGAGGTTGGAGGTGGGAGCGTGGATATCTCCTAACAAAGGTTGTTCATGCCAGTTCTTCTGAAGCTTAATCTCTAGGAAGATGGCATTGTAACGGTGGTTTCAGCATATGCATATATAAATATGCATGACTGTATTTGATAAGAAGAAATTACACAAAGAGGTATCACCCTCTAAAAATTTCACTTGGACAATCATATCAGAAATGAATGACTTTATCAGAATAGACCTAGTTTTCTAGTCTTTGCTTTTACCTCCCCAGCTAATCTGGTGCAGATGAGTGGGTTAAGGCAAAAGGACACTAGGGTTCATGTCACTCTCTTTTAGGTGAATCCATGTCTCTACCCTCTGGCGGCTGGATTCTTAGCCCTGGGCATCTGTGCTATGTGCCATGAAATTCCTGCCCTAACAACCAGTTCAGGGGATCAAAGAGCTATTATTAAGGTCTCCATTTAAGCCAATTGAGGGAGGGAATGGTGGTAGAGGCAGGCCACTCACCCCTCCATTTAGTCACCCTCCTCCACAATGGGGCCATTGAGCTGGCGCCACAATAGAGTGCTGAGAAGAAAAGGCCGAAGGAAAGCATACAGAGTCCCCTCGCACAGACTCGGTCATTCATCACTAGGCAAGTGCCAATATCTGGGAACAGCGATCTCAATTTCTGCAAATCCTCCAACCTGCAACAGCTGCTAGTGACTCTGGTGGACGGCTCTGCTGCTTACTCATATTTCCAATCCCAAACCCTGGCCCAGAGCCAAGTCGACATTACTTAGGTTAGAGACACGCTGGCTGCAGCGAGCAGCAACAATGGACTTCACAGCTTATAAAGCAGCTTACAAAGGGCTCCCGTGTATTTCCAAAACACTTCAGATAGCTGGTGAGAGAAGCTATCTGCACAAACTCATTCAAGCAGTTTATTCCTAACCCACTTAATTCAAGGTTTCTGTCGGGAGCCAACGGCACAGCGGAGGAAGAAGCAAGGGGCGAGAAGGCCTGCAGAGAACCGCAAGGGGCGAGAAGGCCTGGCAGCTGAGGGAACACAGTCAACCCATCTCTTCTCCTCTGGAGCAGCCCAGCAGGAAGAGGAATGACTGCAGTAATCAGCCCTTCACCTGGCTAACAAATGCCATGACAAAATGAAAGACAGTCTGTGGGATTCCTCAGCGCTCAATTTAGCGAAATGTCCATCTCATCTGCTTCCATTAGCATGGTTAGGTACTTACAGATGCTCCTGAAAGAGCACTCTGAGTGGCATCTAGATCCTGCCACACAACACAACCCACATGCACCTTCATCTGACCACACAGGTGACGCCAGCCAACTGTAGGTCTAGCTCTGCCTCACCACTCTGAAGTCTCCGGGGCCCAATCATCTCCTCCATGGTATCTATGCTTGACTTGTCAGCCACAACTTAGTTTCTGGAGAACAATTTTGCCAGGTAACAGGCACAGAGACCAAACGAAGCTAGAGACTAGAAAGAAACAACGACTCAGGCTCACAGGCCTGCTTTTGAAGCATGGTGCTCACGGAAGCCACTAAAGGGCCCGGCAAACACAGAGCGTGCCAAGCGCAGACCATCTCCATGGAAGGACGGACCACGGAGGGAGGTAGCAGTTCTTGCCCGTCAACTTTTCAGAGGAACTCCATGAGGGCTTCTGCTTATGGAAGACAAGCTAATGTAACGAGGTGAGGTGGAGCTATCCCTGAACTCTTAGATGCTTAAATGGAAGGATTCCTTCCTCCCAGGACTACGGGTCCCTCACAGGATTATAGACCCCATTTGGAGATCTGATTCCAAAGTTCGTAGTACTTGGTGTGGGTTTCTTGCAAAACTGAATCCACAGATTTCAGGGCAAGAAATTATTACAAGACTATCAGAATCGAAGGAAATATTCAGAGCTGTATCAAATGTGAAGTAGATTTGAACTGTTCAAGTGATAGAATACTGAAGGAAAAGGTTACTAACCCTCCAGCACACATTCCAATGGGTAAGACCTATTCACTAATGGGACAAGGAGAGTGGGATATGGCAGGGTTTACTGTGAGGCCAATCTCAGAAAGCCAGTGCTTCTGTAACGCATGAGATGGGTCAACATGAGAGTAGGCTTAGAATGCAATTACCATTTCATTTCTTTTATTATTGTATGAAATGGCATGTGTGACAATGACACACCTTAATGGTATCAGGTTCTAAACCAGTGATGGTGAACCTATGACAAGTGTCTCAGAGGTGACACGCGAACTCATTTTTTTGGTTGATTTTTCTTTGTTAAATGGCATTTAAATATATAAAATAAATATCAAAAATATAAGTCTTTGTTTTACTATGGTTGCAAATATCAAAAAATTTCTAGATGTGACACAGCACCAGAGTTAAGTTAGGGTTTTTCAAAATGCTGACACGCTGAGCTCAAAAGGTTCGCCATCACTGCTCTAAACTAACATATTATCTGTATTTGGATCATGAGCCTCAAATTCAACTTTTCATGTCTTGGTTATTCCAACAGCTAACCTGCAGAATGAGGACTGCAAGGGAGAAACCTTACTGAGAAGGGGGAAAATAAACATTGTTTATATCAATTGCAGAGTATTTGTTTGCTTACCCAGAATGCACATCTACAATTTCTAGTGTGGCAACCTGGACTTTTCATATGTATTAAAAGTCAGAATTCACCCCGAGGAAGGGCCCCTGCAACAGGCTTCAGAGAACCAAAACTGGAGGTCACAGAGAAGAGCACATGGGCACGAACACAGACCTATCTATTGGAGCTCTGCTTCCTGCCTGAGCCTGCTGCCAGAAACCAGCCGAAGATTAGCTTAGGCAGAGCTGAACACACCTACGCCTCGGAGGGCTCCATTCCCAGGTCCAGGGTGCACGACTGGGTATCTGACTTGGTTCTTGTGATCCAGGTGCTGAAGGTACCATTCACTAAGAGGAATAGTTCCCCTAAGAGAATTCACTGACATCTCGCACTTAAGAAGCCCACCTCTAACACGGCTTTACACTGTTATCTTTAAGTATGTGCTGTACTATAGTGTAATCTAAATGTTTCTTGTTAAAAATAAGCTCCCTAAAAGCATACTCTATTTCTTTTTACCCCTGACACACCACCAGGAGATAGCAGGTATTAATAAATAACCACTGACTAATCAACTATAAAAAATTAAAGATGTGAGCCCTAGCTGGTTTGGCTCAGTGGATAGAGCGTCAGCCTGTGGACTGAAGGGTCCTGGGATCAATTCCGGTCAAGGGCACATGCCAGGGCTCAATCCCCAGTAGGGGGCGTGCAGGAGGCGGTAGATTAATGATTCTCTTTCATCACTGATGTTTTTATCCCTCTCCCACACCCTCTCCCTTCCTCTCTGAAATCAATAAAAATATAATAAAAATTAATAATAATAAAGATGTGAGAACAAATACAAGCAAAAGCAAGTATCTGTTACCATGTCTCCCACCAACCAAACTGCAGGAGAAAATTCCCTCCTCTCTCATCAAAGCAGACTGCCTACCAGGAGCTCCACATGACAGGGGAAGATGGCCACTCTAAGTAATATGCCTATTTTGATAGGAAGGTCTGGTCTGTCATTAGCACTTCCCAATCAGGAGCACTCACAAATAGGTCTAAACTTGGAAAAGAATAAAAAAAAATTCCCTATCAAACGATGAGAATCAAGAGTAAAAAAGAAATGAAGACTAAAATACAACAGGGCCTAAGAGGAGTTATTTCTGTATTCCCTGCACATACAACATCATTCATGAAGGCGGCAATGGTACAAATATAGCATAAATGTCGTCTGCTCTGGTTGGTAATTTAAAATGCAAATGCTAATGAGCGAACTGGTATATCAGTGGAGTTAATAACCGCATGCCTAGCACAGGGGCTGCATCCAAAACACAGAGAAGAGACAGACACCATGTTCCAATTTAAAAATAAAAACACCCAAATTAACCCTAGAAAAATCACTAGCAGATGTACAAGATCAGAAAAAGCAGGCACACCAGGGCAGGGAAATGGGAACTTCTCTCCCCATCATAGACTAACCAGTTTATTTAAATAGCTTCCTACATAGAGTAAAGGTCAGCATGGGAGTTGCTCTGGTTTATTCAGGACTGCTATTGTATAGGCACAGAGCGTAAGTATAATAAGTGAAAACTACAGGGAATCCAGAAAGCTTACTCAGAAAGTTTCTCCAAACTTAGAAGCCTATAAGCCAACCTTGCAGGGAGCATATGTCCAGAAATCAAAGGCCACTGAAGAGAGGTATAGATCTCATTTATTTTATCACAGGCAAAGGGTGGTTTAAAAAAACCATACTTACAAGATCTGTATTAAGTGGGTAATTTAAATAGGAAAAAAAGTTCTAATCATGAAAAAGCATGACTGAGAGAGAATGTGGTTGTGCCCCAGAAGCCTTCCAAATATGAAAGGAACTGTGACCTGTTCTTGCTCCTACTAGGTCTGTAGCTGGCAGCCCTACATCAGCATCTTGGGCTTCCTCAGAGCCCCTCCCGCATGGGGCTGGCATGAGGAAGCACATTCTGCGGCCAGGAGTCCTAAACATTTCCCTGAGTGAAAAACTGTAGTGTCCCCTCAGGGGCAATAGGACAGTGTGCTTGGGCTGGCGGTCCCCCGGACTCCTAGTGTGTTCTAATTCCCATGTTAGTGCCATTCGCTCAAAATCCATACAAAAAGCCAAGAAGAGACTGGCAAATCCAGCCCATTAGTTTCGGGAAGCCTCAGGAAAACTTTCTGAAAGGAATCTAAGGTGAGCAAACACCTGGGGTTTGGTGCAAAGATATTTTTTCAATGATGAACTTTTTTTTTTTTTAAACAGAGAGAGGAAGGGAGTGGAAGAGAAAACATCACTGATGAGAGAGAATCATTGATCAGCTGCCTCCTGCACGCCCCTTACTGGGGATCAAGCCCGCAACCTGGGCATGTGCCCTAAGCGGGAATCGAACCTTGACCTCTGGGTTCATGGGTTGCTTAACCACTGAACCACACCAGCTGAGCAGAAACTGTTTGTTTTTTTTTTAAAAATTCAGTTATAACTCTGTTTGAAAGCGGGATGTAAGAGGTGGTTCCCATAGTAACCAAGATTAGTCTTACAGGCAGTGTGCACTGCTCACCCCAGGGCTGCCCATTACACGATTTCAAAGTATTTCCTTTAATTTCGTATTACCACACTGCTGACACTCCCTCTCCTGGTCCTGCCATCTTCTACCATTAGGCTGGTCAGACAGACACCCCCACAGGGCAGAGGTAGCGGTGAGTAGCCCAATCCTGGAAGCTGCTGCTTGTCACCATCGCTACTAAATGGTTGCTGGGAAATGCCAACAGGTTGACAAGATGGCATTGAAATACCGACACTGAAATGTATATTACTGGGAAAACCACAAAAACAGGATTAGAACTGAAGTATCTGGGCACAACCAGAGACAGGTGCTGGTATTGGAAACACTCCAGCATAGAGGAGCCATCTAACTGCTGTGAGGTGCCCATTCCTCTCCCCCTGCCCACCAGGAGGAAGGCAGCCTAGATAACCTTCCAGAGACTCAGAAAGAACCTTAAAGTAGTGGGGAGGATAAGGAAAGGAAGAGAGACGCTCAGGGAAGAGCCCAGATGTCTCACCCTTCGAACCACACTCTCCTGGCTCTTATTAGCTCTACCCAGAATAGGCCTGATCCTGCCAGGACAGGTTTCCCTTATCTCATCTATATTAAACTCCAAAGCAGGAGTAAAAAGCAATGGTTAAAGGCAGAAGTCAAAGGACTTAGGAGGTGAGGATTCTTTCCACTAAACTTTGATCCATCCAGAGGCAATCAATGTAATGCAAAAGCTGGGGATAAATGATCATATTTCTTTTCTTGGCACAAAAAACCCAACTGAGATGGTGAGTGCTCAACATCCCAATTACGAGGCCACACCATCCTCAGACTTTCTCCATGGAAGGTGGTGCCACCACTAGGACTAGCTCTCCCCTAGTATCTAGACAGGCAGGTACAGAACTGCCATATGGGTCTTACTGTCTCCCTCACCTCTAGGTCCCAGCATCACCCCAAGATATGCAGGCCGGTCTGATGGAAATGAACTAGGAAGCAGGAAAGCAGAATTTAAGTGTCCTAGTTCCAAGGTCTGTGACTGCCATTAAACCAGACCGAACAAATATTATTTTCATTGATGTCTCTATTTCTTACCTCTATCGCAATCAGAAAAATATTCGAAATGGCTACTGAACAAGTCAAATCTCTGCCCCTTTCACCCTAAAATACTCCATTGTGTCCTGGAAGTGTCTTTTGATTCCTGCTGCCAGGCCTACTGGCATTTAGGTCTCTTACTATCCTGGTCACTCTCCTCTGAACCTTCTGTAGTGTGCTGAGGTCTGTCCCTTCTGCAGGGTGGTCCTCAGGTGTAACCTCATACACCAGGCCTGCTCTGACCCAGGCGGAGCCCACACTCAGCTCCACCCCTCTCTGGATACTGTACTTCTGGGTTATGGACTAGGGCTGTAGACTTTCTGACAGTATCACAATATTTACTGCTATTGTTTTATAAAAATCTGATTTTCCATTTGCATGGTATTTAAGGCATGTTTCCCCTACTCTTACCTGTCTCAAAAATGTATGTTTTTCTTCATGCTTATATATTCTTTGCTTCAATAAAAACAACTACTTTGCTTGAAAGCTGGAAAGATATCTTACGCATTTCTATATTCCTAGCACAGTGCCTAGT
This sequence comes from Myotis brandtii, assembly GCF_000412655.1. Taxonomy (NCBI): domain Eukaryota; kingdom Metazoa; phylum Chordata; class Mammalia; order Chiroptera; family Vespertilionidae; genus Myotis; species Myotis brandtii. Next base: position 1,040,063 of record NW_005370207.1, on the reverse strand, counting down.
GGAAATAAATTATTTAACAGCCATGCAATTGAATGACCCACAAGCATGATGAGGCTCATTCTGGGGATGATTCACAATCTAAAGATGGGAGATAATCAGGCTGTAATCGTAGGCTTGACTTTCATCCACCTGACCAGTGGGTGATGGTATGGTATGCCTGCACACTGGAAGCTGAGGGCAGAGCATGCGACACTCAACAGCAGGAGAGCTGAGAAGGAGACTGACATTCCCATACAAAAGCAGAGAAAAAAATGATTGGTGAGTACACCCATTTCTTTTAGGCAACTCTTCCTCAGGACTAATAGAGGCTACGTTGTTTTTGCCTAGGCCCGTGGTCCGCAAACTGCGGCTCTTTGGCCCCTTGAGTGTGGCTCTTCCTAAGTCTGAGGAGTACCCTAATTAAGTTAATAACAATGTACCTACCTATATAGTTTAAGTTTAAAAAATTTGGCTCTCAAAAGAAATTTCAATCGTTGTACTGTTGATATTTGGCTCTGTTGACTAATGAGTTTGCCAACCACTGGCCTAGGCTAATCACACCCAGCCTACCCAAGGGAAATGTTCTAGATCTTCTTGGATCCTCAAATGCCATCTCCCTTAGGAAGTCTTTTCCATTCCCCAATTAATTGTTCTTTTCTCTGCGCTCTCATGATGTTGCATATCCTTTTTATAACTCCTTTTTTCCCCCTTGTTCAAGTTTTCCGTATGGTTGTTGACACTACACTAAAAGTTATTCAAGAAAGAAGAAACTATCTCATTAATTTATACATCATCCATCATCTATCAAAGACTACCTTTCTTACAGCAGGGTTGCAAGAATCTTGGCCTCATTAAAAAAGGCTCTCCAAACCTGTTTACTGTGCTAATGCCTACAAGTGACACTCTAGGATCTCCTGACAAGAACATAATTTATATAATTCATGTAATGCTATCTTTAATAGCAAAGAACTACAGCAGCCTCTGAAAAGTCTCATGTCAAGCTGCCCATTTCCAGATATGGGGCCCAACTGAAAGCAAGTAGGTGGTAGAGACAGGCTCAAACTGGGAAGTCCCAAGAGAAAGAATACCCCATTTTACACAAATCCATTAAGTTGCAATTCAATTAAAGCATCTGAAAGAAATTCATAAGTATCAGCAGACCCTATAATTGCTTAATTAAGAATAGAAGCCCAGCAAACACAACCACAATAACAGCCTGATTCATTAGCACCTCTGTGATAGCAGAATGGGATTTCTCACTTAAACATACATTGGCTTTAATTGTTTAATTTGTTTAGGCACTTGTAATCAATGGGGATCCACCATCCTGGGGTCAGGAGATGAGAAGAATATTTCTGTTCACGTTCCCTCTCCTCTCCCATTAGAAGTTTTTAGTTTATTGAAAGAGGCAGTTGATATACCTATAGGATGAGACGTTAAAGAGGAAGAAGGAAATGAAGTACTTTATTCAAAGGCATTCAGGGTGGAAGGACACACAGTCAAACTTTTAGTTCACCATTCACATATTCACCACCAATACTTATCAAAGCCCAGACATCTAGAACCTTTTCTCGTTGCTTCCCTTGTCATAATGTAGCTCCAGAGGGGAGCTGTAATTAAAAAAAGAGAAAAAAGTATTGGAAAATGCAAAAGGAGAGGCAGAGGAAAGTCTCATTTTCTAGTCTTGTTTCATATGACTTAATGTAGCTCCAGAGGGGAGCTGTAATTAAAAAAAGAAAAAAGGTATTGGAAAATGCAAAAGGGCAGGCAGAGGGAAGTCTCATTTTCTAATCTTGTTTCATATGACCAGGTAGCTGGTTAATCATAAGTCACCTGCTGTGATGCACATGGGACCCCCTGCCAGGCAGCTGCTGCCCTCTAGGTAGTTTGTAGCACGAGTTCCAAGTAAGGTGACTGACTCCACTCTCCCCACCCCAAACCTGCCCCAGTCCATAATTCCTCATACATACCTCTATAACATGAAAATGCAAACGGGGTGGGCCCACTCAGTGAGTTAGCAGAAGACTCCAAATCTAATATAAGACTCCTTAGACTTCTTTACATTGAAACCTCTATTCTTCTCTTCCATTTCAGGCATTTGGTTTACAGGCACTAACGTAATACCTGCTATGCTCAGCCAATAGGACAACTTTCCTGAACTGCGCCCTCGACATGACCCATATACCTCAGAGCTAAGAAAGTAATTCAAAATAAGGACATGTAACATAAAGGTCATAGCAGTAGGACACACTCCATTCCCGATGGTGCTAGTAAATAAAAATCGGAATCAAAAGCCAAACGATTTGCCAATATGTGCCTCAGTATCCGTTCAGACAAAAAACTAAGCAAAATGGACACACATGACAAGTGAAAGTAAACTAAAAATAAAGATGGCTGGTAAACTGTTTTTGTTCTACTGGAATGGACTATATGGAGCTCACTAAATGCTAGGTGAGGAAAAAGAATACCTTTGAACAAATGCAGGCTGCCTGGGTTCTTGACTTCCTGTTAACTCAGGACCAGAACGGACTGACTGCCTCCAAGAATGCGGGAATGCGGTAAGTATGCACAGGAGGCGGCCAAAGCAGCAGGCGAAGGGACCTTGAACAGTCTCAGTTCTGATGGTGTAAGGTCACCTGCTCACCGACCAAACCTAAGCCAGGTGCTCAAAGGACTAAAGGGCAAGAGCCTTCAGGAGGCACTAACCTGTTAGCTACAGCTGACGCTGCCCAGCCCCACCTGCTATCCCATCTGACCAAGCAATCATCCCACGTACAGGGGTGCAGGAACCGTGACAGGGAGGCCAGCTGGCTTGGGCCAAATGCCACTCCCTATCAAGCTGTGGAGCCGTCTGCCTAAAAAAGGCCACATAAAAATGGAAAGTGTCCACCTCGCCTTAAAGTCCAGAGGGCTCTCCAAAAGGCTGGGATTAATGAGAGCAGCACATATGGGCTGCCGAGCAATTATCTTGACTTTCCCCTTGAGAATCACAACCCCAACTTTCTCCTGGCTGCAGAGACATCATTTCTAGCAGACCACCATTCTTACATGGTGCAGAGACCCCACAGAGAGCTGCAAAGCTGTGCCCGGAGGATCACTGAGTAGGTAGGTGGACAACTCCACAGCATGAATACCGTGCTGTGTGTCCACTCACTCTCAGAGTTGTAGGTGGTCTCAGAGAACCAGGGGCCCTTCTCTCTTAGGATACTCCCCCCACCCATCTCCTCCATACATCTTATTCATTCCATCTCTTCCAGGTCACTACTCTATTAGTCACTCCTCTACATTCTTTCTTAGTTCCTTCTCCTCAGAAATCAGACCAGTAGTTCTCATGTTGCCTATGATATTTTCTCACTCCATCTTTTTAATATTCTCATTTGCCAAAAAGATTTTGTTGAGTTTTACATTCTGTAATTGGTATTATGGAAACAATAGGTATATTGAATAGCATTTCCAACTATACATGCCACATTCTGCTCCAATCTTGAATAAGAACTACAATTACAAAAGTACTCAAATGCTGACATCCTTAGAATGTTACCTTGACCCTTAGCTTTCACTTTTCTGCATTCCTTTTCCATTCTGTCAGATTTTTGTGAGAAGCAGTCTATTTTTAATTCTGTTCCTTATTTCCCACATTTATTCCCCAATTGCCTGTAATCTGCCTTTGACTGATTCAACTTTGATGTAACTGCACTGACAAAGGTCATCAGCAAGTGAAGTGATAAATTGAGTGAAGTGATAAATAAGAAAATAACTTCATAGTTTTTACCTACTTGATCTTTTAGGTAAAATCTCACACTGCTAACTCCTTGGAATTCTAACTTCCCCCATTTCCAAAGACTACTCTCTCTTCCATCCTTTGACCATATTTTCTTCAACCATGTATGAATGCTTAGCCTACTCCTCACAGGTCAGAACTTTCTAGGGTTTTTATTCTTCCTACACCGGTCCTCTAGGCACTGCAACTGTTTTAGCTATTGCCTGTATGCTGATGGCTCCTCCACATGAATAATTTGCCTAGGCCCCTCTGCTGACCTCAAATATTACACATCTAAAATCAAATCAACGATCTCTTCCTAAAACCTGTTCTTACTTTCGTGTTGCTTTTAGACATCACACTCTGCCCACTCAAATAATGCTTTATTTTCTCTTCCACATTTTAACATCATCTCCTATCCCCGATCAAAAAAATCCAGTTATTTCCCAAATTATCAAGTCTTCCTCCTCAATACTTTCCCAATCTCTTTTCTTTCCCACTGCCAGATTTCAGGCCTCCATCCCTCTTGCCTCTTAACTGCTCTCCCAACCCCCGGCCTCATTTAGTCCAATATATCCACCAAAATGAATTTTCTTAACCCTAGAAGACTAGCTCCGACACCAATTAAAAAAAAAAAAGACTAGCTCCTGTCTGTATTTCCAACTTCAACCCACCACCCTTATCCTCATTGTTTATACTCCGCTGATACCAAAGGCTTCATGGTTGCCTGGACTCATCAAGGTATCCGAAACCTCTACAGCTATGCACATGCTGTAATCTCTACCTTGAGCCTTCCTCTCCACCTCCACCTCCACCCTCCCCCAACATTGCAAACTTCTATTTGTCCTTCCAAACACAGCTCAGCTATCAGATCCTCAAGGAGGCATTCTCTGATGCCCGGCTTAATAACCAATCATTTCCGTCTTTGTGCTACTTCTGTGCATTGTAAATGACTCTATTATCTCACCTAGTCCCCAACACTGCCGTTTGTTTACACGTCTGTCTACCCGCAGCGGTTCTCAACCTGTGGGTCACGACCATCGGAAAACACATATATCAGATATTTACATTACGATTCATAACAGTAGCAAAATTACAGTTATGAAGTAGCAACGAAAATAATTTTATGGTTGGGGGTCACCACAACATGAGGAACTGTATTAAAGGGTCGCGGCATTAGGAAGGTTGAGAACCACTGCGAGCTTCCTGAGACCTAGAACCTAGTCTTACGAGGATGATGCGGAATTCCTTGCCCCAAAGTCTCACAGGAAAAGCCAGTTGCCTTCCGTTCAGTGAGCTCATCAGTCAGGAGGAGACTAGAATAGTGCCTTTTCTTGAGTTATTTCCATCAGTAGGTAACTATGGCTCTACCATGGACACTATGACCTATGGCCATTACATACAAGAGTTAAGGAAAGCTCTAGGTATGAACTCACAAAGTCTTTGTGAGGGGATGAGGAAGGAAATATATGTACTGATGATCTACTTTATGGCAGGCTTGTTCTGCACCCTTCTCTCATCTCATGATACTTTCATAACAATCCTGAGAGGCATGATACTCTTTCTGGTTGACTGACATATAAACTGAGGCTTGAAGTGGGTAAGTAAGCTCCCTGAGTCCCTGCCTGTGTAGAGTAGAGCCATGATTCAAATAGAGATCTGCTTTCTCTGACGACTTCAATGTCCTGTATCCCTGCCGTGTTTCTAAAGAAACCAGAAGATGCATAACATAAGCGCATATAGTATGGCAGGGGACAAATGTAAAAGCTTATATTTTTATCATTCATTTGCTTGTATAATCTGTCTTTCAGAATGTAAGTGAACTCAGGCAATGCCTTTTGAATTGCTAAGCTTAGAATAATGCCAAGTCCACAGAAGAACTAGCTGATGCCGGGTTGAGTGATCAGACTGCGGTGTTTACGTAAGGTACAACCAGAAGGCTTCTGAAAAAAAACTCCCACCAAGATAGATCCAAGCTAAAAGCCAGCTCCATTCAGGCAGTTTTGAGTTTAGAAGCCAGAACTACAATGTTTTCTTTCCCCTACAGATCTGTGGCCAAGTTTCCCAGAAAAAAGAATAATACTGCTTTTCTTTCACACCTCTGGATGAAGCTCTACAATGCCAAAAAGAAGCTTTTGTTGTGCAGGTAGAGAGCAAAGGATGAGATAAATATACACCTCAAATGCTGTAACAGCAAGAAGTTACTGCTAAGAATTTCGCTACAGAAATCTTAAGGGCACAAATGGCTGCATGAAGGACTCGCGCACTGCTACACTACCCCTCCGTTAACCACAACACACATTCGCAGAAATGAGGTGTGGATTTGTTGCGGCCTTTCTCGTTCATGGCTGCCTCTAAGCTTTGTGTCAGGCTTCAACTAGTCCCTCAGGAAGCCTGCAGCGCTGTGGAGAGGTCATTAACTAGAGTGTGCGAGAGCCTCAACCAGAAGGGACGGTCCTGTGTTCAGGGAGGGCTTTATCTCATACAACAATCCATTTAGCTGGGGCCAAGGGAGACCCTGACAGAAAAGAAACTATCAGTGCCCTCTAGAAGAGGGAGGCTGAGGCAACATGGCAGGGACAACAAACAGGGAGCCCTTTTCGTGTCCCCCAAGGTCAATTCTATTCAAGAACACGAGAGAAGCAACGCTGAGGCAGCAGGACAGCCTCAGAAACACAGTGCGCATCGGGATAACACAGGAGAGTAAGTCCTTTGTGAGTGAGTGAGTGAGTGAGTGTTTTCGTGTGTATGGGGTGAGGAGCAGGGTATTGAAGTACAGTGGGGCCTTGACTTACGAGTTTAATTCGTTCCATGCTGGAGCTCGTAACTCAAATTACTCGTATGTCAAATCATAAAGTGAACGAGTGAGACACGTGATGCTGGGCTGATGTTGTGGCGTTCACTGTGACGTTCGCTGCGCCAACTAGTGGTGGGGTATCTGAAGCTGGCTCGTAACCCGAATTTTAGCTTGCAACTCAAAGCAAAAAGTCGGCCGAGAGATGGCTCGTATCTCGAAAAAGTCGGGACACTCGTAAGTCAAGGCCCCACTGTAAAATGACACTTTCTCTCTAAGTCTACAGTTTCTTAAAAGTCCTGACTGAACAAATGGCTGTTACTTACCAATAGGGAAGAAATGAAGAGATTTGCTCCATAAATGCATAAATACAAATTGTTCCAAGAGCACAATTTATACACAGTCTTGCTGGCTTATGAAATATTAAGCTACTAGAAAGGATAGGATAAGAAAGATGTAATTCAGTCAGCAAAGAAAGAAAGGCTTGCCATAGTATGCCAACCTCAGTGCAGGAGCCTGCAAAGGTATGTCATGTGGGGTTTCATCAAGGACTAGGATCCTAATGATATTTGAAAAGAATAAGAGAGAGACAATCGGCACTGCCTGGGGAGCTACAAGGCAGGTGTTCAGCTCCTCTGAGACCTGCCCAGGACTAGCATGGCGGGGGCGGGCCTTATTCCAAATAGGAAATACCAACTGTGCGAATTCCATCAATAATTGTGTTCTGTGCCTGGAATTCCCTTCTCTCAGACTGTCTGAGGATTTGTGCTGTCATTTAAACTACTCTACTCCTGCGTCCCGAAATTGGTGGAAATGAGGAACGGGAGAGGGACCAGTGACAGAAGGACCAAATCTAGAAATGTTGTGCTCAAATCTCAGAGATGAAAGCACCCGACGGGCGCAGGGCTATGTAAGACACGGGGAAAGAAGGCATGTGACCTCCGGAAATGACTTCTGAGCTCCAGGAAGAATTTCCACAGCAACACATAACACATAAAACATACCTGCAAGCAAGAAGGTGATAAGGCAAGTTTCCTTTGGCAAATATAGCTTGAGACGAGATCCACTGAAGACATATTCCACCACAGCTTCAGAACGACCTGCCCGCTGGAGAAAGGGCAGGAACTGCTTTGCTTTTTGGGTATCCTAGTGGAGAAAGGAAAAAAGAATCCTTAAACATGTAACGGGATTCAGGTTAATGTTCCTTTCGCTCTGGTATAGGACACAGTCTAGCAGACCATGGGAAGCTAGGCCAATAACTCTGTAAAACTAGACATTCCTAAAAACATGACATAGACTAGATATCCATGTGACTTCCACAGAAGAGATAAAATTAACCAGAAATTTTCAGAACATTCTCATTGACTCTCTGCCTCCCTCTGTTCAGTTACTAAGTAATAAGTGGATATACAATACAAGTGAGGAAGGTGCTTTAATGATAATCTCACTCCTTCTCTAGGACAGGAAAGAGCTCCTATTTCTTCTACATGAAATTGAGAGAAGATCAATACTAACCTTCTATGTAGTTTAATTTAACCTTTAATTTTCATTAAGAAACAAAGTGACCCTCAGGCTGTGTGATATAGCCCGTAAGCCCTTTCCCAGGAAACCCAAAGCAGTTCATCTTCCACCTTCAATAGGTTATGTAGACCCAGGGGTCACTGTGTCTTATAGAAGAGAATAACGCAGTCTTATCTGGGCACCAGTACAGCAAGCCCTGCTCTTGGAGCTTTTCAGGGATGAGCCAGGACCTGGGCACACTGCTCTGTTCCCAGTCTGGGAAATCTGTAACAGCAGGATGTGCTCCTTGGGGGCCAATCCCACAGAATAATTACAGTACAAATAATTATCTATATATATAAAAGGCTAACATGCAAAGTTCCCCCTCGGGCGTTCAACCAGGAGACCGGGAGTTTGATCACTCGCTATGATGTGTGTTGACCAACAGGGGGCGGCGTGGAATGAAGGAAGGCCCCAGCCAGCAGCCAGCAGCTGGGGAAGGGAGGCCCCAGCCGGCAGCTGGAAGGCCCCGATTGGCCCTGATTGCCGGCCAGGCCTAGGGACCCTACCAGTGCATGAATTTTGTGCACTGGGCCTCTAGTAGAAACAGTAAAACCATGAAACCACACAGCACTTTCTAAACTTTTCTCACACATCCACATGAAGTGAGTGCATGCATTCTACCCTCAAGAGTACCAAATCATGGGCATTAGGACCCCAGAGCTCTAAGCTACAGAGGAGGTAGAGCCTTCCAATCCTTTCAGTCTCTCAAGCTATTTCAATAGATGACAGAAAAAGCAAGGATCAAAATATCACATCACATGTGCTGGGGTAACAGTTCCTGGATGTCAGAATTTCTGTGGTTTGCAGCCCAGCCAGCAGAACTGCGTACTTTCCTAACGCCTGCAACATAAGCAGGCTAAGCTCTTCCTTGCTAACTCTGCTCCTAGCAACAGAGCTATTGTATCTAAATTAATGCACATTAGATAATGAAAATTTAAGAGGCCATCAAATATTTGAGAGTGTTCACAGCAGCCAAAGGGGCTCTGTTCATTCGGAAGCAGTGAGGTAGGCTGGGGTGAAAACAATATTTATAGTAATGAGATTCATCCTTCTCTTCAAACAGATTCTTAGAGAAAAGGAGAGACAGTCATCCATTCTCCGTGTCTCTAATGGCACATAGGAAAAAGGTAATGGCACAAGGAGCTTTAGTGGGTTGGAAACTCCTCTCAATGAACATTTAAGCAACACATATTCCACTCTACATATACAGTGGGAAAAGGCCTTCCTGGCAGTTGGCTGAAGTCCAGAACAGTCAAGCAAGACAAATGTTCCATGGGTAAGAAAGCACTACCTCATTAAAACCCTTTTGCCATACTTGTCTGAATCTGGGACATTATTCATGAGCTGAGCCAGTAAGTCAACAACAATTATCAAACTGATTATTGCAAATAATGAGGCAACTTAATGTCTTTAAAGAGAAGGCCCTTTCCCTAAAGACTGCAATAATCTATTATTTTTCAGAAAGAGACTTTTGCTCATCACCATCTTTTGGATGTATTTATCAGAAAAAAAGATGTGCACACCTAATGTTAATACTAAAAAGGAAGTTGTACCAGACTGGTCCTGAGGTCAAAGAGAAGCAAAGGTACCTTACTCTTGGCCATGTAATAATAACATGAAAAAGAAAAAATACATGCTCCTGACTCCTCCTAAGTCTCCACCTACAACAGTCCTATTCCAGAAACAACACATGGGAAGACAGCAAAGAGAATCTGGCACGCCATTGATTATGACAAAGATTAGAAGGGAAAGCCGACTATGCCAATTGAAGGCATAAAAGCAAATTTTAAAGACCTATCAGAATTGGCCATGTTTATTTCCAGCAGCAAAACTGTAAGACAACACATAGAGCTCCCCCATCCTCACCAGGCAAGTGTTCCGAAGGCTTGAAGAAGATGCTATGTCTACAGACCACCCATCTAGAAACAAGAAAGAAATTCCACCCAAGTTGATAGGCTTTTAGGAATAAAAAATTCTTACAAAGTCAACCAAATTGAATATAACCACCAAAAGATGTCAGCTCTTTCAAATCTCAGTCACAGGCAGACAATAATGTCTCTTCAAGCACTTCCTTTGATTGGCATGTACCTTTTCAATATAAAAATTCTTGAAACCTTTAATATTTGTTTCAGTGGCACAAATGAAAAGGCCGGTAAGACCAACTGACAAATTTTGTCAGGTGATGTAGCCATAAATCATTCTCTGCTAATTTAGCTATGAAAATTACTCATATTAGGAGTTTGACTGTATTACTATAAAACTGACTAAATGTGGTCAAACGATTTGCCTTCCAACGAGCCTGTGCAAGTAGAGCAATATGCTTCAGTCTCTTGTACTCATTTCTAAGGTTGCAATAAAAGGTAAATAAGAGAACACGATTACAAGAAACAATATAACAGAGACCAATTTAGCCCCTACTGAGGAATCAAAGATGCTACATGGATCTTACGGATGACGATGAAGTGATAAAGTTCAAATGATGTCATTAACATGACATTTTAAATTCTCCTCCAATAATCCTGAAGAAGGACCTATACTGAGAGAGTTAGTGAAATTAAGGATTTCTTTATAACTTTAGAACTTCGAAATGTATTTTATTTTTTATACAGATAAAAAGATTTTATTATTTTTTATTTGTTTGAGGTTACATAATTTATTGAAGATCACAAAAAACTAATATGCAGCACTTGAATTCAAATGTATCTAATGCCATACAGTGTATAATTTTTATACTTGGGAACTACTATCAGGGACAACTTTAAGAGTTGTTTATTTGGGGGGTGGAGGGTGAGGGGTTACATGTTTATTCATTTTATTTTATATTTGTTTTTTTTTTCCCAACAGTGACTGAGTAGATACTTTAATTTGGGAACTTTACTTCAGATGGTCTTTTTTTCCCCTTCTAAATACAGTTTACATTCAATATTATTTTATATTAGTTTTGAGGTGTAGTACATAGTGGTCAGATAATTATATGATGTACTAGAGGCCCGGTGCACAAAAATTCGTGCACTGGGGGGAGGGTGTCCCTCAGCTCAGCCTGCCCCCTCGCACAGTCTGGGAGCCCTCAGGGGATGTCCTTCTGACAGCTTAGGCCTGCCTAAGTCACAGTCTGGCCTCCCTCTGGGGGAGGCGACCAGGCCAATCAGGGGAAGGCACCACCCCAATCACCCCGCTGCTGCTGCCACTGCTGGCTGCTGTGGCTACCAGCCCTCAGCCCTTGCTTCATAGCACTGGCCCTGGCCCCTGCCCACTGGTGGGTGGGGGGCGATCTGGGGCCAGGCCGGCTGGGCGAAGGGCTGTGGGAGGTTGAGGCACAGCAGGTTGCACCCTGTCCAGCCTTGGCGGCTGCCTCTTCAGAAGGGGCAGCACTGGGACCGGGACCACGCAGCCCCCTCTCCCACTGCCTCTGCAGAAGGGGCCGTGACGCTGGACCAGCCCATGCCGCTGCCTCTACCAGGCCGCCGGTCCTCGGCCCTCTCAGCCGCTGTGGCTTTGTCCAGAAGGACGTCCGGTCTATCCAGTCTAATTAGCATATTACCCTTTTATTCGTATAGATTTTTAAAAATAAAGTTAAAGGCCTCAGATTTTAAGAGGTAACACTGAGGGTTACAAGAGAATGCTGATTTCAGAGGAAGACTACTAAACACCCAACATTTCTGCTTCCATATCTAGTGGCAGGGACTCTCGGCCCCAGGTTTCCTATGAGGTGGTTTATTCACAGGTCTGACAATCTACCTGACATAGTTACCTGGTACTACATTGGCTCAGGCTTTGAGAATCTGAGTAAATTAGCCATAGTTTAATGCTTTCTCTACCAATATTCCCCTCCAACAGTGTAGCTAATCAAGAATCAACTGTTTCTGAGCAGATAAGTCTGTTTGATCGCACTGCTAGTTTTCACATTACCTGTACTCCAAAACAAACCATATATAAGTGTGTTCCTGTACTCTTAGAAAGGCTAATTTAAGGATACATTAGCTACATTTAACCTGCTATTGTGGATGGCATCTCTTTAAGGAATGTTTCTGCCTCCTCAATGCACCTTGAAATTGAGAAAGTAATGATGCAACAAATGTGCCTGGGGTGACTTCATTTCAAAGGATGTTAATATCTATACCTCAAACTTCTAGGAGCAAGGTTCTGAATGACCCTGAAGACAGGCAGGATGGTCCTTAGAGAGAGAGAGAAAGGTTATAAAGGCACTTTAATTTACACTCCTACTCTCCCCTTACTTCTGGCCTGTCAGCCCAAACCTCTTCCAAATGTGGGTGCATGTCAAGGACTGAAAGAGATCCCCTTCAGTAGACAGATTGCAACTTATCTTAACGAAGTATCTTGCCGTGTAAGCAGAAACATGTTTACAATAACTCAGTGCTGTGAATTATCAAGTCTGGGAGAAGGGGAAAGTTTGGGGTGGGCGTCAGGGGAGAGCAGGGGAAGCAGGTTCCTTATACGCAGGTACAGGACCGAGGTCCTGAGAACACTATGTAGACAACTAGGTCATCTGCATCCTAGAAGAACAGAACTGACATAAATCAAAGTTCTGTGAATTCTGGAACCGGGTTTTAGGTCGTCAGTTTGTGCTCGATGGTAGCAAAGTGAGTTCTATGATTTTTCCACAGAAAATACCCATCACAGTGGGCATTAACACAGTTAACACTGGTAAGGGGAACATCACAACACACACAAGACAGCACAGGGAAATGGCAATCAAAATAAACCTATTAGTTAACAATTAACCACTCAGGATTATCACATGCAAGTCTCAAATGGGAACTGTTAATAATGAAGCTCACTAATTAGTTCTCATCATCACAATCACTCTTTGATGAACATCATAGGAAAAAGAACTAAAAACAAATACATGCAAGAGCTTATTACGGTTCCATGGGGACACTCCACCAGCACCTGAGAAACTGAACGGGAAAGAGCATCAAACTCGATGAAGCTTCCTGGAGGTACAGCCATGTCCTATGCTGGCCACTCCAGCAAGCCAGGAAGTGTCTCCCCAGCCAGGGCAAATAGCCTGTCCTTACAGGGCTGACTGGCCTGAGGCTAACGGACTCCAGAGCACTATGCTGTTTGGGACCAACCAATCTTAATAGTGAAGCAGCAAAATCTGTGTGTACAAGAGTACAGGTATACAGGAAACCCAGAGTGGAGATCAGAACTGAAGCCAAGGACACTGAAGCAAACACACTCTCATTGCAGGGTGCATGGTGGTAACGCATTGCCATAGTTATCTACTAGTGTCTGTGCAGGGCCCTCCTGACCAGGAGAGTTACTCCCGCAGCTATCTGAAAGACAAATCGTAAGTATGTCCCCTACCCGCAAGGCAGAAACGTCATCCATCACTCCACACTCTTCCTCCCTCTACAGCCTAGGCTCCTACAGCCCAAATGACATTTTAATTCACAGAATGAGCTTATGAATCTCTGTAAGGAACCAGCTAGACACCAAGATAATCTTTTGGTATAAATGGAGCCCTGGCAGGGGTGGGAGGGGGCACACTTGGGAATCTTCTCCAGCTCCAACAACACCACAAAGCACTAAAAAATTTGAACCCAATCTTGTCTGGCTGGCTATCAATGTTTCATGGTGATGTGTGTGAGGAGACTGGGAGAGGACACAAAATTCAGTGAGGTGCAAGTTTAACAGGAGTGAGTGAACACAGGGGAGAACCCTAGAGAAAAACACTGACTGAAAAACAAATAAAATTATAAGAAAACAGAAAAGAAAGGTGCGGAAGCTAGGCCATCAATAACCTTTCATCCAGTGCTGTCTGCAGTTTGCAGTTCTCACACTGTGTCCTCAGTTGGCAGCTCGCTCAGGCTCAGGGCGGAGTGGAGCAGAGCCATGCTCCAGGCTCTGGGCGCCGCTCCTGGGAGCACGGATCCAGAGGACAGTTGTAGGAGCACTGAGCTGGAAGAAAGCCGAGCGTGGGAGGCTGGCGTTCTAACCTGAGGCGTCCTCGACACACAACACAACTTTTCATTTTCTTTCCTAACTCTACTCCTTTACGAATTATTAAGGGAGGATGGCCGTTTCCAAACTTGCAAGCTAAGGACAGACCGAAGGGCAGAAGGAGCTGGCATGGTCTGCTTCCCAAATGGGAAGGAAGCTGCAGAGCCTGTCAGTGTTAAGCGTAGCTTCATATCCCAAATGTAGAGGGAAAAAATTTCTCTGCAATCAGACTTGCAAAACCCTAAATCTTCCAACATTTGAAGAATATGCTTGCCCTCAGGAGTCCTGCAAAGAACAGGCATCTAAATATTTTCATTTGGTTGGTCTTGCTCACCATCTATTTCCTGTTCATGGGTACAATACTGAGAAAAGAAACCAGGACTTGGCAAATGTTAAGGGAAGAGACCACCCTGTGTTTATCGTGAAAACACGCAGAGCAGCACTCTGACAATCACGGCCGTCTCACTAAAAGAAAGTCAAATCATGTTACAGAAACAGATCCGGGACCCCTAGAATATGGCCTGAATTTACCCGCATTCACCCCAACCTGGAAATATCCTAAATCTCCCTCATCACAGAATGGACAAACTGTGGCACTCTCACACATTGAAATATTCCGCAGTGAAAAGAATATAGGCAACAAGGATGAATCTCAAATGCATGACTCCATTTACATGACATTTTTTCAAATTGTAAGGAAAGAAAACAGATCAGTGGTTGATTCCAAAGGGGACAGAGAATTCTGGGGGATGATACAACAGTTCTATTATCTTTACTGTCGTGACAGTTCCATATGTCCATGCTCTCAAAATATCCATGTTTATCAAAACTCATAAAATTATATACTAAAAATTATATATTTTACTGTATATAAATTATGCCTACATTTTAAAAATAAATTAAAATTGTCCTGGATAAGTAGACTAAGCAATATTTTAATTTTTAACTTAAGAAAACTTTCTTTTAGTCACCTAATTTATAAGCAGCTCAAAGAAAATAAGTTCAAAATTAAGCACTAAGTAATCATGTTTTAGATAAACTATTCAATGTATTAAAGTATTTTAAAAATTCAAGCAGAAAATAGTCTAGGTGAGGAATCATGGGGTTACAAGAGCACAGAAAAAAATCTTATCATTTTCCTAAAAGCAGCATAAAAAAGTATCAATTCTTCAGTAATGGCTAAAGGAAAGCATGATCCTCAACTGGCTATATAGAGGGAATACTCTGTTCAAAGGAAGGAAAAAGTATTACTGTGTACATATGCCTACTGACATTCCTTTTCTACCTGGAAATAAAATCATGTGATGTAGCTTAATGTGTATAAGATAATATCCAACTCTTAATCAAATGAAAATTCTACACAGGATCAAGATTATTCTTTTACTAGAGGCCTGGTGCACAAAATCTGTGAATGGGTAGGGTCCCTAGGCCTGGCCGGAGATCAGGACTGATCTGTGGGGTGACTGACAGTGCGATCGGGGGGCCTTGCTGGCACCTGCCTTGGCTGGCCTGGTGCCACCCGCTGCCAGTTGCCTCCCTCTGTGAGCCAACTGGTGGGGTGATTGCCCCCCCTCCCCCACCCCACCGCTGGCACCAGCCTTGGTCGGCCTGGTGTCACCTGCTTGCTGGCCCCGCCCCCCACTGCCACCACCGGTCGCTTCCCTCTGCAGTGCGACCAGCAGGGTCGTTGGGGGGCCCTTGCTGGCACCGGCCTTGACTGGCCTGGAGCCTGCAGGCTGGGGGCAGTTCCTGTGTTGAGCATCTGCTCCCTGGTGGTTAGTGTGTGTCATAGCGACTGGTCGATCTGCATATTAGGCTTTAATTATATAGGATTAAATGACTTTTAGTTTCCCAAATTTAACCAGCTGAAGTTATGCTGTGAGCACCATTCAATTTATTTTAGAAAAAAACTCATTGCATTTTTATCATCAACAAGAAACACAATGCCCAGGCTTATTTTATAACTTTTTTTGTACTCTAAGATTAGCTTAGAAAGCACAGGGATGGTATATGTGTGCCTAATATAAAAAGGGCAGAAGTATGTACCTAGTTACAAGAAAGTATCAACTATACAAACTCGCTTCCTTCCTATATTCAATCGTCTTTCTCTAAAATTTGTTTGAGGTGTGTCGTCCACCAACACGGTGCAAAGGTCCTTCCTGAAGTCTGCCTATCCACAGAACTATCTGAAGGTTATGGCTCATAATTCATGAGATCCAGAAAGGTTTCCACAAATAAACAACACCTTCTTCCCACCCAACTTCACCCCAAGCAGTCCTTTCCCCATTTCTCCATACTCTAACTTCCCAGAAGATTATCATTGTTATAAAATTGAGTCAGTGTTTATAAATTATGACTTTAAATTACAGCCTTCCCTGCAGAGCTCCCGTCCTCCTGCTGACTTCTGCATGGTGGCCTGTGAGGCCTGCTCACAACAGATGTCCTGCACCTTCCTTTCACCGGGACCCTGGAAATTCCCTGCACATCCTATCTTGGATTACTTCCCACTTAGTTTACAACCTTTTCCTTTAAAAAAAACACAAAAAAACTATTCCTATTTCATGGAGAAAATGCTGGCTGGCTGGCTCAGTGGATAGAGTGCCGGACTGTGGACTCAGGTTCGAAGGGTCCCAGGTTCGATTCCCAGTCAAGGGCACATACCCGGGATGTGGGCTCCATCCACAGTAGGGGACCTGCAGGAGGCAGCCGATCAATGATTCTCTCTCATCACTGATGTTTCTCTCTCTCTCTCTCTCTACCTTTTAAATCAATAAAAATATATTTTAAAAAAGAAAAGAAAATGCTTTAACTCTCTGAGGTCAGGTAAGTAAATGTAAAATATAGACATTAGAGGTAGTGGTTCAAAAATACCAATTTATAAGTGAAAAAGGTACTTTCATGTTACATAAATCTCTAAAAATGTGTAATGTATCCAAATTGTAGACATTATATTTATAGCAAATAAATCACTAAGTTGATAAGAAAATAGTTAAAGGTGACATTTCTGTTTTAAACAGGTATGTCTAAACACAATCAATGATGATAGAAAGGGACTATTTTAACAACTATGTTGTTACTTTTCTAAGAATCAAATAATGAATCTTTACAGGAATACAGTGGGTGTTGCATAATGACATTTTGGTCAACGATGGGTGGCATGTACAACAGTGGGAGCTGAAAAATTCCCACTGACTAGTGACACTGTAGCTGTCTTAATGTTGCAAGGCATTACTCATGTGTTCGTGATGATGCTGGTGTAAACAAACCTACCGTACCCTCAGGTGTGTAAGAGTACAGCACTTACAATTATGTACAGTACATAATACTTGCTAATGATAATAAACGACCATGTTACTGGTTTATGTATTTACTATAGTACATTTTTATCATTATTTTAGAATGTACTCTGTCTACTTATTTGCTTAAAACAGTATGCTGTGTTATGCCAACAGTAGCCTCACATATCTTGTGCTTACTGTCTGTTGATTGCATCATTTTCTCTTGTGCTTGATTTAATCTTGTGTTGTATAAGTTTAGTGTAGTCTAAGTGTACAGTGTTTATAACGTCTACAGGAATGTACAGGAATGCTCTAGGCTTCACATTCACTCAACACTCACTGACTCATCCAGAGCAACTTCCAACCTGCAAGCTCCATTCACGGTAAGTGCCCTATACAGGTGTACCATTTTTAATCCTTTATATTGTATTTTTACATTTTTATGTTTGTTTAGATACGGAAATACTTACCACTGTTACAATTGCCTACAATATTCAGTACAGTCACATGCTATACAGGCTTGTAGCTTAGGAGCAATTGGCTATCCCATGTAGCCTAGGCAGGTGTGTAATAGACTAGACCAGCGGTTCTCAACCCGTGGGTCGTGACCCCTTTGGCGGTCAAACGACCCTTTCACAGGGGTCACCTAAGACCATCTTACATATCAGATATTTACATTACAATTCATAACAGTAGCAACATTACAGTTATGAAGTAGCAACGAAAATAATTTTATGGTTGGGTCACAACATGATGAACTGTATTTAAAGGGCCAGAAGGTTGAGAACCACTGGGCTAGACCATCTGGGTCTGGTAAGTGCACTCCATAATATCCACACAACGAGAAAATCGCCTAATGACACATTTCTCAGAATGTATCCTCACCATTAAGCAGCGCAGGACTCTACAACAATAAACATTTCTGGAAAAAAGACACAAGACTGGTGGAAAAAATAGCTTATACAAGGTAGGCCACAGAAAGAACATGGAAGAAAGCACATCAAGAAGAGTCTACTGCTCTGGATATCAATTACAAGGCCATGATTTAAAAATAACTAAAGGTCTGAAATACTATTTTTTTTTTAAAGTTTTAGGTCAAGTTTTATCACTTTCGAAGTCTCTATAGGCAAGAGGTAAGAATTTATTACAACAGCAGAAAATGGCTTGGGAGATAATTAAAATAATATGTTCAGAGTAAAGAATTTAAAAGATGATCTGATGAAGAACAGGTTTCATTTCATGGGTAAAATCAAGAACTCAGGAGCAAGGAAATTGATGTCATGCTAAGCTCTGCCCCACCTGAGACAAGAATACAACTTTAGAAAAGGATGAAGAAAAAAGAAATCTGCAAGCAACTTGTGACATAAAAAATCAAAATAAATATTAAATAGGTTAGATGACTAAAATAATTTCAACATCCCCTAAAAATACTGTGAACATTCATTTCTTGCCTGCAGTCATATCAATTTAGGTCCAATAAATCTTAAATAAAAGTTTTATTATGTCTAATTGGTCTTTTTAAAGCCCTACATTTTTAAAGAGTTAATAAAAATAGATAATTACAAAATTTGGAAGAGAAAGTTCTCGTTTTTAAGATAGGAAGAAAAATGGCAACTATTATAGTAGAAATTTATTATTAATTAAGACAGAGGTGGTCAGTGTTTTAAAGAACACCAAATGCATCAAACTAAAAACCTAATAATTGTACTCAACAGAGGTATAGAATGATGACATTAAAAAACTATATGCCATCCTTTAGCACATATTCCTTAATTACTGACTATGAATTAGCTAAAGAAATCAATGTTGTTTATGAAAGAAAAACACAATCCAAACAACCAAAATAGCCAACAATAGGAAGCTGATTAAGTAAGTTACAGTACATTAATAAGACAGAATACTAGGCAGACATTAAAAGTATGGTTCAAGAATATTCATATGGAAAAATATAATTAAGAGAAAAAAGCAAATAAGCACCTACTATGTGTCAGACACTTTTCTGGCACTGATTGTATTAAGAATAAAATAGAAAGTTCCTGCACTAAATACAACTTGTATCACTTCAAAAAGGAGGGGGTTGGGGGAGAAAAATGAAGAAAAGAAAGAAAACCCTACATTTTGGTGAAAAGATGTATTTTTACTGAAACATTTCTACATTTCTGATGGTAGTAGTAGAGATGATTTTATTTTCTGGCTTATTTATGTTTGATGAATTCAAACACAAAACTGCTGGTGAAAAAAACACTGGTAGTCAAAAAAAGTATGTTTTTCGCCCTGGTGGCATGGCTCATTGGTTAGAGCGTCAGCCCATGCACTGAAGGCAATTCCCAGTCAAGGGCACATAGCTAGGTTGCAGGTTTGATCCCTGCCCCGTAACCAATCAATGTGTTTTCTCTCTTACATCGATATTGCTCTCTCCCCTCCCCTCTCTCCCTTCCACTCTCTCCAAAAATCAATGGAAAAAATATCCTCAAGTGAGGATTAACAAAACAAACAAAAAGTTTTTGTTTTTAAAAGAAGAAAACAGATTAACATTCAGTGCTGATTCAGCTTTGCACAGATAAACTTACAAATTATTCAGTTGGATAACTGTCTCTCCAGTGTTTTAGAGCCAAATTCACCATCCTCTAGAGTAAATTAGTTCTTTATAATTGTTCTATATGTTTCGAAACAATAAATACTACAGACACTGTAATAAAGTCTGTGAACTGATTTGGAAAACATCTTAATTTGAAACTGGATATGAAATTTGCTCCATGATTTCTTCAAAAACAGCATCTAAGCACAGTGCTTTATGGCAGTGATGACACCGAACTAAATGGCCCTTTTCCTAAGGAATAAAAATTTGACTAGGTAATTATGATTCAGAGCTAAAGAGTGTCGACAACAGGTAGAAAACAAAAATCACACAATAATTTGCATGATGTATGAATAAGAAAAATGCCTTCCTAGTAAAGCAAGCAGCATGATGTAAAGAGTTAGAATTGTAGTATTTTGAGTATATTTGGAAATTCTGATTCTTCCTAAGGAAAAGCATAGACTTCCCCCTTCCCCTACCTGGTGTGATTTTGTAACTATGGATGATGTAATTACATGTGAATACCGTATTGGGGTTCTAGAAGTGAAACTATCAATGAAAAACCATATACCCCAGAATGCATGAATGATGGTAGAGAATTCAGACAAAAAGTTTTGGTCAAGGTAACAGAAGAAATTTGTTTTTCCAACCAAGGCTCTCAGATCACTGTCATTTCTTTCTCCTTCAGGGCATATGCAATTGTGAATGCTCTAAGGCTTCTCACTCACTGAAAACTACACAGACACCATTATCACAGACATTTATCCATTCACTATTGTTAGAAAACTCCTAAAACGGAAGGTATAGAGATGTAAGCCTTGCTGGGGATAAGCCAGTGGGAAGACATCTAGCTATCACTTTCACCCCTTCATTCCAGAAACACTGCTCTAACTAAGGTCACCAGTAACCCATGTTGCTAAATCCACTGGACAGTTTTCAATCTTCATCTGTCTCGACCTTGAAGCAGCAGAGTCAACTTTTATGTTTGAAGCTCTCTTTCCTCTTAGTTTCTTTCTTATTATTTTTTCCATTGATTTCTGACTCAACATGAAAAATGCATTTAAAAAACAAGCCAGATCGCATATGTTAAATATTAAGTGAGAGATAAAGAGGCAATAAAAGAACTCAGCAGAGGGAGGGATATAATTTGGAATTTGAATAAAGTTTGAAATAAAAATACTTCATAGAGGACTTCTTATGTGCAAGGCAGAATGCTCAGCAATTTAATACTAATCACCAACACCCTGTGAACCACTGCTCTCTGTTGAGTTCCTATGTCAACTGTTATAAATACTTTGCATGTATTAACTCAATCATTCTACAAATCTAATGAGGTAAGGGCCATTATTATTAATTTTACAGATGGGAAGATTGTGGCACAGAGGTTAAATAACTTCCTCATGGAGACAAAGTAATAAGTAATGTAGCAAACACTTGAACCTGGGTGATCTAATATTGGAGCCCTTGCTACTATGACTCCATACTGCTACTGTATTCTAGAACAGTGATTTTCAACTGGTGGACCACAAGAATTTTTAAAACATGCCATACCAGATTATTTGGTCAGGGGCACTGACCTCTTTTCCCTTAGATTGTCAAATAAAAAAATGACAACAGCCAACACAATAACTGGTATGAATGAATCAAAATTACACTTATTTTTATTGTCAGATTGGCAAAACAATATAATATTTCTTGGTGTGCTGCAGAATTTTAGTAATTAGTTTATGTATGTCATGAATGAAAAAGGTTGAAAATAGCTGTTTTAGAAAGTATGCCTGTCCACTTTCAGTTACTACCAGCATAGTTAACCCTAAAGGGCCATGTTTTTCCTAATAGTATCACACTGTTTAAGATCATCATCTGGCAGATCAAATCTAAACTAGGCAATGAAGAGATACAAAAAAGATGCCCCTTTCTTTGTTTAGAAACTAGTGAGGTGAACCACTATACACATGTCAACTTGAGGACAGTTACCAATCAATACATAAACAAGTGCAAAATTATGGTAATGACCGATTATGTAAAATTGCTTAAGAAAGGCATGATCAGAAGACACTGAGGTCATGTTATATTTATCTTTCTCCAACTGACTTATTTCGCTTAGTATAATGCTCTCCAGGTCCATCCATGCTGTTGCAAATGGTAGGAGTTCCTTCCTTTTTACAGCAGCTTAGTATTCCATTGTATAGATGTACCACAGTATTTTAATCCACTCATCTGCTGATGGGCACTTAGGCTGTTTCCAAATCTTAGCTATGGTGAATTGTGCTGTTATGAACATAGGGATGCATATATCCTTTCTGACTGGTGTTTCTGGTTTCTTGGGATATATTCCTAGAAGTGGGATCACTGGGTCAAATGGGAGTTCCATTTTTAGTTTTTTGAGGAAACTCCATACTGTTCTCCACAGTGGCTGCACCAGTCTGCATTCCCACCAGCAGTGCACGAGTGTTCCTTTTTCTC
>NW_005370207.1:962986-1017436 GCF_000412655.1 Myotis brandtii | reverse complement strand
AGATCAACCAAAGGACTTGTATGCATGCATATAAGCCTAACCAATGGACACAGACACCAGAGGAGTGAGGGCATGAGTGGGGGAGGGGAGGTAATGGGGGTATAAGGACACATATGTAATACCTTAATAAATAAAATAAAATAAAATAAAATAAAAAAATAAAATATAAAATAAATAAAATAAAAAGAAACGAGCCCTAGCTGGTTTGGCTGGTTTGGATAGAACATTGGCCCATGGAAGGAAGAGTCCCAGGTTCGATTTCAGTCAAGGGCACATGCCTGGGTTGTGGGCTCAATCCCCAGTAGGGGGCGTGCAGGAAGCAGCTGATCAGTGATCTCTTTCATCACTGATATTTTTATCTCTCTCTCCCTGTCCCTTCTTCCCTGAAATCAATAAAAATATGTAAAAAAAAAAAAAGAAGAAGAAGAAGAAGACAATGAGGATAAAAAGGGGAAATTGCCTAGAAGAAGAGTAATGCCCTGGACGACGAGGAGGAGGAGGAGGAGGAGGTGGAGGAGGAAGGTATGGTCAGGAGCCAAGAGGCATTGGCCATCCAAGAAGAAATACTGCTCAAAAAAAGCTAATTACAACGTAGTCATTGGAACTGAGAACTTGAACTGTTGGAATTAAACTGAGTAAGATATAGAAAAATATAGTCTCCACAATGGATGAAGCATCTGGCATGTTGCAATAATGGACTATCAATAGAACATAGGTTTTCCTCCAGAGTTAAACATTGATAATAATTTATATTCTCACACTCCTTCCAACTCTGATATTATGTTAGGAATTTTATCATTTCTTCCTGAGAACACCATTTCCTGAGAAACGGAGGCACTAGATAATTCCATGTTTACCCAGAGCTCCAATTCAAGGATATTTAGCTGGATATCAACACTGCTAGGAGTATCCTTTTTTTTTTTTTTTTTTTTAAAAACTAAAGAAAGCCTTAAAATACAAGTAAGCAGAATGTCTATGTTAGTAAAATGACTTACTTTGAGATGTTTATATAAGCAATAGCCACAGGACAAAATGAGTTCAATCTGGGACTAAGTAGTGTTATGATGGTGAAGTGGAGAGCAAAGCTGAGCTGGGCACAAATATTTCAAGTTTCATCACATCGCTCAGTAGCCACAGAAGAGGTTAGACAACCCCATCAAATACCTGAACCTGGGAATAAGGAATTTTACCAACTGCCTTCAAAATACTCTAACATTCATTTAGCCACACCTGTACTGGGTTCATTTAACTAATTTGGATCTTTGAAACAAAATCACAGAATAATATCCACAGGCATCCAGAGAATGGGAAAGAGAGCTGAAGAGTATGGACCAGTGAAAGAAGAATCCATGCTGATAGAGGCAAGTCTCTTTGAAAAGAGATGCCCACTCTCACCCTCACCCTCACCCTCACCCTCACCCTCACCTGCCACTTTGAAAAAACTGATCGTGGACTCCCTCAATTTCCTTGTTTTTGAACAAAGGAAAAAGGTAAAAAAATCATTATATCTTAGGACACTTAATTTGTATGCACTCCGTGTGTGAAGTCATAGTTACACAAGGAATCAAGAAGAGGAATAGCTTGGCCAGTGTAGCTCAGTGGTTGAGCACTGACCCATTAACCAGGAGGTCTCGGTTTGCATCCCAGTCAGGGCACATGCCCGGGTTTTGGGCTCAATCCCCAGTAGGGGGTGTGCAGGAGGCAGCCAATCAATGATTCTCTCATCATTGATGTTTCTCTCCCTCTCCCTCTTCCGTCTTCTCTCTGAAATCAGTAAAAACATATTTTAAAAAAGGAAAAAGTAAACTAGAAAAATTTGTGGCAGAAAATGTCCTTGAAAACTAAATTCACTGCAGTGACATATCAAGTCTACTGATTATTTTGGGAAGATGTTTTATTGTAAGAAGCAACAATTCTGTATCCTTTATTTTTTTTTAATTCTGTATCCTTTAAATAAAGAATCGCTGTCTCTAACAGCGCTCCACCTCAGGCAGTCTCAGGATCCAGCATGTCTTCCGAGGTGTGAACTGCGGAGCTGGCACCCTCACCAAGCGTCAGACACTGTGCCTGTCTTCAGTGTTCACTACCTCTCCCTCACGCCGCTATGGTGCCTGAGTTTTTCAAAACAAGCCTGTCAGTGAGCAAAAGGTCGACCAAGTAAGGCACAGGCATGGAGCCAGGCATTCTGCAGGCGAGAGAGACAGACTCACTTTACAACTGTTTATTTTTTAAAGGTCTTTCACAACCACATGACCCTTCATTTCCAGGTTCAGAGGAAACAATAAAAACAAGATTTTAAAAACACATAATTACATGATCTCTTCTTGTCCACTGTTATAAATGCTTTTGTATTTCCCTAGTTTCTGCAATTGCTTCCCCTCTTAAAGGCTACTTTTCAAAGAGTAAAACCATGATTTTTACTAGTATACAAATATGCACCAGTGCGGTCGCTCAGCCTGGCCTGCGGAGATCAGCTGGAAACTGGCTCTCTGGCATCCCCCGAGGGGTCCCGGATTGAGAGAGGGCGGTTCTCAGGTGATGCACCCCAGACTTGGGCTCTCTCCTCTCTGGGTCTGGGGTGCAGGTGAAGCAGATTCGGGGCCGACAGTGCCCCAGCAGCAATCGAACCCACAGCCGATTCTGAGAGGAATCGGGCTCTCCGCTACTGGTTGGAGCGTCTGCCCCCTGGTGGTCATTGTGCATCATAGCTACCAGGTGAACAGTTGGTTGGATGGTCGCTTAGGCTTTTATATACAGTGGGGCCTTGACTTACGAATGTCCCGACTAACGAGTTTTTCGAGATACGAGCCATCTCTCGGCCGATTTTTTGCTTTGAGTTGCGAGCTCAAATTCGGGTTACAAGCCAGCTTCAGATACCCCACCGCTAGTTGGCGCAGCGAACGTCACAGTGAACGCCACAACATCAGTCCAGCATCACGTGTCTCACTCGTTCACTTTCTGATTTGACATACGAGTAATTTGAGTTACGAGCTCCGTCACGGAATGAATTAAACCCGTAAGTTAAGGCCCCACTGTATATATCACAAACACATGCCAAAAATTTTATTTTAACCACTAATTAATGTGGGAACCAGAAAGATATTACAACTGATTCAAAGGAGAATCTGAAGAACAGACATATACATATAGGCAACAAGGAATGCTGAAGTGAGTCTGCTAAAGATGCAATACTGTACAGTAAAACCATAGAATGAAAATGTACCATCGGAAACCATTTCTTTTACAGGGCAGCAATCTATATGGGGTCACATTTGTACAAACAGGAATCACTGCACCAACCATCAGGCCTATCCAAATTAAATTCTCTCTCTAGAGAAGGGTAATCACCTGGTTAAAAACTAAGCAGCAGACCCCCATAAAATCAGTTAACCCCAAAGCGTTTGCTAGGCAGTACCCAGCATTCCAATGAAAGGGTACCCAATAACCTTACCCGTTCCAAAGTCTTTCACAATATCTCCTGATACCCAGCTAATAAATAAGAGAGGTGAGAGACTATATCCTAAGTTTAGTGCTTTACAGTGCAAAAATTTAAAAAGAAACAGAACTCGGTTGAAAAGTGGATTAAAAGGGGGTGCCTGGACACTACCATTATAACTGTGGTAAATGCTGAAATACAATCTTTACAAAATTTCAGCATTTATTTCCCATACTCATTCAGAAACATGTTCATCCTAATAGAGAACACGTCTCTCTTATTCCCAGGGAAAGCCTAAGTGTTTTTAGGTTTCTCTCTAGAAGGAAAGAGGGATATCTCTGCACTTAGTTCTGGGGAGTTTCGATAGGAGAGCCTAACAAACAAGAACTGGCCACACAGGACTCCTAAGTCTGGACAAACTATGAACAAAAGACAATAAAGCAATGCACCCTAAGGAGAACCAAACTCCGTGACACAATCTGGGTCTCCTTAACATTCACCTGTTTTTCAGAGGGAGAGGGGGAAAGGGACATGGGAGGAAAAGGGCTCGGGGAGGGGAGGGGTGGTGGGAAGATGAGGCGGGGGGAAGGGAGAGGCTGAAAGAAAGGAAAAGGAGACATAAATAAAAGGAGGCTGGGAGACACTCTCACAGCAGCTGCCACTTGGGCACCACATGGCCTTGCACCAGAGGGCTGCAGTGCACGTTTCTGCGCTATGAGAATACAAGTCAGTGAGCTGCACATGCACACTGCAGTCCAGGAACCTTTGGCTGGGGGTAGAGGAAGAACAAAACAGAGAAAGAAATACCTCCCCCTAAATTGCCAAAAACTTGAGCTGCTGAATGCAGGAGAGGTGCAAGGAAACCACCCAGGGAACCCATCACTGGCACTAACCCTGGCCCCCTCGCAAGGGGCCATCATATTCATGGAGCACATAATGCCTGCTCTAGAGAGCAAGGCCAGCAGAGAGGGAGTGAGCTCTCACAGGGTTTCTGTGGGATTTCCCCAGGGCAGCAAACGCAAAGCCCAGTCATGGGTCCAGAGGCTATGGTATGAATGGAGCTCTAGAGCTATGCAACCCTTCCAGGTCACAGAAAGCCACCAGGCAGAACCACAGGGGTTGACCTGGTGTGTTTGGCACAAAGGGGACATTTAAATGTGATTTTAGGCTAAGGGAGAGCAAGAGACTGAAGTACCATTAAATCAAACAAAACAACAATAAATAAATAAATAAACAAGGATAATTTATGATATCCAGTTACTAAGGATTACAAAGAACTAGCTAAAAGGCTCTTTAGAATGATCCTATATAATAAAAGGCTAATATGCAAATGGAATGACCAGTTGCTATGATGCACACTGACCACCAGGGGGCAGACGCTCAATGCAGGAGCTGCCTCCTGGTGGTCAGCGCGCTCCCACAGTGGGAGCACCGCTCAGCCAGAAGCCTTGAGCCCGGCTCACACCTGGCAAACACAGTGGTGGTGTGGCAGCACTAAAAATGTCCAACTGATGGCTTAGGCCCACTGCCAAGCCACCAGTCGGACATCCCCCGAGGGCTCCCGGACTGCAAGAGGGTGCAGGCCAGGCTGAGGGGCCCCCCTCCCCACCGAGTGCAAGAATTTCATACTGGGCCTCTAGTATGAAAATAATAAGACAACCTAGCCAGGTGGGCCAGAAGACACGTAAAGGGGACTGCAACTGAACACAGACCTAACTTATAAAGCCACTGGGTGACTGTGCTGCTGCTTTTACACTTCCTTCGGACTTACTGGGCAAACCATTTTTTACCTCTCTGTAGCCAAAAATAATATTTTTAAACTCTTCCACTGAGGCCCAACTCCATTTGTACTTACAGAACAATAACTTCTGTACAGGTCCCCAAGCCTCTTGTAGAAAGGACTGCTTCAAATACCCTGAGAAAAGAGGATGGTGCTATTCTAGCTCAAGAAGGTACTGAAAAACCAGGAACTGAAGGAAGAGATCAGGAGGAGATGCTAGAGAAAATCCTACCTATTTATTTACTTATTTATTTTAAAGGAACACTTCCACCCTTTCTATTTGCAAATTTGAATCCCACTGATCAATTCTGTAAGTCTCCATTTCATGATGTGATGGAGTAAATGGTACCCATAAATCTGAGCCCTCACCCCCAGCGCTATCTAGGTTATGGTTTAAGCACATTCTTAATAATACTATGTATCTCCAATAAAATCAGTCATGGATAGAGGTTACAAAAAAGTTAGGTAACAAGAGCAAAGAAAGCAATACAAAACAAAACAAAGACACTGGAACTTAGTGAAGGCAAGGAAGAAGAGCAGAAGAGACAACAGTGAAATGAGCAGACAAGTTGTCAGGAGAAGTACGACCCCATTCTAGTAATCTGGCCCATTCTGGGACTGAGAAATATGACTGGAGAGGACAGGATGCTGGTTTGGCTCTAACTTCTTGTAGTGCCGTGAACAAACAAACAAACAAACATCCTAACTCCTCGTGCACCAGCGAGAAGAACAGACACAGCAGGGAATGGAGGAATGTGAAATAGACACCATGACTCACCCAGCAGTGCTCACACACAACGGAAGAGAAGTGCAGGGCCGCACAGGAGGAAATCGGGTGTGCTGGCTGCAACCTGAGGAGTGGGAGTTCTTACCTCAGAACTGTAATTGATTTGTCTGATTTACCAGAACAACAGTAAGCCACGCACCAACCCATTTTATTGTCTGTTTTACACTCTATATCTGCAGGAAATTGTATTTATTACAGAGCAGGCTACAGCAAAGACAATAATAAATCCAAGATAAGCAACAGCCTTATATTCCACCGACATGCACATTCCAAATTTTTGTATGCTGGTGAAGGAGTGGAGACAGGATCAGGGAAAAACAGAACCCACTAATAATGAACCTGTGGGTGTCTGACATGAACCAGTCACCACAGAACCATCCTCCAAACCTTATTGGATGCCCTGCCAAGTGGGTCAAATTCTTAGTTGGTTTCACATTTCCAGGAATAACATGGCCTGAAGGAAACCGGACGGACAATTAAGAAAGGAAGCAATGACCAGGACTTGTAACACCTCACTTCCTTCACCTTGAAAAATTAGAACTAAAGGAAAATAGTAACTTCTTTAGGATTCAAATGACTAGGTTGGCACTATGTTTTCCCTTAGTGAAAACAGGTGCCAAACATGCAGAAGAGCCAAGTTTAAAAAAGCCCTAGCCAAAAGGTAGGGTTCATTCAGTTGGCATCACACAGACGCTACATACCTTACAGAAAAACACCCATTTACATTAGTGTCAAAAACCGTCTGTACTAACAGACAAACAGAAAACAGAACCACACGCTGGGAGCCATCGTAACGTTTTTGAAAAGTCACAAAACTGTACTGAGCTCTCAGTATGGAAAGGGACAAAACAGGCACAACTGGGACAGCAGAACCCAAAGTCAGAGGCACCCTCAGCAGCCAAGCGGCCCGTCCAGCCCCGGGAAAGCTGATGAATGACAGGACGAGCCGGCTTGCTTCCTCGCGCAGAGGCCAGGTCTCACTTGCCAAAACAGGCAGTCATCCTCTCACTCCTGTGCTTGGATGGCTGCCACAGGAGGCCGGCCAGGGAGGTCTGAACTTGCTAAGTTCTTACGAGGCATTTTAATGCACTCTGACCCTTATCCAGTAAAATCATTTTTAAAAATGCAAGAGAAGAGAGGCTCTGGTCTGGCCAGGTAGCTTAGTTGACTGGCGCATAGAGGCGTTCAAACCCGTCCGGGCCAATGCAAGAGTCAACCAATGAATGCATGAATAAGTGGAACAATAGGTCAATCTCTCTCTCAACCTCTCAATCAATACCTACATTTTAAAATAGGCAAGAGAACAGATATGGACAATAAGGTAGAAACTAAACTCTAAAAGCTGGAAGCCACTAATATTAGAACATTACTGGTTGTCTCACAAACATGATAATCTCTTATATACAGCACATTTTTTGAGGGTGTTTAGGAGATAAAATGTAAGGAGCTTATATACAGGGTGGGGCAAAAGTAGGTTTACAGTTGTATCCATGCACTGGCAACAGAGTTAATTCTTGTATTATTATTTACTTACCAATTATTATATGTGAAAGTGAACACCTACTTTGCCCCACACTGTATGTCTCCACTTGTCCCCACGGATGTGCATTGGGGTGGGGAGAGGTAGTATACAAATACCAGTTCATAGTCAATTATTTTGGCGGCAAATTGCATGTATACTGTCAGTTTAACAAAAACTTCCATTTACCATAACCTGTAACTAAGATGGGGGTCATGAAGGGGAAAGAATAACACAGTTAAAAGTTACAAAAAGATTGAGAAACTTCCATGAAGCCCTTGTGTACTCCAAGGCCTTTACTCTAGGTGTTTCTTCATCTAGCTGTAAACTATTTGCCTGCCTGACCCCCATATGCCTACCTGCCCCTCAGACAGTAGCATCTAGCATACCCAGCATGCTTCAGGAAGCTGAAACCCATGCATCTCACTTCACCGGCACCAGGGCACCAAACACACATACACTCAACATGGCGCTGTGACGGAAAGAAGGGAAGGTTGGAACGGGAAGAGAAAGCTCTGTTTTAGGGGGCACCAAAAACAAAGAAAAAGAAAAGGAAAGGAAACCTTCAATCTGAGCTGAACAACAGTGGTAAGATAGACAAGGTCATTCTGACATGTATTGAAATGAAATAGCTTTTCACTTTCACTTTTCCACTTGCTCAAGTTTTTCTCTTTTATGTGGTAACTGAGAGATATTTAATTGGAATTTATTTTAAAATAATATAAAAGCAAATATCCAGACAGAAAGGAGAATAAAGACATACATGAAACTGAGCTACAGATGGGGGAGGAGGGCCAACAAACAAACAAAACCCAAGGAAGAATATGAAGACAAGTTTCCTAAGATCCTGAAAACAGGTGCAAAAGATGCAGAAGAGCCAAGTTTGCTACCAAAAACAGACAGACAGACAGACAGACAAACAAACATAAGAGAACACCAAAACACACTAAAGCAGGAGGCAGCATAGATTCACAATGAACTCCACAGGCCCAAAGAGAGCACCTCCCGCCCTCTAGGTTTCAATCAGCCTCTAGAAGACCTAGAGTGTGAGCCTAAATACGCTTTTGACTGGGCATATTTGGCCCTAATGTAGATCACCATTGTGCTTCCCCAAATAGGTATTTATAACTCCCCCCATTCCCTGTAGTTGAACAAGCAAAAAATTATCCTTTGATTACCCCAACATCTTCACCAAAAGGATGATATTAAGGAAAATATTGAGAATGATATTAAGGAAAATATTGTTAAGTATGCCATAGCAGGTACATATAGAATATATGTAAACGATAACTCAGCAAGGTAAGCCACGGAGAAAACAGGGCTGATAGCATCACACTGTTAACAATGAACAGATACAACTTAGTCACCTGTGGCTCTAAGACCATTAGCAACAGGTTTGTGGGACTCTCTACTATGAAGAGTGCACATCAATGTACCTCACTTATTAAAGAGAGATACAACTTGTTGACAGAAATCCAATTACTGTAGGCAACAGTGTTTAGTCTGTAATCTGTCATGACTGGCTACAGAGAAAGAAAAGCTCAACAGAATTGCAGTGCCTAATAGGAACAGGGTACCACTCCATCTAGGTAAGGGTGACATGGCCAGACAGACACATTCATGATATGCCATCACAAGGAACAAAAGGCAAAGCCTCAGCTAGACTTGGTCAGAGAACAGAACTGGAAGATAATACACTCTAATTCATCACCGCTGTGGGCTAGGCTGAGCTCTAGCAGCTTTTGTTTATAGTTGTTTTTACTTCTTGGTGCCCAAGGCAAGCTTCCTGAGTGTCCAAGCTAAGATTTACTAGTCCTCCTTCTGTTTCCACCCTTGGGCGATGTGGTCCTCCCTACACATGACCTGAATCCCTTTAAGCATCAGTGACTACGGAAGCTGAAATGGATGGTGTGTCCTTGGAACTGAGGGTGAATTGATGAACCAACAGGCCTTCCCTAGGCAGTTGGTCAAAATCAACACCTCAACTGCTCTCTATCCCCCTTGGTTGGTTTCATTTCTCTTTAGAGGAGTTGCCACTCCCTGACTTTGCTATTGTCTACCTTTCCCATGTGCATGTAGGGACTTGATCAGTTTTGTTCACTGTTATAGTCTCAGTGCCTAGACCAGTGCTAGGCACAGCAGGCACTGAAATACCTGCTAAATAAATGAATAAACCCTCTCAATTAACAAAGGTATTTATTTAGCCAAGAGATCCTAATCGTGCAAGGGTAGAGTCCTAATCACCAACCACTCATTTGGACACAGCCTTAAAAGTATCTCGTGTTCTATTCCTCTACATCCACTAGCTCAAAGGATGCTCACACATTTCTCCCCCTTAGAGGCAACCTTAGAAAAAAGAAGTCATGAGGAAATGTCAATACCTAAACTTGTCCTAAAACCTATATTGACCTTTTCCCACTAAGATTTCCTAGTCATAGTGAGAATTAAACAGGGATTTTAAAAAGAGGTAATTTTATTTTAATATAACTAGAAAGAAATACCTTCTAAGTCATAATAATTAAAAAATGAAAAAGCAACACAGTAATAGCTCAGGTGACAAGATAGGAGGTTAAATTTAAGCCCCAGTTGGAATTCTGCTTTTCTCAGAATCCTATCTAATAAAAGAGTAATATGCAAATTAACCATCACCCCTCACTCCGTCACTCTGTAACAAAGATGGTGGTGGCCATGGAGCTGGAGCGAGCAGGTGGCTTGAGCTGCCCCAGAGATGAGGGAAGCCAAGCTTCCCACCTGCCCTGCTGGCCCTGAGCTCCGCTCAAGGCTACAAAGTTTCAATTATAGAAGATAAATAAATCCCAGATACCTACTTCCAGCCCGCGGCGTAGCCAGCCTGAAAACGGCCAAGAGCCCCTCACCCAGGCTGGCCACACTCCCATGGGGTGAGGGTCCCCACTGGGGGGGCTTGACCAGACTGCAGACAGCCATCAACCCCTCACCCAGGCTGGCCAGGCACCCCAGCGGGACCCCTACCCTGATCCGGGACACCCTTCACGGCAAACCAGCCAGCCCCCACCTGAGCACCAGGCCTCTATCCTATATAATAAAAGGGTAATATGCAAATTGACCCTAACAGCAGAATGACTGGTCACTATGACACACACTGACCACCAGGGGGCAGATGCTCAATGCAGGAGCTGCCCCCTGGTGGTCAGTACACTCCCACAGGGGGAGCTCTGCTCAGCCACAAGCCAGGCTGACGGCTGCCAGCACAGCAATGGTGGCGGGAGCCTCTCCCGCCTCCTCAGCAGCATTAAGGATGTCTGACTGCAGCTTAGGCCTGCTCCCTGCTGGCAAGTGGACATCCTCCGAGGGCTCCCGGGCTGCCAGAGGGATGTCTGACTGCCAGCTTAGGCCCATTCCCCCCGGGGAGCGGGCCTAAGCCAGCAGCTGGACATCCCCCGAGGGGTCCCAGACTGCGAGAAGGCACAGGCCGGGCTGAGGGACACCCCCCCCACCAGTGCACAAATTTTTGTGCACCAGGCCTCTAGTATAAAACAGAATCTCTATAGATGCATAGGTAGCTGCCCTGGAAAACTTCACATTCAGTGCCTGAAAATAAACAAGCTACAGAAAACACAGAGCTGAAGTCCTTTGGTGAATCAGCAGCCAAGCTCTCGGCACCTCTGAGCCACACAGCTCTATTCAGGGACACAACTCACCCCAGATATGTCTGCGACACGGTGGATAGGCACTTCCTTCTTGCTATGCAATCCTTTGCCATTCTTAATAGCTCTGTAGAAGAAAAAAACCAATTAAAATACAAATCACACTGGGAAGAGGTAGGAGAGTGGGAAAATGCTGGTGAGAAGAGAAGTCGTTCAAATGGAGGGGTCTATTACTCACTACACAAGTCACACTGCACGGAGCTGAGTAGCCAGTGTCTGCAAGAGTACTTGGAGGAGGGAAATATAAGCCGGCTCTTCTAAACCCACTTATCAGTACTTGGCTGCTAGTTTCAGCTAATGGTGTGTCTGGTAATCAGAGAGCTCCCGGAACTTGTTTCCAAATTAGAGGCATTGTTCCAGGCACAAAAGAAGAATAGTTGGAAGAGTAGACTCCTAAGAAACACAAGTAATAATGTTTCTTCCTATGTTTAATCACATGAAACATTTAAAATGCAAAATATGTAGCTAGTGTTCCAATTCTAATGGAAATAAGTTCCTCCCAAGTAAAAAGATAAGTTGCTCTGAATGAAGCAATATGGTATGGAAAAGCCATTTAACAGTAGAGGAGAGGTTAGCAATGGCTACATAACTGACATGAAGCCTCGTTTTTCATCAGTCTCAGGTTGTAGTAACAGTAGCTTTAGCAGGGGACTCTGGGACTCTGCCACACATCTGACCCCTGGTTGGTTTGCTCCAGTCTCCCACCTTTCATCCCCTAATCCCTTGAATGGTAACAGGGACTGAAGCCTAAGCATCACTGGGTACGATCACTGATGTAACAATGAAGGGCTGGTGAATAAAAGCTGGTGCGTAAATAACGAAGTCACTGCACTAATAGGTCAGACCTTCCTGTGTTCTACCAGTCTGCAGACCCAAGCAGGGAACATCCCTGAGTTTAGAGAATGAGGAACAGAGATTCAGGGGTGTGCCCATTCTGTGGATTAGCCTTTTTAGAGTTTCTGAATTCCAGAGAAAAGGAAAACTGTCCAGACCAGGGTCAAATATGTCAAACCCTCACACTAGTAAGCACACTTCTACATTCTTCTCACCCAGGCTCTCACGAAATGACCAGCAGGAGAGGACATTGCTCTGCAAGAGGTTTTTAGGCCCTGACTTTCTAAATCAGATTCACAGAAACCAAATGAGGTGAATGTTGCTCGACACAAAGTGGAACAGTCATATTTCTTACATACGTAGGCCATTGCCATCCATCCCTCGCCCCTTCCTCCATCACAGGGGATCTGTCTCTCACTCAACTGATTTAAATGCCTTCTGGTCAGAAACAACAAACAAAT
The DNA here is from genome assembly GCF_000412655.1 of Myotis brandtii. Lineage (NCBI taxonomy): Eukaryota > Metazoa > Chordata > Mammalia > Chiroptera > Vespertilionidae > Myotis > Myotis brandtii. Next base: position 1,004,933 of record NW_005370207.1, on the reverse strand, counting down.
ACTTTCCTTACTACCTAGTTTTCATTCCATGATGAGGTTAGGATATGAAAGCACAGTGTTAACAAGAAAAAAAAAATCACATACTCCCTTTGATCTGAATTGCTAACTGAAAGAAAGCATGTCAAAGTTCCTTGAGTACCACGGCTCCCTCCTGAACTTGAAGCAAGGGCTTCTTCAGCTTTAGAAATTGCAAATAGGTCAGATTCTTCCTTTTACAATTTAGTTCAAGGATTGATCATTCAGGGATCCTGTTAATATCATGGACTAGGGCTGGTTCTCAAGGTCTGTCCCAGGCCTTTGGGATTTATAAACTCACGGGAGAGGACTAGAGGATGGTTTATATGGGAAACCACTGGCTGGAAGCCAACAACAGAGCTAACTCATCCTCTGCCACCAACAGGCTCTCCCTCTCCCCATTCTGCTACCTTAACCTTCACGGTGAGGCCTGCTAAGTTTTCTGCAGGTCCTCTGGGGGCACAAAATGCCTACAGCCTTATCTCCTTCCAACAACAAGGACAACTGAAACAAATGGACCTGCCCTGTAAACAGGCAGTTCATGTGAGAGCACTGCTGAACCCGTGGCCTTTCCTGGGGGCTGGAAAGCATTTCGTACAGTCTGAGAGAAAAGAACTGGGCCTGAGCAGTAAGTTAGAAAACAGAGGTTCGAGGCAAAGGATTCTTTCTGTGACCCCAAAGTAGCTCTGCTCTGTGCCATAAGCAGAAATCCAGGACTTAACCAAGATTAAGCATGCCACCCAAGGGAAAAAATAATACCCCAAGCAAAAAAACCATGGATAACAGTGTGCATAAGACATTTAAACACAAACAAACCAGAATTCTTTAAAATTAATTCTTAAAAAGAAAACTTTATGCTCTACCTTGTTCCTAAAAAGGATATTATCAGACTCTTATTTACATTCAGGCATTAATTTGGGAAAAACCTTCAACAACTTAATTTTTTCATACTTATGACTGCTAAATTAGATCAATTTCAAGTACATTCAAGAGGCAGCAAGAAAGTAGTAGTACAACATCATATACAACCCAGCCATGGCTCAGTGGTTAAGCATTGACCTATGAACCAGGAGGTGATGGTTTGATTCCCAGTCAGGGCACATGCCTGGGTTGCAGGTTGCGGGCTTGATCCCCAGTGGGGGACATGCAGGAAGCAGCCAATCAGTGATTCTCTCTCATAGATGTTTCTATCTCTCTCTCCCTCGCCCTTCCTCTCCCTTTTATGAAATCAATAAAAATATATTTTAAAAAAGTAACATATAGAAACTGAGAAACAGTTCTCACTGCTGTTAACAAACTAGAGGCCACACTGAGAGTTAATAATTTGTAAATACTAAATACAAATAATGCCACCAACAGTGTGAGTGATACACTGGACTGAGGCTGCCAAACGAGAGGGCTCGGAGAAATGAGCTACATGGTTATGTAATTCTGCTTGGGTCTCCTTCCCTGTGCCGGGGTTGCCTTGGTTCTTGTCCCCATACTGCTGCAGAAATGAGCTGGTGAGCCATCCAGAAAACCGCCCTCAGCCTGACACAAGCCTAATAATGCCACAGCAGGAGAGTAACGGAGAAGTGCCCAGTGTCGGGTCTCAAAGAGGAAAGGAGCAAACACCAAGAGTGGCAGGCCTGCCACAGTCCTTTCCAAAGGGAACATAATACACATCTCTGTTCCAGGACTATAAGGCTAAAGGACAGACTCCCCTAACAGTTGGATGGATGGTAAATAAAGTCAAGACCTGCGCGTCTTACATAACCTAATTTCTTTGGGATGGGTTTGGGGAGCTCTGTCTTTGAAACATAGGAGGGGAGTCAGCTAGCAGGTTTGCTTCCACTGAAACCTGCTCTATAGAGCAAATACCAACACCCCTCCCGCATTCCCTCTCCCCACAGGCTGCAACCACAGCTCAACATCCCTTTTCATTAGGCAAGGAATGAAACTCCTGACTCCTAAACTTCTCCTGCTGCGTCTGCTTAATAGCTGCTTTCTCACAAAGGCAGGCTGCGCTCAGGCCAGCCAGGAGAAAGGAAGCAGTGGGGCAGAGCACAGCTTGCTCCTCGCAGAACCTTAGTCTCCAAGAAGCAGCAGCGTGCAAAGATGGCAAAGACCAGCGATGTCGACAATGGAGAGAAATCACCACCAGCCAGGAAACCTGAGTATACATCCATTCATGCAAAGGGCTAAAGGTCAGAAGAGAAATAAAAACTCAGCTTTCCAGGTTACTTCTAGAAGCTACGGTGTGGGAGCAGAATCCCATTCCAATCATTAGAAACACTCCCCTTCCTTTAAACAGCCAAGTTTAAAATTCTCACACAAGATGCTCCTGCTTCCCCAATAGAAGATAAAACCATCAACTGTTAAAACAAGATTACCCCCACTGACTGAGCACAACAGGATTAGAATCTCAGCACATTTTATGCAATGACAGAGTTTGCTCTTAGGATCTGGGGTCCCTTACTCAGACAGAAAAACCTACAGACCAAGACTAGCCCTCTCCAAGGCACCATTGACACTAACAGTTTGTAAGATTACAAAGCAAGTCAAAGACTCTATGGTTAGATGCAACCTAACACCAACCGTAAAAGAGCTGTCACATTCGGAATTACTAACCTGGGGACACAAGTGAGCTGCACATTTAGCTGAAGTATCTACAAACTACCCTAAAATGGTAAAAGTATAGATCTGAATTTTTCTGGGGAATAGGAGCTTCCAACAGTTTCACAAAAAGAAATGCTTTCATATATAAAATCTATTTAAAGAAAATAAAGTGGTGGAGAGCAGAATGGCCTACAACAGAGAAGTGGCAGGGAAACGATGTGGCGAGGGAAGCTATAGAGCTGAAAGATAGAAGGAGATCCTGAATTCTTAAATCTCCTTTAAACGATGCTTTCTTGGTAACTAGGAACCAAAATGTCCCATAATTCTGCTTCTGCTTCATCCACCATCCGATACTTCCTTCCTAGATTTACGCACGTGGCCCTTTGGTCACCTATTGGGCCAGGCCCTCACCAATTTATTCCAAGATAGTAATACTTCAACTAAATTCACTCAGTTCCTTTTGATACTGCACACTACTTTGATCCAGCATTGTGTTCCACGGTTGCATGGCTTCTCATAAAAATCTGTTTCATCATTTTGCTCCCTACTTCCACCCAAAACAAAGACCACCAGCCTATGACATCAAGGGGAAATTACAATGCTTAGCTTACTTGGGCCTCTACCATGCAGCCCCAGTTTATATCTTCACATGGTTTCTACATTACTCCTTCTAATACAATTAGGCCCATTTTCTCTAGGTCTCTACACAAAAGTTATTCATTATGTGTGCTCTCCCAGGTCCAAAGTATAGAATAAAAAGAGTTATAACTTAGAGCTGTAGGAACACAATTATCACATCAGGAATTCTTAACCTCGGGTCCTAGGAAAGCTGCAGTTTATATGCTGGGAGTATTTACAGATGACTTTGAAATGGTAGTGGAATTACATAAATATACATATGGGGGGGGGGAGAAACAGGCTCAGTTCAGCAGGTAATTATAAACTGCAATATATTGCTTTCAAAGTACATCATGTGTTCATCTTTATTTCCATAGCTAGAATTCAGGCTTTTTGAGGGTTAGGATTCTGTCCTTGATGTTTGTTACTGTATTTAACACAGAGCTATGTTCAAAAAGTTATATAAACCCAGTACCATCTAGTTCAATTATTGTGTGTCTAGCAAAGCCGAACAAATGACTGGTGACTGACTAATGCAGAACGCTGAGAATATTTCAAACTGGAGACATGGATAATGCCAAAGTGACTGCAGGCTAAAGAGTGAGGTGCCTGGCTCTCCTACATACATTCAGGGCATGCTCCCATTCTTAGGCATATTGTTTTTACTACTTGGAATGGTACAGGGCAGAAGAGCTTAGAGCAGCCGTGGGCAAACTACGGCCCACGGGCCGGATCCGGCCCGTTTGAAATGAATAAAACTAAAAAAAAAAAAAGACCGTACCCTTTTATGTAATGATGTTTACTTTGAATTTATATTAGTTCACACAAACACTCCATCCATGCTTTTGTTCCGGCCCTCCGGTCCAGTTTAAGAACCCATTGTGGCCCTCGAGTCAAAAAGTTTGCCCACCCCTGGCTTAGAGCCTGGCCTCTGAGCAGAAGCAGAAGTGCACCAAGAACCAAGGCATCACATTCCCCTCAGCAAGTCTAGCAACAATCTGAATGGCAGTGAGTCGGAGCAGAGCTCTGACCACCATAAACAATAAACAGTAAACCAGAACAAAGTGGCAGGATTGCATGAAACTCCTAACTTGATAATACAGGAGAGGCTGAAAAGCAGAACCAGGAGTGAGTAACTTCTAAAGTACCTCTCACTGTGTTTCAGGTCACATTGACGAATACAGTGTTTCAGCTTGAACCAAATACAGGTATCAATGAAACATAACAGCAATAAACAATTCCTTTAGCCTCTCTACTGGTTCCTTGGAGGAAGCAACAGGGTTCTGACACTCAGAAAATAAGATACAGAGCAGGCACAGGTGCAGAATGGTACGGTGGGGGCACTAAGATTATGCGGCTACATTTTCAATGCAATCAGAATTACTGATAAGAAAGACAGAAAAGATGGAGCAAATGCAGACTGGAAATGAGGAAATTGAGTCCTGCAGTCAAGGAGAAGTGGGAAGACTAGTGACTCTGTAGGTATTACGAGGCAGTGGAACAAATAACAAAGAACTCTAGGCCATCATTTCATCTAAAATTAATATAAGGAGAAATGAAGACACATGCTATTGTGCCAGCCATGACAACTGACCTGCAGTGCTTAGTGAGAGAGAGGAGGAAAAACTGAGCCCTGCACAAAGAACCAGCAGAGAAAAGGCAGCCCAGTGCTAAATTGATGGGAAATATAAGCAAACGAACTCTATGGCCCCATTAGGACCACAGGACTATTAGTTCTGGTGGAAATCGTCGATAACAGTCTAAAGTCTGCTTGAGAGGACAAGGCCTCAGAAAGGTGAGATCAGATGCAATGATCGCTTAAAACTGCCTCCATGACCCTGGTTTCATATTTTTTCATGTCTTGATAACAAAGGCAATAAATGGCCATCAGAAAAAAGATTGGTGTAACAATAATTCATTACAAGACAAAAGCATCATTACCATAATTTTTAAGTGCTTATATACACACTAGGGGCCGGGTGCATGAAGATTCATGCACAGGGGGAGGGGGGTGGGTCCCTCAGCCCGATCTGCACCCTCTCCAATCTGGGAGCCCTCAGGGGAGCCTTCTCCAATCTGGGAGTTTCTGTCTGTCTTTGCAATCATGTGAGCAAATTGTCTGAGACCCCAACCCAGTTTGGTTTTGTGCTCACAGAATAGTAGAGGTCTTTTTTTTTTTCTTTGCTCCATTGGTGGAGATTTCCTAGAAGTTTTAGGATATCTTCCCTTTAATTTTTCCTCGTCACTCTGACTTTACTTATGTCTCTCACCTTTGCTCTCCCTCCATCCCCCACCCGCAACAGTAACTTGCCCCAGGCTCACTTTGCTCTAGTGTCTAGGACAGTGGTTCTCAACCTTCCTAATGCTGCGACCCTTTAATACAGTTCCTCATGTTGTGGTGACCCCCAATTTCATTGTTACAAATTGAACATAATTAAAGCATAGTGATTAATCACAAAAACAATATGTAATTATATATGTGTTTTCCGATGGTCTTAGGCAACCCCTGTGAAAGGGTTGTTCGACCCCCAGGTTGAGAACCGCTGGTCTAGGAGATCCCACTACGTGTCTGCCACTAGAACTACAATCCCAGCATTCCTGGTGCTCCCCGCGCACTTGTTTTTTTCACTGCCCCCCCCCACCCACCCCCCGGCCACTTGGCAATGTGGAGGACATTCCTGCCCTGCCCCCCAACTGCTCGGCGCCTGTGCACATAGGCCCGGATTGGCCGGGGGTCATTCTCGGAACCCTGGCCACTCCTGGACTACAGGCTCAGAGCAGCCTGGGTCCCAAAGACACCCATCCCTGGGACCCACACTGCTTGGCGCTGGTGCGTGTGCAAGTGGCTGCCCTGCCCCCAGCCGCTTGGCGCCTGTGTATGCAAATTAACTCGCCATCTTTGTTGGGTTAATTTGCATACTCGCTCCTGATTGGCTGGTGGGAGTTGTGAAGGTACAGTCAATTTGCATCTTTCTCTTTTATTAGTGTAAATGCCCACCAACTCACCACACTTCCAAAAGTGGGAGAAAATTTTGCAGTCTCTCCCCCCCCCGCAAACAAAACTAAATGAACACTTCCCTATGTTAATTTTTTTACATTATTTTAATAGATGCACATAAATCCATCATATGGATACAAGTTCCATAATTTACTCAACTGTCTATTGCAGGGGTGGGCAAACTTTTTGACTCGAGGGCCACAATGGGTTCTTAAACTGGACCGGAGGGCCGGAACAAAAGCATGGATGGAGTGTTTGTGTGAACTAATATAAATTCAAAGTAAACATCATTACATAAAAGGGTACGGTCTTTTTTTTTTTTTTAGTTTTATTCATTTCAAACAGGCCGGATCCGGCCCGCGGGCCGTAGTTTGCCCACGGCTGGTCTATTGCTAGATATTTATGTGAATATAATACTCCTAATATTATAAATAATGCCATGAGGAATAACTTTTAAATAACCTGTTGGGTGCCTCACTAATTACCCCTTAGGATAAATTCTCAGAAGTCCAAGTGCTGTGTCACAGGACAGCAAAGCACTATTGTTTTCCGTTTCCAGATAGACAGATCACGCCTTGCTTCATGGATTCTATTTGTGGATAACTCTTTAATTTAGGTACTCCTTCCTCATGCCACTCAGATATCCACTTACATTTCTACTCTTACACAATTATATTTGCAATTTTTCACTTGCTCCTTCAAATCCCCATTAGACTATGTGAGGTTTTTTTGTTTTTTATCACAATGTACCTGATAATGTATTTGTTACTGTAACAGAGAAAATGTTAATGCCTCTTTTTTACTGAGCGAAAAGCAGCAGGCTTTTTGGTTGGAAAATGGTTTTCCCAATGTGCGCTACATTTACTGGGACCTGCTGGGAAAAATTCAATGCCATCCACCTGAGAGCTAGATCTCTGAACTTGATGCAGACAGAGGCAAAATGAATGGGAAGTACTTCATCTCAACTTCTGGGCCCAGAGCTGCAGAGGGGAGTTGGGGCAGCTTAGGATAAAACAGAAATGCAAGAAATGTAGATGCAAAAAATAATGCAATTCAAAGAAAGCTATGAAACGGATTTCCCCTTCACCAGTAGCTATAAAATTCTGTTCATGCATTGATGTATCAGTGATTAATTGTTCAAACTATAGTCCTCCTGAGAGATTTCCAAGGCTTAGAGTAAAGCAGGATAGTGGCATCTGTGATACTTAGCCTTCGGACCACTCAGCCACCTCACACTGCAGACGAGCCAAATCAAGCAAGCACAGCAACCCTCAAGCACTGGTAAAGGCTCCTCTAAAGGAACTGAAAAAAAGCCATGAATGCAGAGTATGAGGAAGGGGACAGAGACAAGAGTCAAAGGGAATAAAGAGCTGTTTGACTAACTTGGTGGGAACAGGATGCTATAACTACAGGGAAGGCAAATCCAAAGCCTGTCATTCCATGCCTTGCTCTCTATTACTTACAAACATGTTTATAATTCACATTGCAATAAGATCATCAAGTTGTCACAGGACACATATTTTGATTTGTTTCATGGTAGTCAGGAATTGTTTAGGGCAGTGGTTCTCAGATTTCAGGGTGCACCAGGATCACCTGAAGGATGTGTTAAAAAAGACTGCTGGGACTCAAGTCCAGAATTTTTGGTTCAGTAAGTCTGGGGTGGGGGGAGTTTTGGAGGAACCTTAGAATTCGCATTTCTAACAAGTTCCAGGTGCCATTAACATTGCTGGTCTGAGGACCATACTTTGAGAATGACTTGGTTTAGGGAGTCAAGTTATAAGACATTCAAAAGAGTCAATAGTCAAGTGTTATCACTCCATTGTTACAAATTATTTTGGATTAAAATCATATTCCCAGTATGATCATCTTCAAATGTATTTTGAAATACACATTGAAATTTCAAATATTTAGGAGTTGTGTGAAAGAAGCAAGAGCCATTTAGCCAAGAGAACAGTGAGATGGAAGAGAATAGACAAACGGTTCTGGATAAATGATCACGGCTGACCTGGGATGGGATGGGATGGGATTGGGTGGAGGGAGGCCGACAAACCCAATTATCTAGGATGGATATTCTAGAATGTCTTCCTTCAAACTAATATAACAAGTTCAGATTAATGACTACAGAAAAGAGTAGACAGAGATATCTATTTCTTACTATGAGTTCATTATTTGACCATGAGCTGACAGAACCACTCACAGCTTTGTATATAAAAAAGGAAAAAAACTAATAGGTTCCAACTTTATCCCAAACCCCTCACACTAGTCATCAAGGTGTCTCACAGCTTGAGTTCTTTCAGCAGGAACTGGGGGTAGCACAGGAAGGGAAGGGTAACATGAAGAGTGAACAGATCCTCTGAATATCCTGAAGGAGAAAACTATTTGGAAATGGAGACATTATACAGCTCTCTAGAAGTGGCCATTTGTGCTGCCTTAAATGCAGATTGATTACTGCTATTTGGATGTTGAGTGCATCATCTTTTCTGAGGAAAGGGAAAAGCTCAATTTCCCCACATTCAGCTGTGTTGTCAAATCACTTCCCTACACCAGTTCTTTTAATGCATTTTCCTGTTATCACAGACTCTTGCAATAGCTTATCTACCCTACACCCCAACAGCGAAGCCCCACACACTGACACGTGTTGCATAACATTAGCAACCTCATGACCATGACACCTAACTGCAAGTTCAAAATGTAGTGGGGTGTGCACTCCAGGGTTAAAGAAGAAGAGAAGCCGTCAGGATATTGACGAGAAAGAACAGCCCCCTTCCTTTGCACTGGCTTTCAACGTGCACTGGCATGATGCAATGCTACTGCTGAACAGGACAGAAGAACACTGGCCCAACTCCAGCTTTCGATGAAGCTTGGGCTAAAAATCCAACCGTTCCCTGGAGGTAGAGGAATCTGCGATTATGCAGAAGAGAGAGAAAAACTTCAATCCAAGCTCTGTTTTTAACAGTATTCAGTAGGATCTGGTTTGAAACAATAATAAATTTCATTTGTTGAGGTCATTAGATTGAAAGTGAGAACTCTTGGATTATTTAAAGCTGTGTCATTGAACTATTGAGAAGATAAGAACAGAGGCTGAATAGAAGAGCTGAATTTCAGAGACATGCTCTCACGGGAAAATTTAATAAAAGAGATGGAATAAAAAAGATGTACGGCAGGCAGTATTATTAACACAGAGGAAGAAAGAGGAGGGGCTCAGAAAACAGGTAAGAAAATAGAAGAAATAGGAAAAATAGCAATATCTAGAGGCACTATTGAAGTTATTTAATGTCTGTCTCTCTGAGATTGCGTGCTTTGCAAGGCTTGAGTCCATTACCTTTTTTTTCACCACTATTATCCCCAATGCCTGGGCCCCAGGATACACTCATGGAAATGAGAAGAAAGAAAAGAAAAAAATGAAAAGCCATCACATGCAAAATAAACTAGCCTTGCACAACTGCTCCCCATAGAGGAATGATTTGTTTTCATGGAGAACTGGTTAACTCCTGTAATCTATACATGGTGATAGGATATATTAGATCTAAAATTTTAAAACACACTCAAATTCAACACCAATTTCCTCACTGGATTGGTATGCAGATGAAACTTGCTTCTTATTAAGATATTTAACAAATCAGGACTGTCAAACCAGAAGTACCGAGCTCTTCCATTTTTCCATTTAAGTATCCTAAAGTCAAAGTTTTTAACTTTGCAAAAGAAAGTGCGGGTGGAAGAAAGTCTTCACATTACATTCAAAACCGATACTGTAAATGTCAGTTAGATTATAGATACCGAGAGGAAGGATTCTATCAAAAAGTGTTGTACTTTTAAAGCACAGGGTGTGTTTTTTCCACCTATTGAAATTTTGAGGGAAAAATTTCTATAAATCAGAAAAAAATGGGAGCTACTGTGGCTAAATAAAGAATGGGAGGCCAAGAGCACTTCTTTCCCAGTGGTACTGAAAGCACTTCAGTGCAAATGCAACACACAGTCACAAGTCACTGCTACAAAGGCATGGAAATTACATCACCACGGGAGATTCTTACTTACAACAATTTGATAAGACTTTAATCAAGGACTAGTGTTGATGGGGATTGGAGATGCAGAAGTCAGCAAGGCAGGAGCACTAGTTGGTTTTTATTTTTTAAAGAAAGGAGGTGTTGCCCTAGCAGGTTTGGCTCAGTGGGGAGAGTGTCGGACTGCAGACGGGGTCCCAGCTTCAATTCTGATCAAGGACACATGCCTGGGTTTTGGACAAGATCCCCACTGGGGGGCTTGCAGGAGGCAGCCAATCAATGATTCTCTCTAATCATTGATGTTTCTCTCTCTCTCTCTCTTCATTCCTCTCTGAAATCAATAAAAATATATTTTCCCCCAAAAAAAGAAAAAAAGAAAGGAGGTGTTGTAAGGTTTGCTCAATCAGAAAACAGCCCCTGGAGGGCGTAGGAAGAGAAGGAGCTAAGGCAGAGCTGAGAGGGGCAGGCTCATGCTTGCTTCTCAAAGATGAAAGACAACATCACAGTTTTCTTAATCTGCAGTATGCTGGGCCAGAAATAGAAAATACATGAGAGAGAGTCTAGCCTGCCCTTTTCTCTTCTTAGGAGATAACCCTAGACTCATTATGCACATCCAGAATGAATCAAAATTCATTTAAATTGGCTCAGACACCAGACTGTTCAAAACAATTACTTTCCCACAGTCAAACCGGGGCATCATTTTCTGTTTTGAATATATATACACCCTATCTTAATATCACAAAATCTTAGCATTAAGAGGTGCCTTAAAGAAATAAAGCTCCCACCTTGGGCAGCTTGGCTCAGTCATTAGAGCATCAGCCCGAGAAGGGTTCGATTCCTGGTCAAGGGCATGTACCTCGGTTACAGGTTCAATCCCCTGTCCTGGTCAGGGCTCAAGCATGAAGCAACCAATAGATGTGTCTCCCTCACGTCAATGTTTTTCTCTCTCTCTCTCCACTCCCTTCCACTCTCTCTAAAAATAAATGGAAAAAATATCCTACTCCTCCGGTCAGGATTACAAAAAAAGAAAGAAAGAAAGAAAGCCCTAGCCCTGGCTGGTGAGGCTCAGTTGGTTGGGCATCGTCATGGGCATCAAAGGTTGCAGGTGTAATTCCTGGTCAGGGCACATGCCTGGGATGTGGGATCAATCTCCAGTAGGAGGTGTGCAAGAGGCAGCCGATAGATGTTCCGCTCCCACACTGATGTTTCTTTCTCTCTCCCTCTCCCTCTCCCTTCCCCTTTCTCTAAATATCAATAAAAAGTCTTAAAAATAAAATAAAGAAAGCCCCAACTTCTGAACTAACAGAGACGTCTGGGTTTTGCTGCAATGAGTGGCAGAGGCTAACAGTTTCTAGGAGATCTTAAAGTATGACATTTTTAAATACAGTTACTGGTAAAGAAGAATGCACACAGATAAAATATTCTCCAGGTATGGATGTCCAAGGAAAACAAGGCACACAGCCAGGCTTTGATCTAATTCCAAGCATCACCAGCTCATCTTCAGTGTCCATAACAAGCTCAACAAAAGCCAACTTGGAAGACCTCTGGAATACTAAGGAAATTCACATTCTAGCCTGTTTAAAATCATATGGATGTGTTATACCAAGTATACAGGATAGAGTATATAAACACCTTAGAAAACAAGAAGGGCCCCAATAATGACTCAGTAGCTTGGAAATCCCTCAGAAGAATATGGAGATGCTCTGAAGGAGTCAAAAGCTTGCCTTCAGTTGAGACCACTCATCAAGACTAGAAATGCAGCAGGCCAGCCGACTGAGACATACTGAAATTAACCGAGAATTGGAAATGTTGGAAAATCAATGTGGAGAATGAAAAATTAGCATGGTGCAGAATAGAAATGATGTGTCACACCACCAAAGGAGCCCAAATGATGTCCCCAAAAAGAAGCAGCAAGATGAGGAGTATCACCAAGAAATGTGGATCAGCTTCTCCTCAGTTCTTTCTATTAAAAATCAGAAGGACACACACTAGAGCTCTCAGAATCCTGGACAAAGTCAAGGGCTTTCAATGGAGCCCAGGAGAGTGCATACAAAAATGCCAAACCTTATCTTGCCAGAACACAGGTAATGAGGGAGGAGGTAGCTGATAATAGACAACTGAACTAGAAAAGAAGGTCTGCATGTTGCGAACTACAGGTTTATTTAGCCTTTAAACGAAAAAAGATGTGGCTTCCTCTAAACAGGATAGAATGTGCATTTGAGGCATAATGAGCGTTTTCCAGAAGCAGACAGACATTTGTCTGAAGGAGCCTGGAAGGGTCAGCAAACTGAACAGAGCTCCTGAGGTGGTCTGAGCGTGTTTCTGGCAGGCAGGTGAATATGCTTGAAAGCAGCAGGCAAGCTAGAAATTGGTATTCTTGTTCCTCTTTGGTTTCACCTGGTCTCCCAATGGGTGCATAAGGCAACACTCCCTGAGCTCCCATCAGATGATCTGAGAAAAGTTGGCAGATCACACCACCCACCTCTGCAGAGGAAGCAGCAGCTGCAGAGCCCTGAGGAAGCTCATCAGCTCCTGGGCAGGCAGGTCCGTTGACTCGAGAAGTCAGACGAGTTAACAGGCTGCCCTTTCCCCATAGCGTACAATGTTTCTCTAAAAGGTCTAATGGCCAAGCAATGCTGTGGAAAGTAAAGTTAATAGAAGAGCACTGTGCACCGTGCTGATATCACTGGTGATAACCAGAGAGAAAAACAGGGATCCAGGAGTCAGAAACAAAGAAACCTGTTGGAATTAACACCCTTGGTGGGGGAGGGCCTAACAAACCACTTTTTACTGAATGAATTCCAGGGTGAACGATATGAACACAGCAGATGCTATTCATTTGGCCTCTGCTAACGCTTTAGACACAGTACCTCAAGAAATTTTACTTGGGAAATTAATTCAAATTAGCTTGGTTCAGCATGTAATCACTGAAGATTAAAAAGTGGCTGAAGGATGATAAACAAAAGACAGTTAAGTGAGAGTCCACACACTAAGAGACTTGGGGTCAACATCGAAGCCATTCTTGTCAGGGGTTCTACTCAAGGCCCGGGAAGACGTAAACAACTCTCAAGTGAGATCTGTAGAGGATGTTAAGCTGGGAACAGAGGAAGCCCACTGACAGGGGCATAAAATTACAAGGCAGAGTTCAACTGAAAAAAAAAAAAGTTAATCTATCTTGGGGAAAACGACCCTAAACTCCCATAATATTCTATAGACAGGCAGGGTAAGGGGCAGAAGCAGCATGGAAAAAGAGCTCTGACATGCTGTAACGTGACAGAAGCAAGTAAGAATGCTAAGGGAACACGAGGTGTGTGTCATGGAGAATGGAGCGCTGAATACTGCAGGCAAACAAAAATAAAGCAGAGCATCAGAAAATAGCTGATCTTGAAGTGAGGCCAACTTTATCATTTAAAAGGTGGAAGCGGGGGGGTACATTCTGCACTGAAGAAATGTTTTAATGGCTACAAAACCACCATTCTTATCTGGCAGGTGTTCCGGTCTTTCTCAGATCTTAAGTCGTCTCCCTGGGGGTTAGCATCTAGAAGGTGGCTCTGGGCTGGCTGCTGTTCTGAGGCTCATTGACAATACTGCCCCAAAGGAAAACTCAGTTCAGGCTGGCCATTTCTCCTCAATCTTGACGAGGTCTGCACTGCCTCAGAGCAATGCCTCACAGGCTTGGGGAAGTAGTCAATTTCTCTCCGTTTACTCAACCTGCAATAGTGCACTGACCCTGAAGCCAGTTTTTCCACCATCCATCTGAAAGCAATGGCTCAACACAATTATCTCCAGGCAGCTCACTGCTTTAGCAGGCAGGCACCTTGTTACATTCCTTCAGCTCAAAATGGGTACTGGACTAAAGAGGCTCTTTTCTTCTTAAAACCTAAAACCTAAGAAATTCACTCTCTATGCAAACTCATTAAACATGACAGCACAACACAGCTACTTCAAACAGCATAGTAGGAGAGCTTGTGTGGCTTCACTTTCCAGAGCAGCTATGCAAAGGACTTTCATGCTCACCTGCTGATGAGAATTAAGTCTTCACTGTGGCAGAGTAAACCAGGGTAGAAAACAGGCTTCTCTGGGAATGCATAACCTGTTTTTCAAGTTACCACCAGACCAAGCTGAGTTCACCCAGCACAGATTCACCACCCCAAATCCCACCTTAACTATCTACACTAATAAAAGAGAAACATGCAAATTGGTGTCACTTCGCTATGCCCACCAGCCAATCAGGATGAGTAATCAAATTAACCCAACAAAGATGGTGGTTAATTTGCATATGCAGGCAGGGAGCAAAGACTGATGGCTGAAGAGGCTTGCCTTCTCTGCTGTGGTCAGAGTGGAGAAGCCTCCAGGCTTGCCTTCTCTGCTGCGGCCGGAGTGAAGGCCTGGGTCCCGGGTGCCGGAGGAAAACCAGTGCCAGCAGCCAGGGGAAGGAAGGCCTATTGCACGAATCTCTTCGTGCAACGGGCCTCTAGTAGTCTAATGATTGTCCATTTTCTAGAGTAACTAGATCATCAAATAGTACTTAAGAGATGTGAAGCCACATTTCCCACGATGGGTTCTTTCAGCCCAGTTGACTTAGTGATAACATGGGCAGGGAGAGAAAAATGAGGAAGTGAGGAAGAATGAGAGAAACACCATTGATGGATTCTCTATCATATTATTTTATAGCTGCCATTAACGAGCCTTAAATGAACAAAGATACTGGTATTTTCACTGAACTTTTTGTGCACAAGAATCAGGTCCTAGACTGAGCCCATTGGGAAAAATCCATAAGAAAGAATCCAAAAAGCTGCAGCAGTTTGACTGGCTGATTTCTGAGCTGACATTCTGTGTGACCTTCTACAGATGCTCTATCCATCAGGATGTGACATGGTATGAGAGGTAAATGTCACATATCAGGGCAACGTTCTGGGCCAAAGAGCAAGAGAAGTGATCTCAATGACAAAGTCTTAAGTATAAATAACAATGTGACCAAACTCACTCCTCCTCTAACTATAGAGCATGACCTGGCAATTACCAAACTTCTAAAACTAAAGTACAAGGCCCCAGAAAAATGGCCGAGTGAGGCAAGCACCTGCAGCACTATTTGAAATAGTGGATGTATTTTGGTCGAGTCCAAGCAGGCTGCTGAGCTATCCAAGTCAGCTCAGCAATAGTAGCCCAGATCTTGCTCTGTTTCCTGGGAAGTCTGGGAATCACTCAACAACCAGCACCACCCAGTGACAGCCGTCTCAGCGAGTAAAAGCCTTGAAGAATGTCGCTGGTAGGAAATATTGCTGAGCAGAATGCATGTCCTTGGGGCAACCAGCCACAGGGATGAAGGACAAAAGTAAAATGTCACAGGGCTTCTCAAATGCTCTCCTGCCAACTGTCAGAAGTGTGAAAGCAAAACTCATTTCCTAATAAATGTTTTCATTTCCTTTGTACATGACAAAAGGTCTGGAGGTGTTAATGGGAGGGAGGGGCTAGGGAGCAGAGGCCTCTGGAGGTAAGAACCAGAGGCAAATGTCCTGCACACGTAAGCAGGGCTTCACTGTTAGTCCCGGGGAATGAAGACAGCACAGTGATGACAATAGCATCTTATGCAGTACTTGATCTCCATAGAAAGATCGTCTCTAATATATCTCTATTACACAGATTTAAAAAACTGAGGTCCAAGTGTACTTAATCAAGATTAGACAGCAAGTTCGAAGTGTGCACCTTTTCTTTTCATGGGGGAAAACTGGAATAAAAGAATATAGGCTTTCTCAGCATATTATTTCCCATAACATTCTGCCCAGGGTTAGGCAGGAAATTGGGAACGAAAAAAGGGGCCATGGATCCCAATGCGTTTAATAATTATTCATCTCACCTGGCCTCTGCGGCAAGCAGCTCGTCATAGTGAGAGGATCTCTGATCGTCATCCTGCCGGTATCTGATCACTGTGGCTAGACCTTTGCTGACAAGGGCCTCAGCAATGTTTCTGCAACAGAAAAGATAGGTCAGTGAGCACTAGAGGTGCATATGGGGCTCAGTCAACAGAAATAATAACAGTTCACACCTGGAGGTCTTAACGTGTCCTGGCAGAAGGAGGAGAAGCCGAGGATTTTAAGACCAATGAGCTGCTAAGCTAGAAATCCAAATAAAAGATGGAATAAAGTTCCCCAGCTCAGCACTTTTTGGCTAGTACAGTCAGATGCTATATCAATCTGTACATAAAAACAAGCAGAGAATATCTATAAGAAGCCCACATTAGGCCAGCCTTTCTACAGAATGTTATCAATAAGCTACTACCTTCAAGAAAAGTCTGCTTTAAAAACATCAGATAAACAGATAAAAAATAAAAACACATAAAAGCATGACCTAAATTTCTCAACATCTCTTCTCTAGCCTACCCTATAACTAGCAAATGTCTTATTCCAGTTTGGCAGTGTTAGAAACACTGGTCTAATGTAACAGTCAGTGCTTCCCTTCTCATCAGAACTCCTGACCGTGGCTCTCCCACCCAAAGGGGCGTGCAGAAGGTGAGTCTATGAGTGAATTGGGTAGGGAAGGGGAGGAAGGTACTGGGGTGGGATAAAAGTTCTTCATAGAAAATGGCATAAAATGGGGGAACAAATAAAATCTGAGATGACCAGCTGTGGAATAATATTCCGAGTAGTCCTTTTAGGACGAAAGAACATGCAGATTAGAATCCTTCTTAAATCAGTTCTCAATGGTGTTCAATCTCCTTCCCTTTGCTAGAATTAGAAAGAGATCCTACTCTAAGTGACTTATATCTACTAACTAGAGAAGAGTGCACTGGACATGACTCTCAGACAACTAATGAAGCCTATCTGCATGGTTCCTCCCCATGCTGGAAAGAACCTTGATGCGAAGCACTCACTCTACAAAAACAAATTTTCAAAAATTACCTGTAGCAAGTACTGGAATCCAAGAGGCATTAAGTTATTGGGGCAGACTGGTGGTTATGTCTTTCTTTGTGTCTGTCATAATTACATGAAAGGTCCCACTCAAACCATCTGGTGAGCTGCCCTTTAGGGAGGGGGTATGCTAAGCAATAGGCGACTGTACCATATGCTATGATTTAGTGTTGTTTGGAAATGTAGTTAACTCTTAACAAACTGATGTTCCTAGAGACTCAGATCTGGAGATGCTGGGAGCTGACCTAACCATTTTATGTGCACGTTTAATCCACTTAAAGAAGGATTCTCTTCATCAAAACCCAGGAAATTACTGTTTTAAAAGATGAAGAAAAAAATAGTATGTGCAGAAGGGAAAGGAAGAAAAGATGCTGTGGCCGATTCCCCTCTGCTGCCTGTTTATCTACTGCCAGCACGATATTAATATCTCCAAACCACCACGGAATTAGCACTTCTCAAATCCACTCCCACAAAGAGGCTGCTTTGCTGGCCACCCTGTCTCCTGAGTCACCGCATAAGCATGCTGGCAAACGCTGTCATTATCACAGAGTTGGGTTTGGCAGCATGGAGAATGCCAACAGCCCCAAGTCAACAGCTGTAGATGTTGATATACGGTGAGAATTTAACTCAGGGTGTCACCATGAAGCCCCAAGTGGGCAGGAGAGGGGCTCCCCTTGTAACACGCTGAGAGGTCTGAGGATTGGAAATGCCAGAAGAACAAAGACGTATTTGTTACTGCATTTTGAATTGCTGCGCATTGACATTTTACAGTCAATACATGGGGTCTGGAGGAGAGAGTTGGAATGACAAAGCAGGCAAGAAAAAATTCAACACAAACAAGCTTCTATCTGAAAAAGCTAGAGAACACTAAGCAAAACAGCACAAATGTTTAATGATCCACTCCTGTTAATGCTGCTCAAATCAATTCACAGAATTACTGAGTACCTGCGTGGCCAGCAGAGCACCAAGGGCACAAGCATTCCTTATGCCTGCTGCCCTCTCTATCCCGTCAGCAATGTCCACAAGTCGGTGAAGGCCTCAGATTCCCAACTCCACACCCTGCCCACTACCCTCCTCTTCTTTCTCTCGGAAGCCTAGAGTGTAAGCCATATTCTCTTAGCTTCATGTCTCTAATTACAGATTTCTCCTGGAGGAACAGTTGTGGCGCTGCTGCTTAGCAGTAAGGAGAGTAAAAACACATGAAATAATAATAACCACCATCATTACTGGGATGAGCCAGGCATGAGAATCACGTCACATGTATTTTCTTCTTGGTGTGTGCTCCCTTGTGATACTCCTCAGTGTCTATCTTCCTTCTAAATTATGAGGTCGGAGAGGGCAAGCGTCTCCTCGTTCTTGCTTAGTAACACAGGGACTAGACCACACTTGGCATAAAGTAGACAGTAAATATTTCTGGATGAAAAATTTAGCTTATTTAGGATAATTTTTCACTGTGGTAAAAATCACAGCACATTCTTATAATTTTATTTTAATACATCCTGAAACTCGAGATACTCTTGGAAATGTCAGAAAA
The DNA here is from genome assembly GCF_000412655.1 of Myotis brandtii. Taxonomy (NCBI): domain Eukaryota; kingdom Metazoa; phylum Chordata; class Mammalia; order Chiroptera; family Vespertilionidae; genus Myotis; species Myotis brandtii. The sequence continues at coordinate 986,261 of NW_005370207.1, read as the reverse complement.
ACACCCAATCATTTCGGAGAGGCAGCACTGGAACATTATTTATTATCCTAAGCATATATTAGCCAAGCTTGCTGAGAACAGAATTAACGACAAAAGCTTTCTACATATGCCTTACCAGCTTTTGTCTTTCTCCTCTCCATTATCTAGGACTTAGAATTAAAGGGAATGAAAGGGAGAGAGAGAAAATGGAATTAGCCTAGTCCATGTACTTGACTCTCTCATTCATTTCTTTTGGCTGCTAATGAAAGGTCAGGAGATTCAGCCCCACCCCGCCCCCAAAGATGGTTCAGAAACCGACACTGCTGTGTTGATCATTTGCCCAGTAAGAAAAGAGAACATTAAATTACGTGCCATGACATTATGTCGCTTTAGACAAATTTATAAGTTCTGCTTTCTTGAGTGTATCAGTAGTTCTACTCCAATTACACATGTCTGGCTCAAATGGATAATTCACAATCAGCATACAAAAAGGACACTACGAACAGCCTGAGAATTAGTGCTGGGATTGAGTTGCTTCTCCAAACTAAAAGAGAAATTTAGGTTCTATTAAGAGTGAACACTTTCCATTAGACATGATCAGATATCCTTGATACAAACACAACCAACACACAGATTTTCTCCAAAGACCTGTACTAGTTGAAATCTTCCCCTCCCACTTGTTTCAACAGCAAGTAGGTTGTTTAATGAGCACATACTTTCCAATAATAAGATACCTCTGAAACCGTGGGGTCCTAATATTCTGCCAACTTGGAGAAAAGGTGTTCTATGTCCATACTCGAGAATACAGTTATTTAAATAGATTTCATTTACAGGAGATTATAATTGTTTTATCACATTTTTGGCAGTCTTCTCCATCCACAATCCCCCCACCCCAATCAAAACTTACAGAAAAGTTGCACATACTGTATGAAGAACAGACCCTCCATCTTTAAACCATGTGAGAGCAAGTAACTGACGAGGTGTACCATCACCCCCAAATATTTTAGTGTTCATTTCCTACAAACTAGGATATTTTCCCATCCTATATAATAAAAGAGAAACATGGTAATTAGTGTACGACCGCTACCCTTCCCATTGGCTAATCAGTATATCCTTATGCAAATTAACTGTCAGCCCTTACCAGCTTTTGTCTTTCTCCTCTCCATTATCTAGGACTTAGAATTAAAGGGAATGAAAGGGAGAGAGAGAAAATGGAATTAGCCTAGTCCATGTACTTGACTCTCTCATTCATTTCTTTTGGCTGCTAATGAAAGGTCAGGAGATTCTGCCCCGCCCCGCCCCCAAAGATGGTTCAGAAACCGACACTGCTGTGTTGATCATTTGCCCAGTAAGAAAAGAGAACATTAAATTACGTGCCATGACATTATGTCGCTTTAGACAAATTTATAAGTTCTGCTTTCTTGAGTGTATCAGTAATTCTACTCCAATTACACATGTCTGGCTCAAATGGATAATTCACAATCAGCATACAAAAAGGACACTACGAACAGCCTGAGAATTAGTGCTGGGATTGAGTTGCTTCTCCAAACTAAGAGAGAAATTTAGGTTCTATTAAGAGTGAACACTTTCCATTAGACATGATCAGATATCCTTGATACAAACACAACCAACACACAGATTTTCTCCAAAGATCTGTACTAGTTGAAATCTTCCCCTCCCACTTGTTTCAACAGCAAGTAGGTTGTTTAATGAGCACATACTTTCCAATAATAAGATACCTCTGAAACCGTGGGGTCCTAATATTCTGCCAACTTGGAGAAAAGGTGTTCTATGTCCATACTCGAGAATACAGTTATTTAAATAGATTTCATTTACAGGAGATTATAATTGTTTGATCACATTTTTGGCAGTCTTCTCCATCCATAATCCCCCCACCCCAATCAAACCTTACAGAAAAGTTGCACATACTGTATGAAGAACAGACCCTCCATCTTTAAACCATGTGAGAGCAAGTAACTGACGAGGTGTACCATCACCCCCAAATATTTTAGTGTTCATTTCCTACAAACTAGTATATTTTCCTATATAATAATAATAATAATAATAATAAACAATGAATAGAATAGGATATCAACAAGAACACAATATTATCATCTACAAACCCCACCCAAATTTTGCCAATTGTTCCAATAAAATACTTAGGGGTAAAAGGACCTAATTCAGAATCAGTGTTACATTTAGATGTCATGTCTCCTTAGTCTGGAACACTTCCTCAGTCTTTCTTACAATGCGTGGCTTAACACTTGGAAGAGCATAGGCCAATTACTTCTGTGTCCGATGCAGGTTATGCATCATTGGAGGCAACACACAGAAGACATGCTGTACTGTTCCCTAAGCCCCCTATGAAATGATCTATAATTTACCACCGATGTCCACTTTAATCACGTGATCAGGATGGTGTCTACCAGGCTTCTCCACTGTAGTTACTCCTTTTCCTCTTTATAACTATAGGAGACACTTTAAACTATGTAATTTTCAGCCCTCAAACTCGCAAGTTATTCATTTATTTATTTGAGCAGTATAAACTCATGGAATCTCATTTTATTCAAAGGGTTATAATCCACTACTATCATTATTTATTCTGATGCTGAAATTGTTCCCAATCTGGCTAGTGAAAACTGGCTCAAGTGGGCTTCTGTGCCCTATGGACATGCCCCCATCATTCTTTGAGCATGTCCTGATTTCCAGGACAACAACATATCCGGGCTTATCTTGTGCTGTTTTCTGTAACTCTGAAATTAGCCAATTATCTAGTAGCCTACATTTACATCATTATTTCTAAATATTTATTTCTAATACTATTGGAAACCATGTGTGGCAGTCATGAAAATGTGCCTCTCAGATTTCTCACTGCAGGAAGCATTTCTCAGTGACAGTCCCAGCTGCTATGCTCGGAACCACAGCTATGCTTTCCACCAGCCATTACCAGCCAAAGACTGAGCACAGACAGCAGAGATACTAATGCAGGCCTATTGATGAGACTTTGGACTCCTCTGATGGGCAACTTTGGCTTGTGGACTCCTTGTCAGCTTGGCAGAAACTCTTAGAATTAACTGCCCTACAGCTTAGATTTTTCTAGTTCGACCTTCCTTCTTTCCCTCCCTCCTCTCCACAGGGCTAAGGCCCACAGTGCAGTCTGATGGCTCTCCCAGCCTCATCCGGATCCCTGAGAAGAGTCTTCCCCAATTAAACTCTTGCACTGCACATCTAGTCCCATCTTGGCATCAGCTTCTTAGAAAACCTGAAACAATATATCATGAATTAACACAGATATCTATAATCCCAACCCAATATTACAGGGCTCATTGTAGTTTTCTTCCTTTCCATATTTATACCTCCCTTCTCTGACTGTGAGAAACCTGGCTTGCATTACCCTTAATGTTTTACTTATAAGAAAAATCTCCCTTTATATACATATACACCTACTTGCTCACTCATACATACTGTGACTTCCTTCATTTAGTACCTAACAATAGAGCTAATTTAAGAGGAATACACTACTTAATAAAAAAAAGGACCTGGGTTAAATGGATAAGTATTTTAAAAGAGTGGGCATAGGGAATAATAACACACACACCCCCACACACCCACACACACACCCACACACACACACAGCCTTCATTCTCCATCTGAATAAGGATAACAGGTAATTCTCAATGGTTCTGTCTCACAGATCTCTATCTAGCTGTTTGAACTTAACATTTGCCACTTAAAAACCATCTACATTTTATCAGTCACTGAGGTGTCCATGGAGATTATAAAAGCAGAATATTTTCCTTAAGGCAAGCATACATGTGGGCACATATTCAGAACAAAGCAAGCCCATAAAGAAATGCCTCTACAATGTATTTTAGTCAAGGCTAAAGGAAAGGGGTGACAGATAATTAACAGCTCAATTCATTCATAACAGTTGCATTAGCAATAGCAGAGGTACATATCTCAGTATGTGCACAAAAATACACACACTCCTCATACAATTTCTTTACAATAATTTCAAGGTCCTGTGGTCAAATTTCATAAACAGCAGAAAATGCATCCCATAGCTATTTACTATGAGATAACCCAGATCCAACAAGATATCAGGCACATAGCTTGGGCCTCCGTCATCTGTGAACCTCAAACTCCAGTATCTTGTGCTGGAAAACTGCCTTTTCATACAGCCTGTACCTTCCCCACAGGGACAGACTTTCTCACAAGTCCTGAGATGGAGATCACCAGACAACAGAATTCCAGTACTGATTTCTAACCTACCAGGTGGCTCACCTCACTGCTCCTCAGCTTAACAGGGATGCTCTGCTGTGGGCTGAGCCACAGGGGAGCTTCACTATGCTGACATCCTTCTCTGCCACTAGGTCAGAGACAAGCAAGGAGGAAGAGGTCGCCACAGGACTTGATAAGGAGGTAGAAAGCGAGGAAGACTAGAAAAGTAATTTCTTCAGAATATCAGGTCCACTTTTACTCATGTCTATGGAAAACGTGGCCTTTCCACTCTAAAAGAAACTAAAGAAGTGGGGAAATGACAGCTTACGAACCCCAAAGCCTTCCTTCGCTACCGGCTCACAAGAAGACCTCTATACCCATGCTCTTTGAGGCAGGAACCGGACAATTTCAGGCTTGAGTTAGACTTGGCTTTGGTAAAGCCAGCAAAAGGAGAAAGTGAACTTCTAGATCAGTGGTTCTCAACCTTCCTAATGCCACGACCCTTTAATACAGCTCCTCATGTTGTGGTGACCCCCAATTTCATTGTTACAAATTGAACATAATTAAAGCATAGTGATTAATCACAAAAACAATACATAATTATATATGTGTTTTCCGATGGTGTTAGGCGATCCCTGTGAAAGGGTCGTTCGACTCCCAAAGGAGTCGAGACCCACAGGTTGAGAACCGCTGTTCTAGATGAAAGGGATCTGCAGCCAATGGGCAACAAACAAATATCTTTATTAAATTGCTGTTTTTCAAACAGGCCTCAAATTAGAAAAAAGTCCTATAGAGCAACATGTAGCTTCCAAAAGCTTTTATGATGACACCTCTAGGGGTCACATGTGACCTCTCCCACTTAGTGTCTTTGTGCTCCAGTGACTGAATTCCCATGAATCTGAAAATGATGATTTACCCTCTTTTTTTTTTCTTAAAATATATCAAGGAGGTGCTTCCCACATAACCAAGTGGCATATGTAGACCAGATTCTGTTTTAGAAGCATTAATAATTAGAAACAGCTGAGGTAGCACAACATCTTTTATAGATTTACCAAATATCTTTCCTACTGTCTTCTCTATTTTTTCATTTCTCCCTTGAACTAATGTAAAATTCTAAAAATAACTAAAATCATTTTTGGGGGTCTTCTTACTCTTATCTGCTTCTTTATCTGCTTAGCAAGTCCCATCAACAGGACAGCCACCAGAGGATCTGCACAGTGGCTAGGGACTTTCGCAGAATGCATGACATTGAAAACAAAGAGGAAGATTCAAATGCCTAGATGTTCCCAGCCAGGCTCTAGAAAATAGGGTAAAACGGGGGGGTGGGGTTTTTTTATTATCAAGGACTGTATAAGGCACATGCAGTCTTAGGGCAGCACATCCTTGTTCCAGGCTCTGAGAGCCAAAGGTAATTGCTTTTAACACTCCACCAACCCAGCTGTGGCAATACTGAACATAAGATATAGCATGACCTACAGCGAAGCAGGATCACAGAAAGCCAGACTCAAGAATGGGCAAGTATGGAATGGGACTTAACTGAATGGCCTTAGAAGCAGATCAAGCAAAAAAGCACTCCTCAGAACAAAAATGTCTAATAAGTTTTAGTTCATGTTTAATGAGCACTTAAAATATGCACAAGTCCTAAACACAACTGTTCTTTTCATGAGAGCATTTTCCAGAGACTAAAGTTGAGATATGAAAATCAAGAACTCTTGGGAACAAGACTCTAGCCTTTTTGTATTATAATGAATCCCAATCCTTCCTCCTGGCGGAGAGGGGGATGTGGAAAGAAAACTATTAAACTAATATGGACATAGTCTAAGCAACCCCAAAGGATGCATGGTTAGAACAGAACCCAAGGAGACCCATAAACAACCCTGGCAGAAAGGAAAGAAAGGAGGGAGGAAGAAAGAAACGGAGGAAAGGAGAAAGGGAAGAGAGAGAAAGGAAAGGAGAAGGAAAAGAAAGGAAAAATCATTCCATGAAAAAATTATTGCTTTGTACAAAGTTAAATCCTTGAACCCCTAGAGCAGCAGTAGCCAAGCGGTGGTCCGTGAGGTCCGAAAGGTGGGCAACCGCTGCCCTAGAGCACATACTCCTCCAAACTTCACTATAAAGAAGAGGCTTACTCCTGAGCACTGACAAAAACTTCTCTAGCTTCAGAGACCATGTCCCACTGCGCACCAACAGTAACCTTCCGTTTGGAAGAAAAGAAATAAAACCAAAGATACCTTGGGACCAGGGTTTTAAAAGTGGGTGATGAAGAGATGTCACTTCATACTCAACCTGCCATGAAAAGCTAATTCTCTACTCCAAGGCAGCTCTGGGCCATATCACACCCATTACCTTATTTCCACTCATGCCTACACAAGGGTGTACCTACCACCCTTGATCTCCTGAAAGAAAAACAGACAAGAAAATAAGACAGAAATATAGAGCCCCTCTTATCTGCAGGGGACATGTCCCAAGACCCCCAGTGGATACCTGAAACCAGGGACAGTACTGAAGCCTGTATGTCCTTTTACCCATTACCTTATTTCCACTCATGCCTACACAAGGGTATATCTACCACCCTTGATCTCCTGAAAGAAAAACTAACGGACAAGAAAATAAGATAGAAATAGAGAGCCCCTCTTATCTGTAGGGGACATGTCCCAAGACCCCCAGTGGATACCTAAATCCAGGGACAGTACTGATGCCTACATGTCCTTTTATTCTTCCTCTACATAAATACCTGTGATAAAGTTTAAGTGATAAATTAGGCATAGTACGTGGTTAACAACAATAACTAATGGCAAAACATAATGATTATAACAATACACTGTAACAAAAGTTATGTGAATGTGGTGACTCATTTCAGGGGCCCCTGGAACTGTCTCCTGCAGGCTCAATGCTTTCCGGTGCAGCACACGCTATCAAGCAGAACCCGCTCGCTGGCCATGTCTCCCACCCATGGATTTAATGCCTTTTCCATCTTGACTAAGCATTCCTTTATCATGCACCATGGCCGTTAACTTTAGGAGGTGCAACAGCAAAACTAGCAGATTTATTTTTCCTTCTTCACACTTCTAGTAATAGAAGATTCGTTCTTACTGTTGATCTTAGCAAACTCAGCACACGATTTTTTTTTCTTATTAAGTGAGAACTTTCACCTTTTCATTTAAAGAAAGCACTTTATGGCTTCTCTTTACCATATCCAAATAGCTAGCATCACTACTCTTGCACTTTCGGGCCATTATTTAAAAAAAATAAAAGTTACTTGAACACAAGCACAGTGGATCTGATAACCAAAATGGCTATTAGCTGGTCAATGTGCAGGTAGCAAACACAGCATGAAGATGCCAGACAAAAGGATGATTCATATCCCAGGAGGGATGGAGCAGGACAGCGTGAGATTTCACCAGGCTACTCACAACAGCCCGTAAGGTAAAACTTAGGAATTGTTAATATTTAAGGACCATTGTTGACAGGAGGTAACTGAAACCGAGGAAAGTGAAACTGTAAAAAAGGGGGACTACTGTACTTGGAGGAGGCAGAATTAAACTCACTTCCTAACTCTAGCTAACGGAGAGAATGGTGTTGAAAATATGGGTCGAAGTGATTTAGAGAAGGAGGGGGGGAGAAGCTTAACACCAAATAGCTCTATCAAACAGTTATGATTACTAAATAGACAATTTTATTCTGCCCCTAGGATTTCTGCAGTACTGTAATCTTATTGCCACCTCTTATATGATATTTTCATTTATTCAGCAATATCATGGTGATGGCTTTATAAGACAAAGAAAACTGGAATTGTACTCTATTATGCCAGCTCCTCTCTGAGTGTCACTGCATTTCCAAGTCAGCAAAATATCTGAGGAAGTTAGGACAATGATGAAGCTTGGCTATATATATGAGAGGCACATTAAATGTAAGTGGCAATAAAACAACATCACCTTCAAATATCTAATATTTTCCCCAATCTCCAATTCTCAAAGTAAGACAGAAGCAAAACAGTGAAGAAAAAAAGGTCTGTTTCATGGACAAACTACAAGGACTTATCTATCTGAATCTTCCTTATACAATAGGGATATGTACCCAAGTGACACTCCCTCTATTAAACAGACATCTTCCCAGAAGGAGACCAATAGATCTTTTGAAAACAATGAAGGTAATCAATTAAATACTGGCTCTAGCTTGAAGAAAGTAAACTGTTAGCCAAACTGGTCAACTCATTGCTAAATACGCCACAAAGTTCCAGTTCCAACTATTTGCAGGACATGTTAATTTGTATGATTCATCATCATGTAAAACTTGGCATTTCAAAAATAAAACAGTTCTCTAGAATAAGCTTTTCTAAAGCCTACCAAATCAGCTCATTCTCCTAACATCTCTTGCTAGGACCAGCATACTCCCAGTCACCCAGACCTGATGTCTCTCTCACTCGCATATAAAATTAGTTGTCAAAACTTTGAATTCAAATCCCCCATATATGTTTCCTATTCCATTCCTTCTCTTTACCCCAGTTATGGCTCCCACTAATGCTCACCTGTACCATGTACTGCAGCCTCCATTATCTGCTTTCCTTGCAATGCTGACCAATTCCAAACACTGCCAGTTTAATCCTCATAAACCCGGGGTCTGACAAATATTCCTCATTCTCAAACCCACCATGGGCACAAAAAACGTGGTAGAAAATTTCAATACAAAGACAACATGAAGTTATCAAATATGCAATGAAGATGGAGGGGAAGGACAGGAGGAGAGACAGAGGTGGAAAGAAGGAGGAAGTTATCAAATATGCAATGAAGATGGAGGGGAAGGAGAGGAGGAGGAGACAGAGGTGGAAAGAAGGAGAGAGGAGGAAGAGAAGCAGGGAGGAGAGGTTTAGGGTTAGAAGGAAATGGACTGGGGAAAAGGGAGGAAGATGAACATTTTTTTAGCAATATCCTAAATGTTTTACATTTGTGAAACTATTTAATGGTCACAAAATCCTGACGGGAGGAAGATGAACATTTTTTTAGCAATATCCTAAATGCTTTACATTTATGAAACTATTTAATGGTCACAAAATCCTGTGGAGCCCTAGCTGGTTTGGCTCAGTGGATACAGTGTCAGCCTGTGGACTGAAGGGTCCCGGATTCAATTCTGGTCAAGGTCACATGCCCAGGTTACTGTGGACTGAAGGGTCCCGGATTCAATTCTGGTCAAGATTATATGCCCAGGTTGCAGGCTTGGTCCCCAGTGGGGGATGTGCAGGAGGCAGCCGATCAGTGATTCTTCCTCATCATTGATGTTTCTATCTCTCTTTCCCTGTCCCTTCCTCTCTGAAATCAATAAAAATATATTTTAGAAAAATCCTGATGAAGTCAGAGTTTTTATCATTCCTGTTTTACAGATGAGAAACAGATAGGTTATAAAACTTGTTCAGAGTTTTTATCATTCCTGTTTTACAGATGAGAAACCTAAACAGATAGGTTACAAAACTTGAGACAGAACTATAACCAACAAGAAAGGCTATGCATAGAGACATGGCACTTCATCGATAAAAAGGATCTTGCTAAAAATCCTTTAGGAGGTGCAACAGCAAAACTAGCAGATTTCTTACAACCCCTAAGCTGTAAACATCTGATAACAGAACTATTTCTTTGATTTTCACTCAATAATTTCAGCTTTAATGAAGATCTACTGGGTGTCTACTATAGGACAGGCACTTTAGCACACATTAACCTAACCCTCCGAGCAATACAACAGTGGTAAGTATATGGTAATTCTATATAGTCACAAGAAAGAGTAAACAGTTTTAGATTTGCCTCGATTAGAAGCCAGTGTTTTTTTTTAATTCTAAGTCCATTTTTCTTGAGACTAAGTGCCATAAATTACAGGGTAACAGACTATAAAAGGCATTCAACAATGGAACCTTCATATGTCTCCCTAACTCTATTCCATTAAATGCCTTTCAATCTTCTGCTTTAGTCCAACCAGTCAACTTAGTTACCAACCACGCCCTGCATTGTCCGCATCACTATGCCTGTGGCGGCGCCACTCATCCGGCACTTGCCTTGTAGTGCTGTATATTATTATCTTCCTTTGTGTACATAATCGTGTCTTCCCAACTAGATCATATTCCCTACTGGTCCACAAAGAGCCAAACACTTAGTAGGAAGGCACTCAATAAATATTTATTGGCTAGCTGATTGATTTCACTCTCTGAGTTCCCAGGAGGTTCTATGGGCTGTTGGATGAAAACAAAGTAATAACTGACTGAGTCACAGAATTTTTTAGCAGAAAGAGTCCACAGAGATGAAATAATCCAAAACTTTCCATATATAAAAGATGACAGAGAGAAACCCTGAAAATTTTTACATGAGCTGTCTAAAGAAACACAGACATTAACACCATCACAATGGGCATCTCAGATCCTCTGATTCTCATCCTATTTCCTGTTTTTATGCTACTGTCCTTTTAAGAGTCTATAAAATAGGAATAAATACATTCTGTACATGAATTATCCAAGATGCCGTTAATACATTAAAAATTTATCAGCTCATTAAAAATAATCTATCCATATCAGATTATAAATTTGATCACTCTAATACTAATAATGCTGGCTAAAATATATATTAAACATTTAATTATAATAATTTGCTTGCCTTCTGCGGATTCAGAGGACTTTTTCTGGGAGAGGGGGAAGAAATGATTTGAAAAAGTCTGACTGCTTTTTCTCTCTATATTCTAATACAAGGTGGAAATGCTCATTGTGTTACAGAAGACCAGAGAAAAACCAAGCCACGCTTAGAGAAAGAGAGTTACATTTTAATTATGATTATGCACAGGCCCAGAGAAATATATGTCTTTCAATTTCTGGGCCCCCCAACATGGAGGCAACCCTCATTATTTATACTTTTTCCAGTCTTTTGTCTCCCAAATTTGGAATGAGACTTCCGGACCTTCTGAGAAAGTAGGCTGCATGCTGGGAAGGAGCCATGAGACCATATCTCAAGGCCTGGTCCGGTGCCAGCACTGACAGCTCTGTCTGGGGCAGAGTTTATGGCCTCTCTGGAATGAGAGGAGTCTTATTTTCCTTAATATTTAAGCAAGCAAGCGTTTACAGAAGCCAAAATAGCAGGGTTAAAATTTCAAACAGCAGTTTTTATATAAGATGGATACTTCAATTGTAGACATAAAGTATGTTTTCTTCGTTCCTTATTTCCTATTCTCGTCTTTCCTTTGAGAAATCAACAATTTACAAAAGAGCAGTGTAAAGAGCATGGATACTGGTATGAGGTGAAAACATCCGCACACATCCCTCCCTCAGTAACAGTGGAAGGAATGCACTGAAGCTGTAGTTAGTAGGGGGCTCCTTCCCTGACCATCATCCCCAACACCTCAATAAAGCCACTGACCTAGGAGAGTCATTGACTGTAGTCATTCCTTACTTTTGTACATCATGTGGTCTTTACATGTGTTTGAAAGCCAAATATTCACGTTTTACAGTGACTGTAAGAGACAACTGCCACCCCCCTTTCTACCTGGGTAATTTCACACTGTTGGATATTTCTCATCTACGCCGTGGATGATGAAAATCATCAGATGCTCACCCTTGCCCCTGTCCCTGACAGCCAGTGCAGACACACTGACAGTGGCTCTGCCAATTAGATGCTCCTGCTCTCGGAGGGAAGCAAAGGAGGGGGGCAGTCAGAATTCATGTACAGTGGTATCTCCCCGAGGCAGGGCTCATGCAGGTGATGGGGTCCTTAGGCTGTGCCTGGTAAAGACAATGATCCTGCTTCCTGCTTCTTGGCCCTTTGGAGCTGCCCTGGTCCCCATCTATTTTCCAAGTCTGATACTCTGTCCTTAGATCAGTTCTCTCATAACTTCCCAATTTAACTTCCTCTTTAGGACAATCAGGCTTGTTTATGTTCAAAACATCTTAAAGATTTATGAGGCTGTATTCTTAAAGTCCCTAAACATGGGTTACAGAGGTCACAGTTTCCTTTAAACCAGGAAACCTGGGAGCCCAGGCCTAGGGTGAGAGGTGGATGCCACAGTAAAGCTTCCAGAAGTATATAGGTCCAGCAAAGGCCATACAGAGTGTTCTCTTTCCAGAGTACCACTGTATTACCCAAATAGCACAGGGTCCAGGGCAGATGGTAGGAAAGCACTTAATCTTTAACCTTTTGCTTAGGAACTTGGAATAGAATAAGTGGGGAAAATTCTTTTCTTGCCCTATCACCTCACCACTAACCGAGTGAGGAATTATTACAGTGTGATCTCTATCTAAACACCTGGTGCTCAATGAGGTTCCATAACCAACCTGTAACCCAATAGTTTCGGCCATCTTGCTAAGGGGAAGCAGAACAGTGAAGTAGGAATGGCTTTGAGGATTTTGCCACTGAGTTAAGAATAAGAGCCAGTTTAGGGATCTCAATGATCATATTAAAGTGTGGTGTATATAAAGGGTGAATTATCTTAAAGTCAAGAGAACATGTATTTATGTTTTTACAAAGATCCTACTATATTCAGGTATAGGAATCAATTACAGGTGCTTATAAGAATGAATGAAAAGGTAAGTGTGAAGTAGGTTTATTATTAGTAAAAGAGATTTTCCTAGTTATATCATTTGAGTTTCTAAGCATAAATGATGCCCAACTACAGTATACTCATTTTATTACTGGAAAAAAACAAACCAGAGGCAGTAAACTGCTTACCAGTTATAACAATTCCATATCTTGAGGTACAGAAACATAAAATAAAATTTTAGTTTAGTTTATTTTGTTTGTTGTTTGCTTTCCAAAATGCACATAAGAGGTAACCAACTTTCTTTAAAAAAAAAGTGTGGTTTTTTAAAAAACAATAGTCTAATACAGTGATGGCGAATCTTTTGAGCTCAGCGTGTCAGCATTTTGAAAAACCCTAACTTAACTCTGGTGCCGTGTCACATATAGAAATTTTTTGATATTTGCAACCATAGTAAAACAAAGATTTATATTTTTGATATTTATTTTATATATTTAAATGCCATTTAACAAAGAAAAATCAACCAAAAAAAATGAGTTCGCGTGTCACCTCTGACACGCGTATCATAGGTTCACCATCACTGGTCTAATATAATACATTATCTCATACCAACACTTTAATAGAGGGGAAATAATTTAAATTATAAAAAATGAGTAAGAGACAGAACAATACAGTAAAACAGATGAATATGATAAAACAGAAATGTTAAGAATAAATGTTGATCAATTCTTCTTCATCCAATAAAAGAGAGAAGTTACACAGAGCATTTATATTTATTCTTCAATGGTGAAAGCCAGTTAATGTTCCGCACTTGTTCCAGCCCTTGTGGCCACAGAGAGCAGTTATGAGCTCATTTCATAAAGAGCTCATGGCACAGAGCAGTCATTCTGGGCAGAGGATCTGGGTTCTTACCCCAGCTCTCTAGTTGTTTCAACTTGTGTAAAGGCACTAAGCTGGTACCAGTTTCTGAATCTGTAAAATGAGGGGGTAGATCTAAATGCACTACAAAATATGTTCCACCTCACATATATTCTAATCTAATTTTTAAAATGAACCAGCATATACTGATCAACAGTCAGGCATATTCAATATACCTTTATCCTTCCGTACATATCTTTATACAGCACTAGATGATAATGTTTGAGGCCATCTAGATTATGTATCATTTCAGTGTTAAACATACCCTAAGGTTTATACACATTTCTGGTGTGGTTTGCGGAGCACTGTGGCAGCAGTTACATTTCATCCAATCCTTCCTCTAGGGACTATAGGGGCCCTATCCCCTCTGTGCACACACATAATGGAGGCAAATGGTGGGAGGCCAGGCTACTTGAAAAATTTATGAGAAAGTATTTATTCTCTTCAGCTCTTTAATGTCCACTATTTAAGATATAATGTATTACCCAAATGCTCTGGAGTATAAAAAAAGAGGCTGGAGGGATGAGCAAATAAAGGATATATAGGACATTTTCTACCAGGAAACTATTAATGTGCAAATTTTTTGATTCTTCACTGGCTAATTCCTTCTACTTTGGTTAAGTATTTTATTCAGTGACAAGAAACTGACTTATCTTATTAGTACAAATGTGTTTAAAGAACCAATTAAGTAGAATTGACATTTAACAGGAATTTACTACATTTCTTATATTGTGGTTCACTAGATTATGTAAATTAGGAAGTTTACTTCTGTATGTGTCTTATCACTTAAAATAGTGAAAAATCAGACCCACCTTCACATTTACATAGTTTGCCAAGTAATATTTTGGCCTATTAAGCTTATAGCTCATTCTTAAGAAGTACAAGTGGTAGCAATATGTCAATAAAACATATTTCTTGGGTAGTCCTTATGAGACTATAAAAGATGACTACACAGTAAGTATTCACAAAAGAGGTGGACTTCATTACTACAGACAGGCAAAATCAGAAAAACTTCATTCATTATAATCAGAGTTTATATCTGAAAGAATCTTACTGTTCTCCAATTCCCTCATCTTACAAATGCCTAATCTGAGCTTCAGAGACATTAAAAACTAGTTAGTGACCGACCTGGAATAGAACTCAGATCTCAAGTTATAAAAGGCATCCTTCCACCATGACAGCCTGCCTCCAGCCTCAACATACCGACTGGAAAAACAAATAATACACACAACGCTTTAGATCAGTGGTTCTCAACCTTCTGGCCCTTTAAATACAGTTCCTCATGTTGTGACCCAACCATAAAATTATTTTCGTTGCTACTTCATAACTGTAATGTTGCTACTGTTATGAATCGTAATGTAAATACCTGATATGCAGGATGGTCTTAGGGGACCCCTGTGAAAGGGTCATTCGACCGCCAAAGGGGCCGCGACCCACAGGTTGAGAACCACTGCCTTAGGTGGATCTCAAGGGCATTCCTCTAAGGTTTGCACACTACATGGTTCCATTTAT
This sequence comes from Myotis brandtii, assembly GCF_000412655.1. Taxonomy (NCBI): domain Eukaryota; kingdom Metazoa; phylum Chordata; class Mammalia; order Chiroptera; family Vespertilionidae; genus Myotis; species Myotis brandtii. Next base: position 971,132 of record NW_005370207.1, on the reverse strand, counting down.
ATAATATTCTTGTAATTACAAAATTATAGAGATAGAAAACAGATTACTAGTTGTTAAGGATGATGGGAGGGGAAAGACACAAGGGAGATCTTTATGATGACTGAATAGTTTTCTATCTTCATTGTGCTGATAGTTACAGGAACCTACACATGGGATAAAATGGCACAGACCTATTCACACACCTTCACATTTATATCAATGCCAAATTCCTGGTTTAGATACTGCACTGTAATTGTAAGATATAACCATTGGGGGGAACTGGAGAGAGGGTGCATGGGGTGAACCTATCTGTACGACCCTTGTAACTTCTGTGAATTTATAATTACTTAAAAATAAAGTTTTAAAAAATTCAATAGGATTTGAACTTACTAATAAGAAGAAAAACAACAAAGACTCTAAAGTCCATTCTCAATTGAATATCAGAATAATTCTCAGCCAGAATAATCCTTTGAAAATTAAAGTCCACAGATGTTCCCATCACTCCTCTGCTCAAAACTCTCCAATAGCTTCTGTCTCCCTCAAAGTAAAAGCCATATACTTGTTATGGCTCACAAGAACTTCTATGGCTTGCTGGCTCCTCCCTACCTTGCTGACCTCATCTCTCACCACCCCACCCCACCTTTGCTCCCTCCACTCCAGTCGCAATGCATTCTTTCTATCCAGCCACACTTGCACCAAGAGACCTTTGCCACTGATATTCCCTTTGCCTTCCTACCACTTGATCCTTCACCTTTTATCACTGAAGTCTCCCTGACTATCTTACTGAAAATTTCCCTCCCCCCAACCCTAGAATACCTCCTCTGCCCTTCCTGACCTTTATATTCTCTATAGCACTTTGACCATCTACCTATTTCTACATGTTCTTTGTTTCTTTATCTATTTGCCACCACTACAAGGTAAGCCACACACCCCACCCAACCCCACCCCAAATAAGCTGAACAGACAACAAAACAAAAACCAGGGTAGGAAAGTAAAATAAAAATGTTATGTTCATGTGGCCTGAAGAAAGGGTGCAATTTGGGGAATAGATATATGAAGCTGGGTTTCATTTAGATTTGCAATCATGAGACCTTGGTTTCAATCCCGGCTTGAATTAGATGACACTTAAGACACATGTACCTTTTAAGTCATACTTTTCTGTTTATCATAACAAAGGGAGGAAACTGAAGAACCTTTAGGGCCCCAGACAAAGCTCAAGTTCTAAATGACTCCACATAGTACGTCCACATTTCAAGTCTAACTCAAGCGAGTCTAGAAATAAACCCATGGGAAGTCATGGAAGGTATTTCAGTATGTGTTAACTCAAAGACCCTCTACATGGCAAAAACTGTATTATGCACTGGGGATTTAAAAAACGAGATTTGGACCTCGTGCTGTGAATATTATTAGTAAGTAAGCACGGGGTGCTGAGGAAGCACATACACAGATGTCCATTAGGATCCCCTTCTTGCAGGGCACCTAAGGTAAAGCTTCCCTGACACAGGAACTGCTGCAGGATGAGAAGCTACTAGGTGAAAATGTGTGTTCCAGGCAGAGAGAGCAGTCTGACTTCAACAATACTGAGGTTAAGTTGTGTTTTTTTAACAGCAATGATGGATGAGAGCCAGGGAATGTTAAATATAAACATAGAAAGGTAGGCTAGGGCCAGAACATGAGTTTGTATTAATCCTAAAGGCTGTGGGATGATTAATGAAGAGTCTTAAGCAGGAGAATAACAATCAGATTTGTGTTTCAGAAAGTGAAATGGATTGGAAGAGAATAAGACGAGAATTAGAAGGTCAGTAAGGAGACTGACAGCATAAACCAGGCAGTAAGAAGAAAAGCTGGATTCATTCCAGACAGAAATGAGGAGAGCAAGGACAATAGGTCAGGTACAGAAAGTCACCAGGGCTGAAAGCCCCAGGTACCTACCAATAGGCAAAACTTGGAAAACAAGGACCTCACTCCCAGGGTCACCTTTCTTCCGCTAGCATATCACTGGTCATACAGTTTTGACCCCCTGACCTTTCATATCACTGGTTATGCAGTTCAGACTCTCCACTGGCATGCTGCTAGTCATGCGGGTTAGACCACTTTAGCAGGAAACAAACAAGGGGGGCATACAATAGCCCTTAAGCATTAACCCCAAGACAATGAGGTTCTGACCCACAGTAAATACATCTAGGCCTCAGTTGTGTTTCAGCTCCAGGCCCAGAAAGCAGCAGAACCAGACAAGGGACAGCATGATGACTTCAGAACCAGCTGCACTGGTTAATGACTCACTGCCCTGGCACTGACCAATCAGTGGAGACCACAGGGACACATCTGTAAAGCTAATTAATATTCCACTGAAATCCTCCTCTGAGACCTCCAGATAAAACCCCTCAAGACTAAGTGATACTATTGTAATTAGTGAGTTATTTAATAATAAAGGGTGTCCCAAAATTCACGCAAGATTTGAATTTTGCGTGAGCATTAACCACAACAACAACAAAAAATAAAAGCCTAATTTTACTTGGTTTATTGAATCAGATTCTAATATCTGTTGCCCTTTGATTTCAATCCCTTCAATTTGATAAGCATTACCAAGTACCAATTATGGCCCAGGAGCAGGGACAATGAAGACCAATGAAGACTACGGCTTTGCGTATGTGCCAGCAAAGCTGTGGAGGCCATTTACCCGATGTGCTATTCCATACATAACCCTATACTGTATACTTTATGAATCAATAAAAAATTTACAATTTTTAATTATAAGCCTGTGTTTTCTATCAAAATTACTTCTTGCGTGAATTTTGGGACACCCTTTAGGACAGGAGCAAAGGAAAGGCCATACATTATAGGCATGTCATTTGGGCAGCTTCACCAGGAAACTGCAATTTCACATTCCCAGGGGAGGGAAGGGATCCAACAAAGGGAAGATAGGCACATGCTCACTAAAGTTGGGGTGACCAGAGAAGGTGCTTGCCTGTCAATCACACCTTGGGACAGAGATGGTTGGCCAGAATGGGCGTGGCCACTACAAAAGCTTGAATATTTGGAAATACATAATCCCCTAACCAAAGAAGTTAACTCTCTTGGGACTCTTGTTGCTCAGGCATGTTCTCTTGCTTCCCATACATTCCCCCATGTGGCCCATGACCATGGGGACCCCACATGCAAGGGACTACTGGATTTTGGAAACCCAGGGGTGTAATTCCACAAAAATAAAGCTTTCTACTATATCGCATCCTCAGGCCCTCTGAAAATCCTTATTCCAGTGGCACTCCAAGATCCCATCTCCCATGAGCAACCGGGTGAGAAGAGCCCCTTTCCCCTTCTATGACATAAGGACCCAGTGTGGCTCTCTTTCTCTCCAACACACTCACACCTTTCCCCACCTCCTTTCCCTACCTCCTTTCCCCAGGAGCGTTTTTCCTGCCTCTTTCTTTCTCCTAAGCTCCAAGGGTCCTTCCTTTGCCTCTGTAACTTGTTCCCTGAGCTCACTTCTTCCACTGTTCACTTCTTCTATCTCTGTGACTTTCTAAATAGACTTTTGCTTGTATTTGAATTATTGGCTCTGAATTATGTCTTAGCCAGAACTCAAGTACCGAGGTTGCTGAACGAAGGTTCAATCACAGGTAACAACTGGTGCCATTTTCCCCACCAACATTACCAGTAGATAATCAGGTTGGAGAGTGAGAGAGGAGGAGATAAAGATGACACTTCAACTTGTAGAATAAAAGACTAAGTAAATGGTGGTACCATCAATCAAAATGGGATCACAGAGTAAAGAAATCGCTGTTAAAGGGGAGAGCATAAGCTCAGTTTTAGCCACATCGAGTTTTGGTATCTTAAGAAGCGATGTACAGTCAGGAGTTGAATATATTGGTGGGGGCATCAATCAAAATGGGATCACAGAGTAAAGAAATCGCTTTTAAAGGGGAGAGCATCAGCTCAGTTTTAGCCACATCGAGTTTTGGTATCTAAGAAGTGATGTACAGTTAGGAGTTGAATATATTGGTGGGGATCCTGGTAGGAAGAACTGGCCTAGAGACACAGATTTGGGAATAAGCAACATCTACATGAAAACTGAAGCAATGGGATAAATATGATCATTCATGGAGATTGAACAGAGGTAAGAGGGTGGTAGGAAGAACTGGCCTAGAGACACAGATTTGGGAAAAGCAACATCTACATGGAAATTGAAGCAATGGGATAAATATGATCACTCATGGAGATTGAACAGGGGGAAGAGGAACCAGAACAGAAGCCTGGGAAGCATAAATATTTAAGAAGCACTCAAAAGCTGAATGAGGAGAAATTATCAGAGTTGTAGAAAGAAATCCAGTCAAATATGCTTTACTGAAAAGAAAGGAGAAAAAAAATTCTCAAGAAAGACTGTGATAAATTTTAAATACTGCAGACAGATCAAGTCCACTTAAGGATTGAAAAGTGCCTTTGCGGGAAGCATTGGTCTTCTAGGTAAGCTCAGTTTTAAGCATGTGGAAGGGTCAAAACCAGATGGGAAAGGAATGAATAGCAAATGGAGACAATTACAATTTCTTTTAACTCGCATATGTATAAGAAAAAGTAGTTTGGAAAGAAAGAGGCTGAAATCTTCCACAGAGATGGGAAGGCAGGAGATAATGCAAGCAGGAGAGAGACAAGTTTGGGCTCAGAGAAAAAGTTAAAGGCATTTTCCTGATAAGCCCATATTTTCTCCATAAAGTAGGACATGAGAATGTCTGCTGAGAGTGAGGAGAGAGAGAACAGAGTAGGAGACTTGATTGAAGATGGTTGTGAAAATCTAAAATAGCTGTTGTGGTGGTGAAATAACAGCATGAAAACAGCATTTATGGAAAATTAGTCCAGCAGCATTATGCAGGGAGAAATGGAGATGGGAAAACTGCAGTTACAAAAGGCACATCTAGAAGGCTCCTGAATTAATTTAGATCTGAATTGCTGAGCGCACGGAGTAGAGTGATGGCATAAGTGATAGGAAAGAACAAATAAGGGAATTCTTTAACAAATAACTAACCCACCACACCTATCCAACCAGACTGCTTTCTCCCAAAACCTCAAGGGTCACCGAGGCAGGATCAAACATCCTCAATTATTTCAGCTCCTGGTGTGAACTAAAGCTATGGCTAGCTTGCCCCCAACTTTTAAGCTTCCTGGTACAAAATGCTTGTACTACATCATGAAAGACGTTATGGACCCCTTAAAACTCAATGGTCTTGCTTATTTAAAGCACATCTGGAGTACACCCTGTATGAGCAGTGATCAATTCTGATATCTGCCCAGTCAACCCGGACAATTCTTCACAATGACCCTAGTCTAGAATCTTGGCTTCTCTTTAAGCTCACTACATCACAGACTGATATGACAGAATAGAATCACTTGAGAGAAGATTGTAATTTAGTGAGTCTTACAAAAGTTGGGCCCACCACACTGTCTGGGAAGCTTTTTAATAAGTTACACAGGTGATTCTGGGGCAACTTGAGTTTGAAAACCATTTTTTAAATCAGCATTCATGTTAAACACGTTGGCTTTGAAATGAGAGTAGGACATACAAAAGGAAATGGAAAGCAGGTATGTAGTAAGTTAGGAGTAGGGATATGCAAAAAGAAATAAAAAGTCGATAATCAGCAGCATACAGATAATAGGTGAAGCTATGAATTAACAAAATCCCAAAAGGAAATCTTTTACAGAGAAAAATATAGCAGAATCAAGACTGAACCTTAGAGAATGTAAAGCCAAAGAACTTAATTATATCTTCTTTTTTTTACGTTTTTTCTCCTTTATTTGGTAACTTTTACAAAATCTCATTTTTGACTGGGCTCAGACGTATAGGTAGATGTTTTCAGAGAGGACAGTCTTTGTCTCTTGGTAATCTGTTCCTGGCTTTTTTCTTTGGCCTCCTTCCTTCTCTTAGCCAAAAGCTTAGCATATTCTGTGGCCTCTTCCTTATTTTTCTTAGTATGTTGTTTCTTCAGAGCAATACCCTGGCCTTCGTGTTGCACGACAGGTGGAGTAACAAGACACTGGATCTTGGGTGCTGTAGTCCTAGGTTTCTTCCTTATTTGTTTAGAGGCTTTCTCACAACATATTGGCAGACATCATCTTCTTTAGAGAGACTGAAAAGTCTGCGGACTCTGCTAGCTCTTTTGGGCCCCAGATGACAAGGAGGCACAGTGTATCAGTGAGCCCAGGAATATCTTTCTCCCCCAAAGACCAAGAACACTGCACTGCAACCCGGAACAGATTTGCATCTTCTTTCTCCAGTTCCCCATGGTCTATAGCAGGAGTGCCCTTTACTCATTTTTTAAAATATTGATATTATAGCGAAGGCAAAGTATGGCACTTAAAAAGAGTACATCTGATTTCCCACTCCTCATTTCAGCTCTGAAGTTCATTTCTAAAGACTGACAAGCAACAATATTTTTTTATATCTGTACAGCATCTTTCCTCTGAAGAATAAACAGTAATGCTTTTTGAGCCACATCTACCTAACCTACATCCAATCTTCATCTTCCTAAATTAACCAAATGGAGAGAAACCACTTCAAATTCTTTAAAGCTAGGAGCAAAGAGGTCTGATAACTTAGAGAGGGCCATGGCCAAGAATATGTAAACTATAGAGAAATTCGAGAAACCCAGCATATGTGTGGGTTTTCTCAGAGGGACACACTAATGTAAGCACCAGTAGTGTTTATCTCTCAATGGAATTCCTGCCTGACTGCTGGGCTGGGTGCAAGCTAATTTCCCCCTGGGTGAATGGTGCTGTTGAGATGCAGCACTCACCACCATCTGTTACCTAGAATTAGCATAATGACAAATTATCTAATCCCTTCCATTTAACAGATACAAATGGTACTCTTATAACACCAGTTCAGTCATATCCTCATTCATGTGGTCTACCCCCACCCCATAAAATTTAGTCTTCCCATCCTGCTGGTGATGGACCCTTTCAGGGCTTTAACCCCAAGTTCCCCATCTTGCTGAAGAGTCCAGGTGCTTTACGATGAGAAGCTTTCCTGACTCATTTTATTCAGGAGTTGGAATGCAGCTGTTATTCCAGATGCATCTGAAAAGGGGCATGCTGAACATAAAGAAAAGCTGTCTCTAGGAGACAAGCAAGTACAGTGCAGAGCAGTGCCTTCTTAAACTAGATCAGGTTGAAAATTTCAACAGTGTTAATACAAAGAAAAGACATGTCAGTGCTGATCTGGTGAGAATGATAAAAAGGAGAAAGGGAAAAGAAAGAAATCAGGAAATTAAACAAGTAGTAAGTCATAAAATTCTAACAGGAAAAACTGCTGTTTTACAATTTTAGATAGCAAGATATAGGTAGCATTAAACAAAAAGTAAGAATCAGCCCTAGCCGGTTTGGCTCAGCGGATAGAGCGTCCACCTGCAGACAAAAGGGTCCCCGGTTCCATTCCAGTCAAGGGCACGAATCTTGGTTACAGGTTCCTCCGGGGCCTGGGCCCTGGTCAGGGCTTGTGCAGAAGGCAACCAATCAATGTGTTTCTCTCACATCCATGTTTCTCTCTGTCTTTCCCTCTCTCTTCCACTCTCCCTAAAAATCAATGGAAAAATATCCTCAGGTGAGAATTAACCAACAAAAAATCCTATATAATAAAGAGCCAATATGCACACGGTCATCAGGCCCTCACGCTGTCATGCCCTAACAGCTCAGACACTCAACACTGGGGACCAACCAGACACAAATGAGCTCCCGAGAGAGAAATGGGGACCAGCCAGGCAAGCCACCCGCCACACGGTACCGGGTGCCAGCGGCTGAGCCTGCTCCTGTGGCCCGGAAGAGGGACAATCCACATGCCCCAGGTCCCCACAGTCCCAGGCACCAGCGGCTGCGGCTGCGGCTGAGGAGAGGGACAAGCAGCCTGCCCCATGGTCCCGGCGCCAGCAGCTATGCCTGCAGCCTGGGAGAGAGACAAGCCACCCGCCCTGTTGTCCCCTGCAGCTGCGGCCGGCCCGGGCAAAGCCGGCCCAAGTCCTGAGTGCCTGCAGCTGGCCAGTGGGAAGGAAGCCCGGGTCCCGGGTGCCTGCGACCGGTCAGAGGAGGGAATCCTGGGTCTCAGGTGTGGGTTGAGGCAGAGGTGGTTAGGGGCAATCAGGCCAGCAGGGGAGCAGTTAGGGGCGATCAGGCAGGCAGGCAG
>NW_005370207.1:947067-962912 GCF_000412655.1 Myotis brandtii | reverse complement strand
TCTTAGGCCCAATCCCCTGGGGAGCGGGCCTAAGCCAGCAGGTGGTCATCCCCCAAGGGGTCCCAGAATTGGAGAGGGTGCAGGCCGGGCTGAGGGACCCTGCCACCCCCTCACCCCCCCACCCACACACAAATTTTGTGCACCGGGCCTCTAGTAAAAGAATAAGACATCTAGAAAAACAAAAACATGCTCATTGGCTCAAATAACCAGAAGAGCACAATCAATAGATGGATGGCTGGCTACCTGTGGCAGCACGTAAAGAAGTGAATTGTTCTATCACCAGTGACCAGTATAGAGACAGTTCCATTAGAAGGAAGCGCAGAGTCGGATGTTATATTGAAAACAATTTCCAAAGTCAGCCATTTCCTCATAAACGGAGCTTTTGGTAGAGGTCAAGAGAAAACATTATAAGAAAATATATTTGCATATAAAACGATTCCACATCCCCTATAAAAATATAAGTAGAGAAAATTTCTTGTTTATCTTGGGTAAATAACATTTTGGATATTTGTGAAATCATTAAATATTTATTACATTTACTCATCTAGATGCACTGTTTAAAGCACTACATTTCAGAAATATTTTTCTCAAGCTACACTCTGTACAAGTGTACTCCATCACAATGTGCATCATTAGAGCCACCTTTTGAGGCAGTTCTGTCTTCTCCATCATGACATTTTCAGACATAGCTCTTTTGAAATCTATGTATGACGCTGCCATCAGAAATTCTTCCCTTAAATAACAAGGATCCATTTTCAAAACATTCAATTGCCTGGTTTTATCATTTGTCCTATAAGTATTTATTCATATCTCCACAGTGTAAGTCCCATTAAGTCTGCAAACTCATTGCCTGTTTTGTAATTAAAGTTTTATTGGAGCACAGCCACACCCAGTTGTTTGCATATTATCTGTGCATGCTTTAGCATTGCAAAGGCAGAATTGAATGCTTGCATCACAGACCATATATGGCTTTCAAAATGAAAATATTTCCTACCTAGGTCCTTTACAGAAAAGGTTTGTGGCTCTCTTTAAGGTGAGCTTTAAAAGTGCGGGGGGGAGGAGGTCCACACTCACCAGAATAATTGTTATATGTTTGTGTAAAAAAAAATTGGCTGCTTGAAATGATTCTGCCACGTAACCTTCATATTGCCCCGAGGATGGTTGAGTCAGGCTAATTGATATGTTCAAAATAAATTAAGCGAGGAAGCACTTGTAACACAAGGGCCTTTGCAAAGACTCAAAGTAGAAGACTTCCTTTCTCCTGAGCAATAATTTTTTTTTTTTTGAGGGGATGGAGTGAGGGGAGAACCTGGCATTTTTTCCATATTATTATTATCCTGCCACAAGACTCTACAGTAAATAAGCTAGCCCCTCTCTTCGAAAGAACATTGAAAATGCTTCCACTAAGAATAAGGAAGGCAACTGACACTGTCATCTCTGCCGTCAACGACAGCAGGACGTAGAGAGAAGCTGCCTGGAGCACTGAATTTGCTGTGCAATGCATGTCACCTCACGACACCGGTGTGAGAAAGAAACTAGGCTATTCTTAGGTTCTGCCTGGCACATAGTAAGCACTGTATGTGTTGGTGATCATTCTTCTTGCTGATGTCCATTATCATTAACACGGGCCTAGTTGTGTTACTTCTCCTGGACTAAGCCACCTTGTTTATAAATGAGGGAGGTGGACTAGATAGTTTTGAACGTATCTTCCTACTATAAAATTCCATGACTCTATAAGAAGAAAAAATGTTCACAGTTTAGACATGAAGGAACTTGTTCTCAAAGAAAGCATCTTTTAGGAAATAGCTGAAAAGGTTGAACTTGACTTCACAAGTCCAGAGATTTGTCCAGTGGACGAAGCTGTCAGTGCAAATTCCCACTTCATATCCAGCTATCCTAGGAGGTCACCCTGTACTGATAAAGACGTCGCGTTCACCTCCTCGGCAGCGGTGCATGGCTGGGGAGAGCACCCATCCTTCCACAGCACTCAATCATGCACGCCACTGCAGAGGCAAAATTCATGGCTCCAGCAACAGTCCAGTGTTATCCAATATGCATGAAATCGAAGTTTTCATCATTTCCAGTGGTCAAAGGCCAGTGAGTGTTAAACCCCAGAATACCAGGATTAATGAAGGAGTCATTAAAAACCCAGCATTAAATCACTTCTGTAGCTAATGCTGAGAATGATGTCTGTAATACATTACAAGGCTGATTAGAAAGAAACAAGGTTCAATTTAGAAATGAATTACCTGACTTAAAAAAAACCACAACACTGTTACATGGCTATCAGCAATTTTGTTATTACAAGGGGAAAGGGTGGGAAACATATAAATTATGTCATAATGGGAAATTATCAGAATCAGGGTGAATAACTTCCTAAAGATATAAGAGGGAGAAGGGAGTCCTGACACCATGATCAGATTTTCCTTGGTTTTCTGTTTTGTTTTAAATTGGGCTGGAGGGGGGGAAGCGGGGGTAGCAAGTTTAATCTAGAAAAGTTTTAGAACAATCATAGTCTGATTAAAGTCCCACTATCCCTGCCAAATTCTAGGAATGAGCTGAACTCATTCTTCAAATAAGGTTTTTGGAGATGCCAAACAAAGAAGTACTGTACATTTTCCGAAAAAAACAACAACAAACTACTCAGCTATTAAAATTGAAGGTAAACTATGGCGAGGGCTGAATAAGGGGGAGGAGGTGAAGGTGAGTGCTAAAACCCTAATGAACTATCTTCTAATTCACAATGAGTAGTGTCTTATTGCCGAACGTAATCTATCAATGGGGAAAACAAAAGTCTTCAACAAATGCTCTAAAGATAAAGCATGGTGAAAAACATGGAACTGGCCCAAGCATGCCAGGCTGTAACCTACCAATACACTCCAATTTTCCTGAGTTTCTGAATGGGAAAAATACAGCCACCAGGGACTTCTACCTACTTTTTAAGGTCTAAGTCAGTGCACTAGTTGGAAAAGCAAATGCCACCAAGTAGATGCTCAGGTACAGAGAATCCCTTACAGGCAATGATTCTCACCCACATCTTCTCAACAGGCAAAGGTCATTAATGCAGGGCAATGTGCAGAAAACAGTTCCAGTTCAAACAATGCAAACCAAAATAGAAATACTTCTTATTGACGCTCCTTCTCTGTCAACTCACTATAAGGACAAGATTGGCACCTCTCCCTGAAAACAAGTCCTGAAGAGCAGGTGACATAACTCAAATCCCTGTGCATTATAATCAGGGGTGATATTCAAAATATTTAACATGATGGCACAGGTTAATTTGTTATACTCATATACGCGAGCGGAATGTAAGCCCCCATTATAAACAGAGATGTGGGGGAAAAAGCAACAACAACAAAATAACCAACAGGGTCATAAATGGTGTTATATTTAAAAGGGCATCAACATAAAACAACAAATCACTTGAGGATATTAGTTTGGATTAGGCTCCAGGCATCAAAATACACATTATTAATTTCAGATGCATCCGTGTACACACAATAAACTATCAAAACACAATAAACTCTAGGGCTTCTTAGATATTTAACTATTAGCTTGAGTCTTTAATCTCCCCCCACAACTGGCATTTATTGAGTCTAACAAATGAATAAATTATACTTGAATTTCTTTGGTCCCCAAGAGTATTTAAAAGACAGTTTTGTTTAGTTACCAGCACCAACCCCAACAACAAAAGACATTAAAACCTTTTACTGCCCAGAGTTCCTTTTAAGGAGGGCATTTTAAAACAATAAGACAACAGTTACCCAACAGACAAAATCTATAAACTTGATAATTAGAGGTAAAATGAATATTAGATGTCTAAATTCAAAGCTCTCTCCAATGTTGTCCATTGTTCTCTCAGGTAAACAATTTAACTCAAGGTCATGTCAGGGGCTAATGGCAATGAGTCAACTGGTAGCTATCACTACTGTTTGGGTAAAATCTGACTTTGAAAATCTACAGACATCCAAGTAAACCTAATGTTTAGGATCAAGAGTTTGAGGAGGAAGGGTTACACAAAAGGAAAAACCTATAGCTACAGTTTAAAACCAGTGGGGCCCTCACTCGCCGCCGACAGCCTGCCTCGCCGCCCATACGCCCAGCCGCTGCCCCGCAGAAATGCTTCCATTACACACAGTCCTTCGCCAGATGAGGCCCGTGTCCAGGGCATTGGCTCCTCATCTCACTCGGGCTTATGCCAAAGATGTAAAATTCGGTGCAGAGGCTCGAGCCTTAATGCTTCAAGGTGTAGACCTTTTAGCCGATGCTGTAGCCGTTACTATGGGGCCAAAGGGAAGAACAGTGATTATTGAACAGAGCTGGGGAAGTCCCAAAGTAACAAAAGATGGTGTGACCGTTGCAAAGTCCATCGACTGAAAAGATAAATATAAAAATATTGGCGCTAAACTTGTTCAGGATGTTGCCAATAATACAAATAAAAAGGCTGGGGATGGCACCACTATGGCTACTGTGTTGGCACGCTCCATTGCCAAGGAAGGGTTTGAGAAGATCAGCAAAGGTGCTAATCCAGTGGAAATCAGGAGAGGTGAGATGTTAGCTGTCGATGCTATAATTTCTGAACTTAAGAAGCAGTCTAGCCCTAACCGGTTTGGCTCAGTGGATAGAGCGTCGGCCTGCGGACTGAAGGGTCCCAGGTTTGATTCTGGCCAAGGGCATGTACCTTGGTTGCGGGCACATCCCCAGTAGGAGGTGTGCAGGAGGCAGCTGACTGATGTTTCTCTCTCATCAATGTTTCTAACTCTCTATCCCCCTCACTCTTCCTCTCTGTAAAAAATCAATAATATATATATATGTAAAAAAAGAAGCAGTCTAAACCTGTGATAACCCCTGAGGAAATAGCTCAGGTTGCTACAATTTCTGCAAATGGAGACAAAGAAATTGGCAACATAATTTCTGACACAATGAAAAAGGTTGGAAGGAAAGGTGTCATTACTGTAAAGGATAGAAAAACACTAAATGATGAATTAGAAATTATTGAAGGCATGAAGTTTGATCAAGGTTATATTTCTCCATACTTTATTAATATAGCAAAAGGTCAGAAATGTGAATTCCAAGATGCATACGTTCTGTTGAGTGAAAAGAAAATTTCTAGTGTTCAGTCCATCGTACCTGCTCTTGAAATTGCCAATGCTCACCGCAAGCCCCTGGTCATAATTGCTGAAGATGTTGAGGGAGAAGCTCTCAGTACACTGGTTTTGAATAGGCTAAAAGTTGGTCTTCAGGTTGTAGCAGTCAAAGCTCCAGGTTTTGGGGACAATAGGAAGAACCAGCTTAAAGACATGGCTATTGCTACTGGTGGTGCTGTGTTTGGAGAAGGATTGGCTTTCAACCTAGAAGACGTTCAGCCTCATGACTTAGGAAAAGTTGGAGAGGTCATTGTGACCAAAGATGATGCCATGCTCTTGAAGGGAAAAGGTGACAAGGCTCCGATTGAAAAACGTATTCAAGAAATCATTGAGCTAACAGTTAGATACCACAACTAGTGAATATGAAAAGGAAAAACTAAATGAACGCCTGGCCAAACTCTCAGATGGGGTAGTTGTGCTGAAGGTTGGTGGGACAAGTGATGTTGAAGTGAATGAAAAGAAAGACAGAGTCACAGATGCCCTCAATGCTACCCGAGCTGCTGTGGAGGAAGGCATTGTTCTGGGAGGGGGCTGTGCCCTGCTTCGGTGCATTCCAGCCTTGGACTCATTAACTCCAACTAATGAAGATCAAAAAATTGGTATAGAAATTATTAAGAAAGCACTAAAAATTCCTGCAATGACCATTGCTAAGAATGCAGGTGTTGAGGGATCGTTGATAGTTGAGAAAATTTTGCAAGGTTCCTCAGAAATTGGTTATGACGCCATGCTTGGAGAATTTGTGAATATGGTGGAAAAAGGAATCATTGATCCAACTAAGGTAAGTAGTTGACCACTTTCTAAAGTCTTTTAATAAGTCCTCTGTTTTAATTTTTTACTAAGTAAAAAGTGATATTTTATCAAACTCTCTCCCTAGGTTGTAAGAACCGCTTTACTGGATGCTGCTGGCGTGGCCTCTCTGTTAACAACAGCAGAAGTTGTGTCACAGAACTTCCCAAAGAGGAGAAGGACCCCGGGATGGGTGGGATGGGCGGCATGGGAGGAGGGATGGGAGGCGGCATGTTCTAGCCCGGAAGAGTGCTTTACCATCATCACTGAGGACCGAGAGGAAGCGCAAGGCATCTCCTCACCTATAACTTCAGAGAAGTCAGTTGAAGGAAGTGACTGAAGAAAAGGCTGGCTGATGTTCAAGAAAATCACTCTAACCACCAGTTACTGGTTTCAGTTGACAACATACAATGGTTTACTGCTGTCATTGTCCATGTCTACAGATAATTTATTTTGTATTTTTGAATAAAAATACATTTGTACAATCCTGATAAGTGCAAAAGCCATGTACCAATGTACTGCTTTCAACGTAAATCACTGAGGCATTTTTACTATTATTCTGTTAAAATCAGGATTTTAGTGCTTGCCATCACCCGATGAGAAATGAAGAAGCAGCCGTTCTGTGGAGAGTAAGAATAATTGTGTACAAAGTAGAGAAATATCCAATTACGTGACCTTTGTGTAATAAAAATTTGTTTAAAGTTAAAAATAAATGAATAAATAAAAATAAAACCAGTGGGAAACTTTTGGTTTGACTGCTACTCCTTTCATCCCCAAACACACCCCTGTTAATGTTACCTCTGATAGAACCTGAGAGCAGGTTGAAAGAAATTTTATATTACTAAGCGATACATTAAGGAAACATAATATTAGCAGTACTGTTTATGCTACTTTCTCCTTCAAAAAGGCCAGATAAGGGCCTTAGGAAAGGAGGGTGAATGACTTGCCAGGTCACCCTATAAGTTGGAGGCAGAGCTAGAAATAACCATCACTCTATTATTACTCAAAACACCAATGCCAGGCCCTAACCGGTTTGGCTCAGTGGATAGAGTGTCGGCCTGCGGACTGAAGGGTCCCAGGTTCGATTCCGGTCAAGGGCATGTACCTTGGTTGTGGGCACATCCCTGGTGGGGAGTGTGCAGGAGGCAGCTGAATCAATGTTTCTCTCTCACTGATGTTTCTAACTCTCTATCCCCCTCCCTTCCTCTCTGTAAAAAATCAATAAAAAATATTTAAAAAAACAAACAAACAAAACAACAATGCCAGGCTAATAAAACCGGAAGCTCCAGGGGTGAAAATCAATACTTTAAAACACCGAACATTATACCTACATTTTAAATACAGGGCACCATTTTTTTAAAGTGCCCTAGGTGGGTCTTATCACATAGTTTTGTGAAAAACTGCCCACACAGAAGAGTTCAACTAACACGTTCTTCTTTTCCAGAATTTAAGGGCCCAAGATTGACCTAATGTAGCTTAAGGCCCCCAGAACCATAAATGTGTCAAAGAACCTGGCATTCCCCCAAAGACCAAGAACCTAAGAATTGTAGGTAGGGAATAAACCAAACTTTGGAACTGGTTCAGGATCAGCAAATTCATACCTATTGGTTCTACCAGTGTTTAGGTAGCAGGAAGACAAGAAATCGATTGTGGGAGCAACCAGAGGGAACATGCCTCATCTTTGTCTCTTCAGAATAGACCTGCAAGTTCCATGCTGCATTTTCTAGGCAGCTGTGATGACAAGAGCCCCCTCCAAGCTGTAGGCACCACTTGGGAGGGGGAGTTCTCCGCCTCCCAGGGGAATAAAGGACAAACAAGCAAACTCGTGGCCATGATGACAAAACTAGGCCTACGTATCCATTTTATTATTAGCCTGACATTAAACACCACTTAAAAACAAAACAAAACTACCCACCCACACAAACACACACCCCAAGGCAGAAAATTATATAATGGCATCTGGAATGATCTGCTCTGACAGTGAAAGTAGAATCAGACGTATCAGAGAGGTCTGCAAAGACCAAAATGGGGGCGGGGTAGCCCCAGAGAGCCATGTTCACATACTCAATAGTTCATGCAAAAGCTTTGTTTAGAGGAAGGAGCTCAAAATAATGCTCTGGATTCTGGAAGGCTGCCATTCTACTCTGAGAAATTCTGAGCCACTATCAACTGGAAGAATAACTCCATGTTCTTATACCAAGCCCAATCATTCTAGATAAATCAGAAGAAAATTGTTTTGGCACAGGTTGCTTCTTGGGGTAGAAACTCAAGATAAGTTTCTCATATGGGTCAAAAAGGAAAAAGGGGCCCAGTAAGAAGAATTCCACCACCTGCCCCATTATAGTTTATGGACCACGACCAGCCAGCTGGCACCACAGGAACATAGCAAGCCGTGTTTTTGTTCCCCAGAATCCATTAGCAATTGGACCAAGACCAATGTCAGTGTGGCTAAGGTCTAGAATGTAGCAGCTACTTTAGACTTTCACTGCATAAACAAAGTATAGAACCTCTGCAGGTGAAAACACTAGACATGAGTCTCCACATATAAAATTAAGTTTAAAAAAATACGTTTTCTGCTAGTCAACATTTTTCATAAGATTTAGAAGCCATAATATTTTTCACTCAGTGATTCATCGCTCGAATTTAGGCAACAAATGAGCCAAGTTAAAAAGGACAAGGGTTTTGTTATTTCTTATTCTCCACTTTCCTTTATGTCAACTCTCACTCAATGGTCAGATCTCTCTCCACTGCCACAGGCTGCAGTAGGTGACACAAGAAGAAACCGTTTCAGAGGGAGGTTTTTGAGAAAGTGGTGACAAGAATAAATGCTTTACATAGTTGTTTCTTCACTTAAAAAAGGGGGGGAAAAAGGTGACTTTGCAATCAAAGTCAAGATTATTTTTTTTTTTGAAAGGAGGAGGGATGACAAGAACTGTAGTATAGCTGCCCTTGCTACTGAACTGATATGTAAAAATCACAATTTTAACACAATGGAAGCTCACATTAAGGCAACAGCCTGCTGAATCACAGTTGATATGTAAGCAGATGTATCAGAAAGCCTTACGGCTCCACGTAAAATCCACACTGTAAACCTGATGGGAGGCAGTCCCAAGTTTCCTCTACCCTTTACGACAGTCATGCTATTAGACATCTCTGCATACTTGCATACATATTGACCTCCAAGGTCCAAATAGTCCCTAAATCCCTCCAAGTTCCACTTGTTGTAAACACATTTTTACTGATAACACAAAAATTTGGAAAGGCCTCACAACGAAAAGGGTTGTTCTCTACGTTCCACGGAGAATGATTTCAGTAAGACTTTAAGGTGGGGGCACAGAAGAGCACTTCCTAAGACACTTGAGTAGCGCTCTGCCTTTTCAGATATACAGACAGTATAGTAGAGAGGTAGAGATCACTAACTACAGTAAGTATATCCATGTAGGTTGCTTGCTACATACCTCTTGGTTTGAAAAATATTCAATATGTGGCTTTTAATGAGGGATAAATTATGTGCCTATTCAGTGGTAAATGTGTGTTAAACTTCTTGAAACATTAGAAATTACTCATGAAAATCTATTACTTCTACCTTTATGCAAGTACTTACCAATCATTACTGTGTTAACATAGTATACATTCAATATTTAGTGGAAAAATGGATGTAATTTAGCCATCATGACAATTTTAAAAGTGAGAAAAGAGATAAATCCAAACCAAAGTGCCTGCTATGAAACAATAAAAATGAACTACTACTACAAAAACTAAGCCATAATCCAATGGGGCATTTTTGTTTTGTTTTTTAATTAACCTTTGGACATTTCCTATATCTTATTTAAGCTAATACTTAGAACATTATATGAGGGAGCAGTATTATCAGTGGACAAATTTGGCCAGGGGGTAGTGAGAAAAAAAAGAAGAGACTGGAATATAAAAATATTCAAGAAAAATTCTCACAAAAGGAAAAGGTTTGAGCAAAAAGAAGTAACTAAAGATGTTGAGGAGAGGACAAAGAGAAAGGACAGAAGTGACCACTGGATCTGAAATAGGTCAAAGGTGACCAGGCTGATTTCAGTACTTGATTGATTTGTCTTAGTGACTAAAGCTAAACATTTAAGATGCATGCACATTTTAATCTCCACAACAGCTTGAGATTGTTATTTCTTACACAAGAAAAAACAAAGGCCCAAGATTACACAGCTATTTAGGAGTAGAGCTGAGGTTTTACCTCAGGTCTGCTCACCTCCAAAGCCTACCGTAGAAAAAAATCCACAGAATCTGAACATCCAAGAATAGCTTGCCTTAGACTTCACCTCAACAGTATGCCAAGTGGTTAGTGTTCTCATTCCTAAATTCGTAAAAAATAACCAGTCTTCAAAAGGAATACCCTCCAAATAACAGCTATTATATTAGCATGAATAAATAATGGGTAGTTCTACCCTATTTTCTAAGCTTTTAAAAATGTTACTCTAATTTTTATTACTCTTTTTAAAATTCACTCAGTATGAACTGGAGCAAATCCCTGTCAAGGAGCATCACTACTGGGAAATAGAAAAATCTATAAAAACGCCAGTTTTATTTCCCTCTATCACTTGGTACTGTGCTGGCCACAGGAACTGTAAAGAGAAAGGGGCTGAGAAATGGCACAAAAAAGATAAAGAATTTTTGCTTACTAGTAACTACGTCAAACGTCCCCTTTCCTTATCACATCAACTGCACTATCCAAAGGAATAAAGAAAGAATGCTCGAGGGAGGTAAGAATGGCAGACTGAGAATTTATGTCCACATGACATCCTTTACAAGATCCTACTGAAATGACAAGAAAGAAAGATATGGACATGAATAAAAAGCCCTAATGGTGTTAAAAAAACACACCAAGAAAGTGTGTTAACAGCATATCAGAAAGTCTGCACAAATCCTGAAAGACAGAAAGCAGATGGTATGAGATTAGGGGGAGATTTAGGGGCACCTCAAGGACCTTTATCGAGAAATACAAAGCACCACAGTGAGTAGGCTTTGGGGACATCATCTGACCAATTGATCAGGAATACCATTCAGAAGAGCTGGGCTAGCCAGCCTCTCTCTGGTCCCTATGATGCCCACAGAGGTGCTAACCCTTAGCAAAACTCCAAGAAATACTCTACCAGCAAGTACAGCACAGACATTTCTTTGATTGCATATGTTTCTATTTATTTAAAGGAGAGGGAGGGAGAGAAACATCAATGATTAGAGATAATTATTGATTGGCTGTCTCCGGCATGCCCCCTACTGGAGATCAACCCTGAAACCGAGGCATGTGCCCTGACTAGGAATCGAACCCTGACCTCCAGGTTCACAGGTCAATGCTCAACCACTGAGCACACCAGCTGGGCAATTGCATTCTTTCTATGTGTGTTCCTGAATCGGTGACATTCACAAAAACACCAACAAAACCCCCTAAACAAATAGGACTTTAAAGAAGAGCTGGGTCATGGGTAGACCACTCAAATGCTATGGAACTTTCTAGCCTAAGCACCAGCAAAATTAACCTCGGCTCACAGTTAAATCTCCACTGGCAGAGTAGCCTTTACCCCTGGGGCTCTCACGCTTCCTCCTCCTTCCAGATGAGGTAGTAGAGGGCTTTGTTTCCAATAGATACCTTTTTAATTAAAACATAAAATCTGATCCAGGGTGTAGCCTTTCATCACTAATCCACTGTTTTAATACAGGAGGAGTGTCTTCACAGCTTTTCTACTGCACTTGCAGGTTGCTAGTCAGCGTAACCGCAGAAAACTATAGAGCAAAAAGCACAAAGCTTCTTAAAGCCACTAAAGCAGTCATGACTTAAACTAAAGGAAGCTACTGTGATAGATTTCTCAGCTTCACATTTTCAGATTTTTCTTTAGCTATTGCTAAAGTTTCTCCCTTTAAGTCTCTTATTATTTCAATACTGTAGTGTATTTGGGAATTAAAACCAACATGACTTCAACTTTATACCAGTGAGATTCCCCAAATTCCCAATGTCATATGAGATGGTTATATGAGATACTTCAAAGCAATATATGTAATAGAACAGAGGGTAGGTGATTCATCTGGGGAAGGACCTTAGATGGAGTTTGTATCCTGAAAGAAAAGCAGAGCAATAGCTTTTGAGACAGAATGGGCCAAGTACATCACAGGTCCTACCCCTGCCCCCCACGTCCTATGCCAACCCAGTGAGATACACTAAAGCTCTCTACTGGCTGAGGAAACCCCCGGTGCTGTGACAATTCACGTCCTATGCCAACCCAGTGAGATACACTAAAGCTGGCTGAGGAAACCCCCTGTGCTTTGACAATTTTAGTCAGGTCTGCAATTTGCCTGCTTCCTCTGTGTTCCAGGTCCAGACACTTTCAGGACCGAATAAAGAGACTGCCTTTGATATTTCCTGCTGCCAACTCAAATCTGGTCCTTCCTTCACAAAAATACTTGAGAACTTATGAATGAAAAGAAACAACAGAAACAAAGAACAACTGGTCATGGGGAAACAGATAATTCAATGGAAGAGGGTGGTGTGTTTTTTATTTTTAAAAAGTATTCTCAGAGATATCAGAGAAAATACTGTATTCAGGATGCTATTACAATAGAACACTTAAAAAAGAAAAATTTTAAATATAAGTGCTGAAATTTTTAAAAAAATTTGAATGAGCAAGAGTAAGAGAACAGTCTCTATAAATTTCATGAGGGCACAAATCATTTCACTTTCAGTACTACCAATACATTTCTAATGCCTAACACAGTGCTTAGTACATACCAGACATTCTATAAATTACTTCATAAATGAACTAAGTAAATGAGTGAGTGAGATGAAAGAGACCAGGAATGCATGAAAATGAGTCAATATGCATGGCTGTCTGGCTAAGTGAGCAGGAAAATAATGTTGAAGACATCTCCTTGAATGTAGAAGAAAAATGTAAAGGAGATCTTTAAAACAAATGGAAGAAAAGTTAGAGATATGAAGCATAAGATACAATATATTGATAGAATTTCCGGAGTCAGAGGCAAAAGTGAGAAAAAGAAAATAATTCAAGCAAAAAAAGGGAAAAAAAAAATCTCCTTGAGTTGAAGACATGGGTGTTCAGATTTAAAAAGCAAATTAAGTATAGGTTGTTTGTTTTTTGTGTTTTTTTTTTTTTTTTTGGGGGGGGGGGGGATGGTGGTGGAGTATGTGGATGTTGCATAGATACGCTCCCAGGAACAAAATGGAATTACAACTAAAATACAGAAAAACTTCCTGAATCATCAACAAAGAACTCGCTAGAAAGAACCCAGATAACCAAGGACCGAAAGTGGAGACTGCATAGAGGTTCTAAAAATACAAGTCAGCCCTACTAACTGATTTGGCTCAGTGGATAGAGCGTCGGCCTGCGGACTGAAGGGTCCCAGGTTCGATTCCGGTGGGTCCCAGGTTCAATTCTGGTCAAGGGCATATACCTTGGTTTCGGGCACATCCCTAGTAGGGGGTGTGCAGGAGGCGGCTGATCGATGTTTCTGACTCTCTATCCCTCTCCCTTCCTCTCTGTAAAAAATCAATAAAATATATTTTTTTTTTAAATACAATGTCAGAAAATGTGTCCTCTAATCATATTATGTAACACTGTTTTCTTCTGAAATGGCTTTACTTTGATTTTTCAAACTAATAAACATTTTCAGTGCATTTTTAAAAAAAGCCAGTTGAGTATAAAAAAATAAACACCACCAATAAATATTTTAATAAAATTTCAAGAAACAACAAACAACATTTCCAGAGCCAGAAAAGCTTTCAGAGTCAAAAAGAACAACTTTCTGAGATATAGTGGCAACTGCACATGAAAATGTGCAAAAAGGAAAATGATAGACATACAGAGAGAGACACACACACAAAGAGAATTAACATTTATATGGGGGTTTAACAACCCAGCACTCTTTTCTAGAGATTTAATCACTCTACCATACTTCTCGGTCCAACAGTAACACTCACACAATTATAACTGCTATTGGGTTGGGTGTGGCTTAAATTTTCAGGACCAATTTATACGTAAAACTTAGAAGTCAATTATAGTGACAGTGGAGAAATGCAATAAATAACATAAATCTGACAACAGTAAAACTATAACATTTTTAAAAGGAGGGGGGAAAGTGTAAGCATTGAATTTCCTAATACTTTTGCTATAAAGTTCATCAAAAGCAGAATAACTGAAAATTATAAAATTCACTATAAAATAATATAACAAAATTAGGGGATAAAGAGTGTAGGTAATAGTGTAAATACTCATCTTTAAAATAAGCTAGTAAATAGATACTGTTTAGAGCAAAAAATTTAAAAATCAGTAGAGTCAATTTATAAAGTTACAAGGATAATCATCGAACAAAGTGAAAGGCAGACGGTGTTAGGAAGCTGGCGTCCGTGCCCTGCCAGGTGAGGCAGGTGGACGCGTAGCAGGATGGGTACCACCGTGAACTGTCAGGATTCACAGAGCTCTATCAACACTGAATGGCCCCCGAGCTGTCATGTGGGGTGGGAAAGGACAGATGGGCTCCAATGGGCAGTCACGTGAGCATTTTATTTTGTCTACTCAGAGGTTAAGTTACTGCCTCATAAGAAAAATAAAAATACTAGAAGGGTTATCTTTCATTTATATTTTAACCTGTTTCTAAGTGGTAAAGTCTCTAAAAGTCCCTGCGAAAACCTGAAGAGAAAAGAACCTTTGTAGGCACTGATTAAATAAAGTCACTTATGTTTCTTAGAGCAAAAAACAAACAAACAAAAATCTACATAAACACGGCTCTGTGGGTGGCAAGGACAATGAATACCCACAGGACTCCTGAGCAAAGAAACACTGAGAACTGCAGCCAGGAAAGCCTTACCACTCAGACCATCTTTGTTCACTGCTATATTCCCAGGGGCTGGCACATAGTAGGTGAACAACGAGTATTTGTTGAATGAATAAACAGATAAGTGAATTGTTATAGTAGGCAGCTATAGAAGCAGCAACCTGTCCTTTGTCTGGGCCCAGTACTTCACTCAGCCACTCTGAGTGCTCAAGGAAATCAGAATGAATGGACAGCATTTTTAATTTTTCAAACAAGGCCTCTGAGATTATTTTGAATACACTTATCTGTATCTCTAAACATTCCAGAATGTTCCTCCCTTACGATAAGCTCCCCTTATCTGGAGAAAACCTTCACTTTCCCCCAGGCCCTCCATGTTATATACTTTGGGAAACTGATGAAAGGGAGCTTCCGAAGGATCAGCTCAGAAAATATTAAGCCACCCAATGCCTGACACTATACTCAATTAATATTAAAAAAATAAAGAAAAAGGAAAGAAAGATGAGTACATGGTGCTCAGCAAAGGATTCTCCTGATTGGTACCTATGAACCGAACCAAGGGTTCCACTATGAAAAACTTAATTGAACTTCGATACAGACATGATGGTAATACAAGAATCTGAAACCAAGAGGTCTTTAAAGAAATAAGACTTGGCTGCATGGGTAGACAACCACAAAATACTTGAATAAAAGAGAGCTCTGTCTGAAACTAAATAGTGTTTCCCTGACTCCCACACCGAACCCTTAGCAAAAGCCATGTTCCTTCTCATAGCACTTTATGGGAACAGTCTCTTAAAATGACAGCTACATACTAGCAGGAGATAGGTGACGTTATTCAAATAATTCCTTCCAGGGTATTCTAAACTAATTGCCACAGAGACTTGCAAAGACTTCAAAATGGTAGACATGCATATTTCTACCACTCAAAAATGCAGAAGTAGCATAGTTATATAAACCAAGCTGCCTATGACTTCCAGAAAACAACCTAAGGTGCTCCTTTGGGTGTGTGGGGGGCGTGGTGATTATGATTTAAGGTGGGGATGGGCCTTATTCTGGAGTATTCTTTTTCTGTCTAAGTAGAAAAATATT
>NW_005370207.1:944357-946947 GCF_000412655.1 Myotis brandtii | reverse complement strand
AAATGTAACCAATAAATCTATAGAGAAAAGGGTTGGTTATTACCCAGATCCTACCTGTTGGCTGAGCCACTGGCATTAATATTGTCTCTGTACTTCCTCAGGAGTCAAAAAAGTACTTTCAGTAAGAACATTAGGCCAGAAAATAGATTTTCTTCTTATGTTTAGCTAGAATGTCACATATTAGCATGTTTTAAAATTTGAAAACTCTGATAGGAGTTTTGGCCTGACAGTGAAAGCCTCAAAGCTAGGAACTCAGGACAGAAAAGCTGGGGACTGCATGACACGTATTCCCATTGTGCTGAGAAAAGCCAAACTGGGATTATAAAAGAGTATCGTAGAAGGGCAAGACTTAACTTCATGCTCAGTCACTAATATAATAGCTGAGGAAAGAAGTTATCACTGAAAACTGGAACCTGTGAAAAAGAAGCAGCAAAAGAAGTCATTTCCTTGTAAGTTTAATAGTCTGGTTTATATAAATACTAGAGGCCAGGGCACAAAATTCGTACACTTGGGGGGGAAGGGGGTATTCTCCTCAGCCTGGATTGCAAGAGGGCGCAGGCCAGGCCAAGGGACCCCACTAGTGCACGATCGGGGCCTGGGAGGGAAGCGGGAGGTTGGCCAGCAGGGGAGGGACCGTGGGAGGGCTCCAGGGCGTGTCCAGCCAGTCTTGCTCAGTCCTGACTGGCCAGACCCCAGCAGCAAGCTAACCTACTGGTTGGAGCATCTGCCCCCTGGTGGTCAGTGCACGTCATAGCTAGCAGTTGAGCAGCCTTAGCATATCATTAGCATATTATGCTTTGATTGGTTGAATGGCCAACCAGATGACCAGACACTTAGCATATGAGGCTTTTATTATATAGGACTAGAGGCCTGATGCATGAAGATTCATGCAAGAATGGGCCTTCCTTCCCCTGGCTGCCGGCACTGCCTTCGCTCTTGCCGGAGCCGCCTTTCCGCCTTTCCACGCTGCCCAGAGGCCCAGAGCGGCTGGCGGTGCAGAAGCCTGAGTTGTCGCCATGGTGACAATGCAAGAATCCCGCCCCCGGCTGCTTGGCGACTGCAAATGCAAATTAACCTGCCATCTTTGTTGGGTTAATTTGCATACTCACTCCTGATTGGCTGGTGGGTGTCCCAAAGGTACAGTCAATTTGCATTTTTCTCTTTTATTAGTGTAGATAATAAAGACAAGCTCTATCTATGAAGAACCCAAAGAGACACAAAGGAAGTTCATAAAGATGGCTTTGAGTCTGCTGGAAGACAATCCTTAAACAAAGAGGGAACTAAGATGTCCAAGCCCAGTAGAGTTTTGACACCATCTCTGCTAGCAAGGCCCCAAACTCCAAGCAGCATCAAGGGGAACTGCAACCAGTGGCTTTTCATGGATAATGGGGAGTGGGGGGAAGGGGAAGCAGAGATGGGCAATGCAGGGGACCAGCAGATTGAAATAATGTTTCCAGTAGCACTGTTACAAAAAACAAATCATCTCCCAAAAAAACGTGACCTAGTGCAGTAAATGGGCATTTCCTAATTGTGCCTACTCCATAGTTCCATCTCCGGCATTCACTTTCCGAAAATGGGCCATGTCTATTATCTCCTACTATTGTGAAATGCTTCACATAACGGAAAGCATTGGGGAAATACCTTAGTGACACTATATCTACTGGGTGTGTGACAATTTTCCAGGAATAGGGTTTTGGGGTGGTGTTAATTATAAGTGTGTATGTGTGAGGCTTGACCCTCAGTTAAGGTGCCCCTTTATATATGTGAACAAATTTTCTTTCAACACTTTTCTTTGCAAATGTGATATGCAGTAAGACATGAGCAACCAGTTAACGGATTACATAGGTTTGCAAAATTGGAGCTCAAAGTAATTGAGAAGTCCAGCACAAGTAAAGGTCACCCCAGAAAAATCTCACTCTTCAAAAAGGCTCTGGCAATAACGAAAGAATGAGATTTTAATCACTGGAGCTAATTACATGGAAGACTAAATCACAAGAAGAGTTATTTAAGTGTCTTAAATACAATAAAAAGTAATTAACAGGAAGTGCCATCTTGACAGCTTCACGTCACAAACGGCATAATAGGATCAGCTAATTCCCAACCTGGGAGCCAAAGAATGAGGAACAACTCAAAGTTTGATCTTTTTACTTTTTTACTTAAACTGCTTTGATTAGCAAATAACAACTCTTGCCAACTCCACAGTGAAGTTACTTTAAAAAATTTAATCTAGTAGAGGAATGATGAACCTCATTTTCATTGATTCCCCATAGGGCAAGAGATGGGGTGTTGAAGATTATGTCACACCAGACTCCCTTCCAAACATCAAGAGGAAAAACAGAATGATCAGACTGAACCCTATGGAGGATATAGGCCTGTGGCTGGCAAACTGCGTCTCGAGAGCCACATGCGGCTCTTTGGCCCCTTGAGTCTGGCTCTTCCTAAGCCTTAGGAGTACCCTAATTAAGTTAATAACAATGTACCTACCTATATAGTTTAAGTTTAAAAAATTTGGCTCTCAAAAGAAATTTCAATCGTTGTACTGTTGATATTTGGCTCTGTTGACTAATGAGTTTGCCGACCACTGCCCTAG
>NW_005370207.1:929363-944128 GCF_000412655.1 Myotis brandtii | reverse complement strand
GAAGCCCGGCTGACTGAAAGCCGGTTTCTGGGGTTTTGTTTAGCTTCTATATTTGTTACATAGTTGCTTAGAGTTGCAGCTGAGAGGCCGGCAAGTCAGCCGGGGAACGTTGGAGTCCGCAGTCACTGGAGCAAGCAAGCCTCCCTGTTCGCTTCAGTGCATGGCTGCCGGCCACCATCTTGGCTGACAGTTAATTTGCATAAGGATATGCTGATTAGCCAATGGGAAGGGTAGCGGTCGTACGATAATTACCATGTTTCTCTTTTATTAGTGTAGATAATAAAGACAAGCTCTATCATGAAGAACCCAAAGAGACACAAAGGAAGTTCATAAAGATGGCTTTGAGTCTGCTGGAAGACAATCCTTAAACAAAGAGGGAACTAAGATGTCCAAGCCCAGTAGAGTTTTGACACCATCTCTGCTAGCAAGGCCCCAAACTCCAAGCAGCATCAAGGGGAACTGCAACCAGTGGCTTTTCATGGATAATGGGGAGTGGGGGGAAGGGGAAGCAGAGATGGGCAATGCAGGGGACCAGCAGATTGAAATAATGTTTCCAGTAGCACTGTTACAAAAAACAAATCATCTCCCAAAAAAACGTGACCTAGTGCAGTAAATGGGCATTTCCTAATTGTGCCTACTCCATAGTTCCATCTCCGGCATTCACTTTCCGAAAATGGGCCATGTCTATTATCTCCTACTATTGTGAAATGCTTCACATAACGGAAAGCATTGGGGAAATACCTTAGTGACACTATATCTACTGGGTGTGTGACAATTTTCCAGGAATAGGGTTTTGGGGTGGTGTTAATTATAAGTGTGTATGTGTGAGGCTTGACCCTCAGTTAAGGTGCCCCTTTATATATGTGAACAAATTTTCTTTCAACACTTTTCTTTGCAAATGTGATATGCAGTAAGACATGAGCAACCAGTTAACGGATTACATAGGTTTGCAAAATTGGAGCTCAAAGTAATTGAGAAGTCCACAACAAGTAAAGGTCACCCCAGAAAAATCTCACTCTTCAAAAAGGCTCTGGCAATAACGAAAGAATGAGATTTTAATCACTGCTAATTACATGCCTCCTCTGATTCTCGGTTCCTCCTAGTTGTAGAACTTCCACTCAGCCAGCCTTCCTGTGGTTCTGGATGATGTCCGTTCTGTCTTTTAGTTGTATTTTTGAAGTGGTTGTTCGAGGCAGCAAACTCCGGTGTTAACCTATGCCGCCATCTTGGTCTCAACTCCCTGATCTTTTTACTTTTTTACTTAAACTGCTTTGATTAGCAAATAACAACTCTTGCCAACTCCACAGTGAAGTTACTTTAAAAAATTTAATCTAGTAGAGGAATGATGAACCTCATTTTCATTGATTCCCCATAGGGCAAGAGATGGGGAGTTGAAGATTATGTCACACCAGACTCCCTTCCAAACATCAAGAGGAAAAACAGAATGATCAGACTGAACCCTATGGAGGATATAGGCCTGTGGCTGGCAAACTGCGTCTCGAGAGCCACATGCGGCTCTTTGGCCCCTTGAGTCTGGCTCTTCCTAAGCCTTAGGAGTACCCTAATTAAGTTAATAACAATGTACCTACCTATATAGTTTAAGTTTAAAAAATTTGGCTCTCAAAAGAAATTTCAATCGTTGGACTGTTGATATTTGGCTCTGTTGACTAAAAGGTTTGCCGACCACTGATATAGGCAATTCACACACTTGGGCATCTGAAATACATTTAAAGATCTGCTTTGAAATAACCTGTTAAGAGTCTCCATCTCAGCTGCTTCGTCTTTCTCATTCCCCTGGAACAGGGGTCCTCAAACTACGGCCCGCGGGCCACATGCGGCCCGCCGAAAACATTTATCCGGCCTGCCGGGTGTTTTCGCCGCCGCTGCCTGTCCTGCTTAGCATCCGACTCGTCCCCGGGCCCGCAGTGTGCATGTGTGGAATGTCGGAGGGACAGTGAACTGGCCCCCTGTTTAAAAAGTTTGAGGACCTCTGCCCTGGAATCAGCAGCTTGAGGGAAGCTCTTCCAGAGCCAGACAATCCCAGCTGATCTCTCAAATAACAGGAGAGCCACTAGATCTACAAAGGCCTATATGTAGGTGGGTAAGCCAACAGATGATGACAGACATAATTTAGATTGGCTTGCTTCTTAATTCTACAGCATTTCTACAAGCTTGGACAAAGCCTGTCTTTGAAAGAGGCAATGCATTACTGCAAAAGCTCTTCTAACTAAACTTCCCTTAACTGACCTGGACTTTCTATAACTCACTCAATCTATTGGCTGATGACATTAGAGTGATTGAGGGCCACTCTAGCACACCCGTGCACTTCTGTTCCAGTCTGTTGTGTCATTTGTTTCTGTCTCCAAATTTATGTATACTGGTTGTGCTTGTTATTTTAATTATGTCATTTATTAATTCTACATTAATAATTAATATAAATACAAAAAGGATGTCTATAAAAACAGATGAATACTTTTAAAAGGTTTAATAAGAAAAAATGGCTGCAAAATAAATATGAGCTGGCCAACTATAACAGAAGGGGAAGGCATATATCACAAAAATCTAGGGTTCCATAATTAGTGTTTTTAAGTCCTCACATCAAAGAGGAAGTTATGCAATTCACCAGAATATCACAGTAGATCATGTTGCCATACATCAAAGATTTGTAAATACAAGTCTATTTCTGTGTTTAAAATTAAATTAAAACATTTGAAATAAAAATATTAAATCCCCTTCTCTAGCCAATATCTTTAAATAACATTAAAGTAACGTGGAATGCTTTTAGTATACCTTAATTCTGAATATAAGCCAAGTATTTGGACATTTTTATTAAATATACTACCTCACTTTTCTATACTATTAGGAATTGTTTAAGTATAGAAAAATCAGGAAAAAAAAGGTACATAAAAACAAAATCAAGGCAAAGGGAAAGGAAAGAGAAGCTATGAGTAAGATTGGAATAGAGAGGCATGCTTCCAGGTACACTTTCTAGACATGTACAATCTTTGGCACTGAGCTTCCAATAATCAAACAAAAGAGGAAAACTATCAGAACAAGTTTTTCAATATTGATCAGACAGAAACAAACCTGTTAACTCAAAAAAAGAAAAGAAACATCTAAGTACTCCCTGCTATGCTTCATAAAGGGACACTTTGCAATACAGTACACAAATCATTCACAAATTTATTGAACTCCTACCTTACACTGAATACTGAGACTACAAGGAATAAAAAAGATGAAAATTACTATGTTCAAGGAGCTTAATGTCTAGTGAGGGCTGGTCTCAACAATATCACTAAATTTTGTATTTCTCCCAAATTTAGCTGAGTAGTTTACTCCGAAGTCTAGTTTAGTAAAAACAAACCTAAGAGGGAACTCTA
The DNA here is from genome assembly GCF_000412655.1 of Myotis brandtii. Lineage (NCBI taxonomy): Eukaryota > Metazoa > Chordata > Mammalia > Chiroptera > Vespertilionidae > Myotis > Myotis brandtii. The sequence goes on along the minus strand of NW_005370207.1, from coordinate 940,748 downwards.
TGCTTCTCGGATACCCTGCCAGGCTGGTCTAATTCAAGGTAAATCATTTTAAAAAATACATTATTTCTTATAATATAACTGCAAGAACCAAGAAGTAGAAGGTCAAGGTTACCATTCTTGGCATGAACCTGAAGTGCAGATACACGATGTTGTCAATTACGACTAATCAACTGTGATGTTAACGGACCAAACTGATAAAAAGGTTAGTGTCTTCTTACCAAGAGCATTGGCTGGACCTAGTTACCCAACCTCTGCTCTGCAGAAAGAGGCTAGCCTGAAGGAATAATCTTGGTCAAAGCCAAGATCAATGCAGTTGAAACCTCAAGGTCTCACAGCATGGGCATGGCCAGAACACCCTACTCTGGAAAAATTTTAAACCAGTTGTCTCAAATTGTCTTTAAAACATCCTTATAGAACACTCCCAGAAAAAAAAAAAAAAAAAGAAAAAGAAACCAAAAGGGAAAAAAGCAACAACAAAAAAGAACACTCCCAAAATATCTAATTTTAAGCAGTGTAAATTTACTTTAAAAATATACCTCAGTGGTAACTAAATGGAAAAAAAAAAAATCCACTCGAAAAGATTGTTAGGTGAACAGGAGAGAAAGCCATCTACCAAAAATAAAGATGGGAATTTTTACAGTAGTGATGTTATTTTTACCAGTAAGTATGAGGAGCAGTTAACTACTGAAAGGATTCCTTATTTGTGACAGTAAAAATTTTAATATAGGGAATATTAACTTCCCAGTTCTCCATAGTAGGGAAGCTTGCATCAAGCTCCCCAAGAAGTGATAATGAATTGATAATAAATATTTCTAGTTATACAGATAGAAGAATGATCACAATATTTCCTATATTCTCCCATTTCAAAATTATTACCTAATTTGTCACGAAGCTGTTTCTAGCAAGCATGATATCTGTGATGGTGTTGAAGTAATGACATCAAAAGCCTATATTAAGTTCCTCTCAGCAAAAATGAAGCCTCAGACTGTTATAGGAGTGGTAACTGTGGCTAAAAATACTTATTTCCAAATGTGGTGACGCGAGTAAAGGGAAAAGGTTCCTGTTTGGGGGAAGAGCTTCTGGAAGGCAAATTAGCTGCAAGATCCTCTTTTCCTTTCAGAGGCTTGCTGGAGCGTAGAGGTGTTTCTCCTAACGGGTTTCATTGTGCTTTCAATAAGACAATCCCTGCTTTAATGAGAAACCTATTCTTTTCTTCCCTTCTATCATGCTCCCTTTAAAAGAAAAATACCAGTTTGGTAACAAACAGCACTTAAGATTGTTAAATAGAGAAGGAAACAATTACCACGCTGGTATATTTTATGCAGTGTAAGAATTGCTACTAGGGACTGACTGTTTTAATATTTATTGTGGAAGCAAGGCCCAGCAGGCTTCCTCCTTCCCCCATCAGATACCTCCCTCCATAGACTATTCATCAATCAAGCTCTCAAGAGACTTTGGAATATAACCAGGGGACAGCCAGCACAGTATAAGGGGAAGACCCTGTCATCTACTGATTACATACATCTACACAAAGAAAATGTCCAATTAACCTCTCTTCATCTTCCCTCTGTTGTTTGTGGGGTCTTGTTTTTTCTTTTTTGGGGGGGGGGTGGCGGAGGAGACGGGGAGGTGTCTATAAATGAACTTCCTAAACTAATATGCAGAATAGTCTTTTGAATAGTATCTAGGGCCTGACACTCAATAAATGGCATTATTAATAGTAATAATGTGTGCTACATAGTGCCAAGTACACAGAGCCCAATAAATCTTAAAAAACAATAATGATGAAGTAAATGATTAGCTAGTGAGTGATTAAAAAGTACTTTGCAAACATAAAGTGCTACACAGGCACACAACAATCATAAATCACTGTGCTAAAAGCAACAGAAAGCAAATCAGGGTGAAAGGAAGGAAAGACGTGAATGAGGAGAGAACTCTTTAGTTATGGCTGGCGCAGCACTCACATTCCTCCAATGGTGACAGTGGCACAGGTACGCTCTGAAAAGGCAGGCACCGTCTCTGTGGCTGGGCTGGCTGCTCTAATGTAGTCCACAGTCACATTGACCTGAAAATAAAGAATCAAGGAAGTTAAGGTTGGGACCTTGCAACACAGCTACTCATGTCCAGACAACTGTGAAATCTCACCTCATTCATAGTTTGATTTTCTGGATCTAAGATTTTAAATAACAACAACTGAAAGACAGCTGAGCCACACACTGGTCAAAAATATCTGCACAAAAACCTTAACTGATAGAGCACTGTTACCCCAAACTCTTAAATCTCAACTATAAGAAAATTAACAACCCAATTTTAAAATGGGCAAAAGACCTGGACATCTCACCAAAAAAAAACTTAGAGAGGGCAAATATGTATATGAAAGATGCTCCACATTGTATGTCATTGGGGAAATGCAAATTAAAACAACTACACACCTTTGCTGGTGAGGACGTGGAACAGGAATTCTCATTCATTGCAAGTGGGAATGCAAAATAGTACAGCCACTTTGAGACACAGTTTGGCGGTTTCATACAAAATTAAACATACTTTTACCATACGTTCCAACAGCTGAAAACTTATATCTACACAAAAACCTACATATAGATGTTTATAGCAGCTTTATATATAAATGTCAAAACTTGGAAGCAACCAACATGTCTTTCAGCAGCTGGATGGATAAATAAACTGTGGTTCATGAAGTCAAAGAAATGTTATGCAGCTCTAAAAAGAAATGAGCTATCAAGCCATGAAAAGACACAGAGGAAATACATAAGAGAAATAAGCCAATCAAAAAGCTGCATACTGTTTAATTGCAACTATGACATTCTGGAAAAGGCAAAACTATGAAGAAAGTAAAAAGATCAGTTGCTGCCAGGGGCTAGGAGGACAAGACAGGGATGAACAGGCGCAGCAGTGGATCTTTTCGGCAGGGAAATTACTCTGTGTGCTCCTATAATGATGGATACATGTCGTTACACACTTGCCCAATCCCACAGAAAACACATCACTGAGAGTGAACCCTAACATAAGCTACGTGTTCCTCAATTATAACAAATGTACCACTCTGGTGCGGGGCTATGATAGTAGTGGGTGGGGGCATGGGGGCGGAGGAGGGGAGCTCTACTTTCTGCTCAATTTTGCTGTGAACCTAAAGCTGCTCTAAAAAATATACTTGCTGTGCTTTTGTTTTTTAAAGGTGGCTGATACAAAAAAAAAAAAAAAGAGGCAAATGGCTGCACATGTAAGGCCCCACAGATATCATACTGGACAGAGCAGAGGCTGGCAGCGGCCCTACAGAACTCCTCCATATTATGGTAATGGAGTTCTTTAACCTTCAGACTTCTCTGAACCAGTTTTTAAAAAATATGGAATGCCTCTACAGAAAAGCTCCGCATAATTTCAGCCTGCCATAAATCTCAAGGACCAAGTGAAGAACTACCAAGAACAAACAAGAAGACAACCCCAAAGATGCCTGGGGCTGGTTTCACAGTATGTGAATCCAAACAACACAGCTAACTGCACCCAATACCAACAGAGCTGGAGTTAGGAAATTTTTAAAACAACAAGGACAGAATGGACTTGAAGAACCTTTACATTCTGAGTTAAGAAAGGATATGTATCCAAACAGTTTAGGAAGTTAGGAGCCTAAAATAGGAAAGCTGCCTAATCCTAGTATATATTAAATATATGGATTATGGATTATGGACATAATGAGCAATGCTTTTTCTCTATGAAACCTTTTGAGATAAACATGTTTATGTATCAAAAGAAACAAGTATGTGACATCCCTTAGCAAACACACAGGGTTTTGTTTTATAATTAAGGTATATGCTTGGCTTGGGCCATGGCCAAGTTTCATACCTGTACGGAAGAGTCGCACTGGATCAAGCAGCCTGAAGCCACAGCCTTGAAAGTCCAGAATTCCATTTTCTAAACATGTCTTTAGTTCCCACTGATCAGGTTAAAGATAGCCTACAGCATAAGCATCAAGTTCAGCCACGCTGCTGGTGAGCACCATTAAAATCCTTTCAAACTGTCTATTCTTCAAAAACTCATTTTAAAATGAATATGAAATGTTTAAAAGGACAGCTGCCTCAAAACTCCGGCTGTCAGATCACGCTCTTGAACACTCCATCTAGTTACGTTTCAAAAGCAACAAGGAGCCATGCCGGAGAGAAAGCCAATTAAGAGCTAAGGGTAAAAAGTATTGTCATAATACAGCAACACAGAAAAGAAGACAATATAAGGATGACTCCTACAGTCAGGTGTCTGCACTGAAATTATTGCTCAGTCTTATCAACTTTTCTAAAGCTAAGGAGATGGGTATAGTGTGTGAGAAACATGATCAGACTGGGGTGGGAGTGAGGTTGAACAACTTACACCTCCAATGAAGAGGTTTCAGTAGTTTCCCTGTGTGCAGCTAACCAGAGTTAGTACAGGCCAAAGACAGGGCAAGGAACAGGAGGTCTACACACAGAGCGGCATGGCTGACTCAAATCGTGCAGAGGGGAAGAAGGTGTCTCTATGCTGTCTACGTTGATACACCTGCCTCTCCTCCGGCAAGGCCCCTACAACAAAGTTACAGAAACAGGCAGAGTGTCAGAAGTACACTTGGATCTCTGCTGGAGTTACGGCAAAATCACACAGGAAATCAGCAGTGTACAGAGCTAATTCAAGGGTACCCACACCATGGAATGTAAAGTAACTCAGGACCATATTTTAAAAGGGCATAGCTAGTTTGGCTCAGTGGATAGAGCGTCGGCCTGCAGACTGAAGGGTCTCGGGTTCGATTCCGGTATAGGGCGCATGCCCGGGTTACGGGCTCGATTCCCTGGTAAGGGGGCATGCAGAAGGCAGCCAATCAATGATTCTCTCTCATCATTGATGTTTCTCTCTTTCCCTCTCTCTTCCTCTCTGAAATAAATAAAAATATATATATTTTTAAAAGGGCATAGGCACATGTATGGTTTAATTGGGGGGCATTTGGTGGGAAATCAAAAAATATGTGGAGCTGGGGAAAGAGGTCCACATATCCTTTCACTCAATCCATCTAATAAGGTCAAGCCCTCAGTTCTATTACCATGGGAAACAAATTCATCCCTGCTTATAAATAAACTAAGTGAATTTCAAGGTTACCTTGTACCTACCAATGCCAAGTCTCTTCCTCAGCAGACAGTGGGGGAGAGCAGCTCTTCAGTGCCAAATACACTGCACAAAGTCACATTAGCTCTCCACCAGAAGGAATGCCTGCTCATCAGGAAGGACACTGAGTGGTAGCGGTAATAATGGTGGGGGGGTAATGATAACAAACAAATGAACACTGAGCATCTCATCTTCCAATCCAAAGGCCAAAAGACATGCCATCCCAAAGATGTCCCTCACGGAGATCAGAAAGAGAAAAAGAAGTCTTTAATCTTCAACAACCAAAAGAACCAAGAGCTACATTTACCTGCCAATTAATTCTTTCCTATATCTAAACAGTGGTTCTCAACCTACTGGCCCTTTAAATACAGTTCCTCATGTTGTGACCCAACCATAAACTTATTTTCGTTGCTACTTCATAACTGTAATGTTGCTACTGTTATGAATCGTAATGTAAATATCTGATATGCAGGATGGTCTTAGGCGACCCCTGTGAAACGGCTGTTCGACCGCCAAAGGGGTCGCAACCCACAGTTGAGAACCGCTGATCTAAGAGAAAAAGAATTGAAAATAAGTAGGAGATTAAAGAGCTCATTGGGGAGGCATCATATTAAAGAAAATCTCAAATACAAATGAGGCCCTGAGAATAGCCCACAGCTAAGACACAACCTGCAGGAGCTATGACAAATCAGGAATTAAAGTCAATGTGTAATTAGCATTTATGTCCCTCTCCTGTGGATTCTGAGATCTGTTCCCTACCTTGGAGTTTTTCATCTCTAGATACTCATCACTGACTTTTCAATCATTTGAAAAAGAAACACAGTTTAAACAGTTTCAATTAAAACAACTACAAATATTACAACACCTTCATCTGAATAAATAACTTGAACTTTGTGGTTGTGGGTAAGTATTTATGGAATGGCATGAGTTAAAGAAAAGAGGGGGTTAGGGGGAGTCAAGGGGGCAAAGGGGGGACATCTTATATAATAAAAGGCCAGAGACCGTAACGGCATCACGACCATAACAACTGTTAGACCAGAACCACCACGGCCCCTTGCAGGGCTGGCCCCGCTCCCCAGCAAGTGGTTAGGGGTGATCAGGCAGGCAGGCAGAGTGGTTAAGGGTGATCAGGAAGGCAGGCAGGTGAGTGGTTAGGAGCCAGCGGTCCCGGATTGTGAGAGGGATGTCCGACTGCCGCTTTAGCATTGATCCCTGCGGGGCTAAAGCGGCAGTCAGACATCCCCTGAGGGGTCCTGGATTGGAGAGGGTGCAGACCAGACTAAGGGACACTCCCCCACCCCCCCCACACCTCCTGTGCACGAATTTTGTGCACCAGGCCTCTAGTCTGTAATACTTTCAACAATAAAGATGAATTTGTTTTTGAAGAGTAGTAATAGGAAAATGCGGATGTGGTCCTCATTTTTCAAGACAAGGTGCTCCTGGAATGTTTGGTATACAGAAGTACACATTTTACACACACATGACACAAAGCAGGGCCTGATCCCTCTTTACAGCAATAACTAGGACCCATGGGCTCTTACTTGGTCATACCTGTCATTCTCGTACAAATGAGTCCTATCACATCTTTGTTCTCACTTTTTCTCCACCTGGAAAGTGAGCACACTAGAAGTTTAGAGTATCATTGAACTCTAGAATTCTAAAAGATAACTTAGCTAAAAATGGTGTACTACAGAGTGTTTTCTTGGACCTTTGTAATAATGAGACACGCTGAGCATCTCTTAAGATGGATGGAAATACTCTTCAGTTATATCTTTTAGAGCCTCCCCTAGATAAGATTAAAGTTTCTCTTCAGGCACACTCCAAACCAATGCAGCTGTGCCAGTCCATGCCAGCCCACGGCGGAACCTGGAGAACAAAGAGATGCAATCTGCACCTGCATGGAGAAACCCAGCTCTATAAAAACCAGACCTGAGCAGCAGTTCGGGGAGCCGCACTCTCTGTTAGGATACTCCCTTGATGCATCCAGCTCCCTCCCTTCTTTCTTTCCCTCCATCTTGTTTTCAGTAAATCTTCTTTTGAATCTATTTTGCCTGATTTCTATCCTGGGGGGCGGGGCAAGGGTAGGGCAGGAGGGGGAGCTAAGAACCCCTTCTCCAGGGACAATTCCTACCTTACATTTACTACGATAAACTGGAACATATAGCTTGTACGCTCCAGGGCAGGGAGACTATGTCTTTTATTCACTGAAATTGTTGGGTAGGGCCTATACAGTAGAAGGGAATGTAGGAAATATTTGTTTCATTAATGGACATATATAATCAGGAACCCTTTCAGATAAAATCCTGAAAGACACTTTTGAAATGAGGGGGTTAGGCATTTGGAAGACCATTTTAACAAGCTACTGACCATTCTGCTGCTTTATATAACAAAAATATATTAATGTAAAGCATGGGAGAGAATATTTTGAAATTGGGATAAAGCCGTAATCAAAGCCATTCCTATAAAAGACTAAGCAAGCAAAATATATATAATTTCCCACATTATTTGTTCTTCAAAGAGGTTCTCAAACAAACAAAAAGGTAGCAGGCAATCTAATTCATCTTTGGTTCATTAAATTGTGAAGTTTTCCTTGAAAGCAATTTCAAGGACCCTTCAGAGGAACTAAGATGAGAACTTAGGACTGAATTTATATCTCAATCTCTTATAAAGACTAAAGCAGTTTAATGCAAAAGAATAGTTTTGGGCCACACATAAGAAATTCTGAGGATCTATGAATATTCTTCATATACTAATCACTAGAACAGTGTCTACCCACCAAAGAACTTCAACTTTATGATGCTGATAACAAAATGACAATATCTGAACTACCTCTGCATAAAAGATAAGGTAGGAAGAAAAGCAATTTCATATCCACAACATTTCCACGACACAGACTCAGTTTAGTTTTAATATAACTAGGGCTGTTATGTGAGGCTGTTTTGCATAATTGACATATAATCCCACCCAATATTCCACATGGCCAATCATCAGTTCACAAAGAGCTGTAATAAATACCCTGCCTATCAAAATAAGCTCTTATATGACCTGTCACTCTCAAGACAGGATTTCCAGGCCATCATGGAAAGCCTTCATGCACCCCAGGTACAGAAAAGACAGCACCATCCAGGCAAGTGTAGCTAATGCAGCCAGGAGACAAAAGTAAGCAGAATGAAATATTTTACACAGCATAAGTAAGAGCATGAACTCTGGAGCTGCTAAGCTGCAGGCTTGGTTCCTCGCAATTCTGCATATGAGCTGTGTGAACTTGGATGAGTTATTAAACCTCTCTGTGCTTCAGTACAACACAGACAACTCTGCATTAATATACATGAGGTATTTAGAGCAGGGGCTGACTCATAGTAAGCTCTATGAGTCAGTTATTTTTAGATAAACATACACTGATTTTCTTAAAGGAGAGCCTAGAACAAAGTAAATGCTAAATAAGTATCTGCGAGATAAAGAAATAAAGATGCCTAGACACATATATGCATAAATAAGATGAATGTTGACATAAATCATTGGACGACTGAAATTATAAGTCAGAAAGACTAAATTAAATGTACTTTTCTCCTAAGGAGAAAACCAGAATATATATCTCATACATATTCACTCTAACCTAGACATAAATAGGGCTTATTTGAAAGAATGCTATACTATTTAGTATTTATTTAGACATTTTCCAGATTAATTTTGCAGGTACCAGTTATTGGAGATTTTATTTACTAAATATAATTGAAGCAGAGTGTAAAAAACCATCTCAATTAATAGGTTACGTAAAGATATTTTGGGAGGATACACTTTGCCTTACAAGATTAAGAAGATAATGAACAAAGAGAGACCAAGTTTCTATTTGCTTTGAATGTAACAGGACCTTCCATAATACTCTTCATATTAATTTATGTATTCCCGCTTTTTCCCAGCTAAAAAGCATCTTATGTAATTATTCTAAAAATGTAAGTTATCTATTTTTAAAAAGTTTGAAATACATTTCAATCACCCATTGATTAGATGTAGGATGAGCTTCAAAATAATTTGCTAAAGCGGCTCATGGTCCTGTTTCTGGACACACTCTCAGCTAAGCACCAAGCACTTGCGGGGCTGGCTACTCAACCCAAGAGATGTCAAGCTTACCTCCTCAAGGCCTAGGCAGCACTGTAACGGGCTAGAAAGAAGCTGGGAAAATTCTGGGACAAGATGAATAGGGAAACAGAGGCAGGAAAATTACACAAAGCTAAAAAAGCTTTGCAGGCTGCTTGTAGAGGACATTATCTTGAGAACAAAGGGTTAAAACCTCTCCTTTTCACAAAAGAATGCAGGAGAGGAGATGGGGGAAAGGGGGAGTGGAGGAGGAATCTTAATAGATAGCTAAATCATCCAGAAACTAACTAAAAGGGAGGAGGGTGAAAGAAGAGAGCAGTCTATCTCATCTCACTGTTTAAACAGTGAAGCCAGCAGTCTTGGGTTTGTCAAAATAAAGTTGCCAGATGCTTCTCATAAATTGTGGAGAAGCTGTAACAAAGAAAGGAGGAGCCCTAATTTGTATGGCTCAGTGGATAGACCTTCGGCCTGCGTACTGAAGGGTCCCAGCTTCCATTCCAGTCAAGGGCAGGTACCTCAGTTGCAGGCTCCTCCCAGTACGGCCCAGGTCTGGCTCGTGAAGGAGGCAACCAATCAAGTAAGGCAACCAATCGATGTGTTTTTCTCACATCACTGTTTCTCTGTCTTTCACTCTCTCTAAAAATCAATAAAAAAATATCCTCAGGTGAGGATTAAAAAAAAGAAAGAAAAATAAAAGAGACCTTCAGAGTTACTCTGTACCAGGATATCTAGTAGAGGATTTAAAAAACAAACAAACCTACAGACAGGAAGGTATACAAAGCAGAAACTCCCCACTCCACTCACTCTTCAGATTAGCTGAGAGTCCATCTGCGCTTCATAAACTAGATGTACAGATTTGCTTACCTTGCTTCTTTAATAAATGTGCATGCTTTAATTTTTAAAAAATTGGCTTTATCACAATGCAATCATCGGAAGTCTCTCATTTAAATTCATTTACATGAGAAGATAAGAATTAAAGTTGGGGACAGTCCTCTCTCTGACTCAGAGGGCTGTCAGAATACACCTCTCTAGTGCCTGTGAGAGGTGCCTGCCACAGCATGGTGTCACAAAAAATAATGAGTCAAAAATGAGAGCAACATATGTACCTTTACATTTTCTAATTGCAACATTTAAAAATGAAAAATAATTAGATAAAGTTATTTTAAAAAATACTTATTTAGCTAAAATATGCAAAACGTGCCCTAACTGGTTTGGCTCAGTGGATAGAGCGTCGGCCTGTGGACTGAAAGGTCTCAGGTTCGATTCCGGTCAAGGGCATGTACCTTGGTTGCGGGCACATCCCCATTAGGGGGTGTGCAGGAGGCAGCTGGTCGATGTTTCTCTCTCATCAATGTTTCTAACTCTCTATCCCTCTCCCTTCCTCTCTGTAAAAAATCAATAAAATATATTTAAAAAAATATATGCAAAACGTTATCATATCAAGATATAAACAATAAAAATAAGTATTGAGATTATTTTCTTTCTCTGATAGGGAGTCTCTGAAATCCAGTGTTTGTTCTGCAAATAAAACACATCTCAATTTGGATCATCCACATAGGATAAACTGCATGTCTAGACTGTCTTTTCTAAGCCCCATTCCTCGATTATATGAACCTAGCTTTTGTGGTTCTTTATCTTCTCCTAGGAACTTTTGTTATCTTCTATTTTGTGAATCCTTGTAAACACTTTTAAACCATATATGAAAAACCATGGTATGTAAAACTAGGTATAAAATGTTCATCCTTCATTTTATTTAAAAAATCTATTACCTGACTAAACTAGAAAGATAGCCATTAATTTTTTCATTTCAAAAAAGAATTCCTCTAATTTATAACTACCATTGTAAAGTATACTCTGTTCAACAATTTAATGAACTACTTTTCAGGAACTTCTATCAATTCATTGGCTGGGGATCGAGCCTAAACCAGCAGTTGGACATCCCTCTCACAATCCTGGACCATTGGCTCCTGGATCGCTCACCTGCCTGCCTGCCTGGTCACCCCTAATTGCCCCCAACTGCCCCCCCCCCTGCTGGCCTGGTCACCCCTAACTGTGCCCCCACTGGCTTGGTTGCCTCTTATTGCTTCCCATGCCGGCCTGGTAGCCCCCCAACTGCCCCCCCCCCCCCCACCCCGACACCCCCACCAC
>NW_005370207.1:914601-929344 GCF_000412655.1 Myotis brandtii | reverse complement strand
TATATATATATATATAGGATAGTTTGATAATTGAAAATATTTTAAATAAATCTGATGGGAATCAGAGAAAAACAGAACACTATTTGAAAATAACCTTGCAGCTGCCAGAATTTTCATTAATCCTCTTGATTCTTAAGTCCTTATAAACAAACCAACAATATATCTAAAAAGTGAAATGTGTTGATGTTAATGCTCTGACCATTATCTTACTCATTACTATATCAATATATAACTCATCCCAATACCTAATTTTGATATAACACTGCGTGTCACTAAAAAGGAATGCCAGGGGGCCCAGAAGCATTACTGAAAACTGTCCGTGTGTCCCCGGCATGTCTCTTCTTACCCCTCCTGAGAGCTACCATCTCCTCCTGCCTTTCTCTAGGGATGGGAGTTGAGTGTGGTCTTTTTTCTCCTTTATAAAAGTGTCAATCACAGTCATCTGTGTTCATAGTGTCCAAGGTCAGCATCAGTCAAGAGAAATTAAATCACTTCGTCCAGAACCTTCCCTGGAGGAGTTCCAGCCACACAAGCAGCACAAATATACAGACACACTTATGCCTTTGTGCAGAATATACACAATGTCACCCAGTCTTTAAAACAACACTAACAAAACTAAACATGAGGCTTACGGATACGAAGAAAGGGAATGTGCTTAATGACATCTAAGAAGAACTGGGGGGAGGAAAAGGGATATTATTATGATATGGACAAAAACAAAGGTTACATTACATTTCCTATGCAAATGTATGCCAGTCTGTGAAGAAAAGGTCTCCATTCACCAACAGGCAAAACTGGGACACCTGAGCACTAAAAGTGGGGGCTGAAGTATTCACCTTGCCAAGAGTTCCAATAAATTTGATTGCTCTGGGGGCGAGGCATTGTCTGTATTGACCAAAGTCAATATAGGAAAGCCATCTTTCATTCACTACAGTTCAAAACACATCCATTTCTCCAGCATGCCCATGAGCTGGCATTTAGAAATCATTCAAACAAAGGAAATATATATTCAGGTAAGATAACTAAAGGCTACACTTACAATAGTGAATTGGACTAAAAGCAGCCTGTCATGACCTCAAAGGAGAATTATGAAGAAAAATATAATAATTCTTAAGAAATACCCGCCAATGACACAAAGAAAAATAGCTCAAGGATGCAGCTCGTTGATTATATAAAATATTTTCGGGTTTGTTGCTAGGAGAAGATTCCAAGATAGCAGGTGTTATCATCATAGGCCTTTCTTACTTTACACACACCAGCCTCTCCTTGTATTTCACAGAAGATAGAGGCCGACTAAATGAAACAAAGTTCTTTGATCAAAGGCACAGTGTGCATAGAGCAATAACAGCTTAAGCCAATGTCTGAAACTACACACAGACACTGATCACAGACCAACCTGAATTCCATCTGTATCCACTTCCAAATCCAGGTCTCCTGACCTATAGCCACTGTTTTAAAAAACAGGCCACAAACTAATTACTTATTCAGAAACTAGGTGATTAGCATTGAATAATAAACATAGGTCAAATGCAGTGTTTGCATCCCAAACTGCCCAAATTTATGAAGTAAGCTAGGCTCTAGGCAGCTGTATAGACAAAGAAGCCTTTCCCCAGACTCACAGTTCTCTAGTGTCCATTGCTAACTTATCAAGGACAACAAGAAAAATTATTGCTCAGGTTCTTAAAATTTCAAAATAGAATTACCATAAGATCCAGCAATTCTACTTTTGGGTATATTCAATCCAAAAGAATTGAAAGCAGTCTCAGAGATATTTGCACCCCATGTTCATAGCAGCATTATTCACAATAACCAAAAGGTGGAAACAACCCAAAAGTCCATCAAGGAATGAATGAATAAATATAATATACATAAAATGGAATATTACTCAACCATAAAAAGGAAGGAAATTCTGACACATGCTCTGACTTGGATGGACCTCGAGGACATTAGGCTAATTTCAATAAGCAGTCACACACACAAAATACTGTACAATGCCATTGAAATGAGTAGTCAAACTCAAAGAAACAAAGTAGAATGGTGGCTTCTAGGGGCTGGAGGAAGGAGGGAATGTGGATTTTGTTTAATGGACACAGAATTTCAGTTTTGTAAGATGAAAACATTCTGGAGATTGGCTGAATGACAATGTGAATATATTTACCTCTACTGAATTGTGTGTATACTTTAAATTGGCTAATATGATAAATGTTATGCAATGTGCATTTTACCACAATTAAATGTGTCTGCTTGGCAATTCTACCCACACATTCGATAAGACAATAAATTAACAGCATGAGCCAGACAGAGGCCAGACAACTGTGATCTCAAACCCAGGTAACAGCAAAATCTTTAGGAAATTCAAGAGAATACTTGTATCACATTCCCAGAAAAACAGATGGTCACCCAAAAGTAATAATAATTAGAATACATATCCAATAACCCATTAAAAAAGGAGGAAAAGTCTAAGGTAGGACAAATTATTCCATCTATCTCTGTCTATTTCTCTGCTTTCTAAAAAGAAGAGCCAACTCAAGGAATATGTGTAGGTACCACAAGTCTAACTACATGTACCTGCTTCACCATTTCTCAGAGGCAGTTGCAGAATGAGATAGAGTAGTCTATAGCTCACTGACTTCCTATAAAATTGTCAAATAATTTTGGGTGTCTTAAAGAACGCATTTCTTCTATGAAGAATAAATCTCCCTTGGAGATCTGTCAGTGTACATCTACACATTTGGGGAATTTTCATTGTGTCCCACCATAATTTTCCCACCTATACCCAGCTTTCCAGTTGAATTTAATTACTGTTATCCATGGTTTTGTCTAAGGAACCTTCTTCCATTTTCATGTGTTTCTCTATGTGGTATTTTTCACTGCTGGCAGGAACCAAAATTGGTGCATCTTTGGAGGTCAAACTGGCAACTGTACTAACATTTAATATGTGGATGTCCTTTGACTCAGCAATTGCACATCTAGGAATTTAGTCTATAGAAACATAGATATATGAACAAGCACTCTGTCCTTTGCATTCATGGTAGTTTAACATAAATGCATAATTACAAATTGTTATCTAACTCTACACTACCCATGAGCTCCATGTAGGCAGTGATCATGGCTATTTGTTTGCCACTAGTGTATTTCCAGCACCTCTCAAATAAACTGCAGCTGTTGAAAACAAGGTGCAGCTATACATTCTACTGCGGAAGCAGGATCTGATAAAAAAAAAAAAAAAGAAAAGAAAAAGCACATGCACAATAGCATATATCATCCTATTTGGTGGAGTAAGATTCCTGGACATGAATAGAAACAGAATCTGGAGGAATATCCCAAACACTGGTAGAAGGGCTCACCTCCAAAGGTAAAATTAAAGGGTACTTTCACTTTTTCACTATCACCATAAATCTCTGAGATTAAATTTTTTAAATTACATTTGAAAGAGGGAAAAAGATTGATTTTTTAAAAAGCAAATGGTCAGTTGGAATAAAAGATATAAAGCTAACGGATGCTTTTATTTAAAAAATAAATAAATAAATGGGTCTGCTCACAACCAGAAACTTCAGTGTTACTATTTCATCACACTTCTTCCCAGGCTGAGGGCGGGGTCCCCACTAGGTAATGTCTGCCAACCAATAAGAATTTTGCAGGCAGGCTAACCACTGTTAGAAGGACACAATCGTGAGGGTTTCCAGGTGCCCAGTGGTGTACTGTTCCCATAGCAGGTGGGCATCAGTCTCTGCAAATGAACTGCCAGTCTCATTGTGAGCTGGTAATGATGCTGCCACCACCACCTGCCTGCCATATGTTTTCTCTACTTGTCACGTAACGAGGAAGTACATTTTGGCATGCTGATCACTGACAAGTCTGATACTACTGGTTGATGTTTGTATTCCTCACTGTAGCCCTACATATAGCTGAGGAATAGTGGATGAAGGATACAAAATAATACTCTGTTAACTGACCATTCACTGCATCCCAACATTTTTTTAAAAATATATTCTTATTGATTTCAGAGAGGAAGGAAGAGGGAGAGAGAGACAGAAACATCAATGAGAGAGAATCATTGATTGGCTGCCTCCTGCACACCCCCTACTGGGGATCAAGCCCGCAACCCTGGCAAGTGCCCTTTACTGGAATCGAAGGGGACCCGGGATCCTTCAGTCCACAGGCTGACGCTCTATCCACTGAGCCAAACCAGCTAGGGCCCAACATTTTGCAGCTAACTAGCATGGCCAGTCTTCCTTTAGTTCTAAGGCCAGCAGCTAATGTCTGAAGGGCTGTACCCCATCCTCAATTCATGCCCTGTTATCCTGTTTCGCATTAGTACAGTGGACAAAGAGCTCCCCACTGCAGCAAAGACAGTTCATTCTCTCTCCATAAATCACCATAGGACAGTCAATAAAAACTGATGTCAACTCCTGGAGTTGCCTTTTTTTACTCTAATGTAATATAGATTAGCAGAGAGTGTGACATCATGAGTCACTGTCTCAGAGCAGCAGATAATCTGAAGAAGATAGTAAAATACGGTAAAAGATGTTTGGGGTACCAATAAACTGCCTTCATAGCCACTGCCCCGTTAACAGAACTCAGGACAAACACCATAGCCACTGTCAAAGATGCCACAAATAACAGATAAAAGCTATGGAAAATTCTTCCAAAAAATACAATTCCCTACAGGCTTTACCTTCTCACTGGCTGCATTTGCTTCCACGTTTCCTTGCACACACTTACTCAGGGTGAACTGAACTATAATTCAGGTTTCAAGGATTTTCACATCTTCATTATTTAGCCTGTCTTAATATATTCTTGGTATACACAGCAATGCAGCTCTCCCTGATGTGTCACATATGGTCATTTCCATGGGATGCTCTTCATGACCCAATTCCTCTCCTTTCTCCAGCTCTAAGAGTCCACAGTGGAAAAACCAATGGTGAACTTTTCTACAGTACACGTGTAAAGAAATAAATATAAAGACCCAATGAGCTCTCTTCCATAATTCACATGGAAATAATTTTTATTCTTGTGCTATTAAAGTCTCTATGTCTTTTAGCACAAGATAATATCTCAAAAGTAGAAAAGTTAGTTTACTCATTAGATAACTTTTTGAGCTATAAACCTGTTAATGTGATCATCCAAAGATCAGTATGAGAAGACAGTGATATTTACACTAAGAAATCAGCAATTGAGGTTTCTATAATTAGAGACAGAGTTTATTGCAATCACTGGCCAAGAACTTCATGCAAACTACTTAAGGAGAGACTTTCAAATACAGTGGGGCCTTGACTTACGAGTTTAATTCGTTCCGTGACGGAGCTCGTAACTCAAATTACTCGTATGTCAAATCAAAAAGTGAACGAGTGAGACACGTGATGCTGGGCTGATGTTGTGGCCTTCCCTGCGCCAACTAGCGGTGGGGGTATCTGAAGCTGGCTCGTAACCTGAATTTTAGCTCGCAACTCAAAGCAAAAAATCGGCCGAGAGACGGCTCGTATCTCGAAAAACTCGTTAGTCCGGACACTCATAAGTCAAGGCTCCACTGTAATCTCAAAAGAAGCCCAGTCACTTAAAGAGTACATTCTAGAACAACCAGTAGATACATAAAAATCAAACTTACTGCATAGAAAAAGAATAAGCAAAAATGCCATATTATATCTCACATAGAACAGTAATGTTTATAAATACACTAGAGTACACTGGGGGGTTCCCCTAACCCGGCCTGCGCCCTCTTGCAGTCCGGGACCTCTTGGGGGATGTCCGCCTGCTGGCTTGTGGCTAGATGGCCTTCTGCTGCTGCACAGCCTGCTGGGCCACCACGGTCTGGCCTGTGAACACCATCAAGTGGGTGAGTCAAGCGCAGAGGCAGGCTCACCCTGAGTTCCCTGTGATTCCCCGAGTCACTGAGTTGTTCAGACTGACTGCCTTCTACAAAGAAGGGCACCAAGATCAGGCCTAAGCCGGCAGTCAGACATCCCTCTCCTAGTCCGGGACCCCTCAGAGGATGTAGTAGTGCGCCAAGCGGCCAGGGAGAAGCCCGAATCTGGGCCAGGAGTCACACCACTCGCACTCATCCCGGCCTACTGCGCCTGCTGGCACCGCTCAGTACTGCTGCCATGGAGTCAGGTGAGGCTCCCGCCACAGCAGCTGTGCTCGCCAGCCATGAGCCTGGCTTCTGGCTGAGTGGCACTCCCCCTGTGGGAGCGCACTGACCACCAGGGGGCAACTCCTGTGTTGAGCGCCTGCCCTCTGGTAGTCAGTGCACATCATAGCGACCGGTTTTTCTGCCTTAACGGTCGCTTAGGCTTTTATTATATAGATTAAAAAAACAAGAATCAATCCATAACATAGTTTCTCCTTATTTTCTCTGTGAAAGATAAGCCAAATGCACAGGCATATTTATATTTATTCCTTTACAACAATACTGTAGAAAAGTTCACCATTGGTTTTTCCACTGTGGACTCTTAGAGCTGGTTTAAAAATAGAACATGCAATAAGAAATAGTTATAACTGAAATAAGTTTATAAATTTAAATATTGTACCTTATTTAATGAGTATTCTGTTAGTGACATATGATAAAATTCCTGTGAGTAAACATCACAACATAAGAATATAGCAATTAGCCCTAACCGGTTTGGCTCAGTGGATAGAGCATCAGCCTGTGGACTGAAGGGTCCCAGGTTTGATTCCGGTCAAGGGCATGTACGTTGGTTGCGGGCACATCCCCAGTAGGAGGTGTGCAGGAGGCAGCTGATCTATGTTTCTCTCTCATCGATGTTTCTAACTCTCTATCCCTCTTCTCTTCCTTCCTCTCTGTAAAAAATCAATAAAATATATTTTTAAAAAAGAATATAGCAATTAAATCAAAAGAATATTCAATAAGTATGGGGTTCAAAAGTATAGAGCCCTAGCCAGTTTGGCTCAGTGGATAGAGCGTTGCCCTGCAGACCGAAGAGTCCCGTGTTCGATTTTAGTCAAGAGCATGCACCTTGGTTGCAGCCCCCCCCCACCCCGCCCTCCCGCCCCAATCCCTGGTCAGAGCACGTGCAGGAGGCTACCAATTAATGTGTTTCTCTCACATCAATATTTCGCTCTGTCTTTCCCTCTCTCTTAAAATCAATGGGAAAATATCCTCGGATGAGGATTAAAAAAAAAGTCTAAGAAAACATCCTATAGTTGTTGGGAAATTGTAGGCATGACACTCTGACCAGGAACAAATAGAAAGAAAAGAGAAGAATTAACTGGTATTAAGCTAATAAAATCAATTCCCCAAACTGCAATGAATATAACCAATTTTTAACAATTCCACAATATATCAGTAATCAATCTTTATCTGAGAAGATATTGTTTTGTTTTAACCTCTTTGCATCTCCTAAACATTAAGAGGATATTTTTTTAGCTGCTTAGAGGTAGGTGGGCTGTGGAGTAAGGGGAAGCCATATAAATAACTAAAAAACATCTACAACAATAATAGTTACTTAGATAGGTTAGATAATCTGTCCAAAAATTATTTGAGAAGGGTCTTCTACAATACAAAAGGCAAAATCATACAATGTGGAATTAGGCTAGCTTACAAAGAGAAAAAATACATCAGTAAGTAACTGTTTTAAATGTTTAAGATTTAAATGCTTTGCGTATAATTAAAGATTTCTTTTTTAATCCAACTCTTAGTTAACTGAGCTTTTAAGGGATAAAGTAACATGAATGACTTTTATTTAAAATCATAACAAAAGGGACCACAGTTATACCTAGGGCAAGCATGCACCACTATGTAAGAGAAAGCAGACTCAGTAGAATTATGTGAATTCCCTAAATTTAAATACCAATTCAATAAAAGTTATGACTAGATCCTATATCTCAGAGCAAATAAAATCTGAAAGTATAAAAATAGTAATTCACAGTGAAATCAAGTCATTTAATCTGTGATATGCCCAAAGAGAACTGAAGTCTAGGAGGGTTAGCCCAAGGATATTCCAAGTCTGAGTCATCTTAGAAGCCACCTAAAATAAATGGATGATACAATGCAGGTGGCTAAACGTGCTGTTCATGTGGCCAGGACTTCCAATACTCTGTTGAATAAGAGTGGTGAAAGGGGACATCCCTGTCTTGTTCCTGTTCTTAGGGGAAAGGTTTTAGTTTTTGCCCACTGAGTATAATGTTCGCTGTAGGTTTGTCAATTATTCAACAATATCAATTAATAAACATAAAGGCTTTTTTTGTCCTTAACACCTGTAAACTTTAGACCCTCCCAGGTGTAGAAGTCTGATGTTGGATGCTTAATGAATCTAGTTGATTCTATTATACCCTATGTCTGTTTATTAAAACATAAAATAACACCACACTACCATAGTTCAAAAAAATTAAGATGAACACATATTTGGTAAACTAAATCATCATGTCATCAAGGAATAAAAAGACAAAGTCACTGAAATCATTATATTAAAAGTTCATTTAATAATGTGGGAAAATATTCAGGATATAGTGTCAAACCGGTTTGGCTCAGTGGATAGAGCGTCGGCCTGCGGACTGAAAGGTCCCAGGTTCGATTCCGATCAAGGGCATGTACCTGGGTTGTGGGCACATCCCCAGTAGGAGGTGTGCAGGAGGCGGTTGATCGATGTTTCTCTCTCATCTATGTTTCTAACTCTCTATCTCTCTCCCTTCCTCTCTGTAAAAAATCAACAAAATATATTTTTTTAAAAAGAGAATATAGCCTAGCCATTATGGCTCAATGGTTGAATGTAGACCTATGAACCAGGAATTCACGGCGTGATTCCTGGTCAGGGCACATGCGCGGATTGTGGGTTCAGTCCCCAGTGGGGGTGTGCAGGAGGCAGCCAATCTGTGAAGGCAGCCTGAGACCCCCGCAACCTGCATTCTGATGCATGTGCTTGCTAGCCCCAACCCCCCTGTCCACTTGTGTCCTAGCTAGCCTTGCAGAACCTGTTTATCTGCAGATAAACCCATTTCTATATGTTTCCAAAGCCCATATGCTAAACCACTATAAATAGCCAACAACAGGATATTGATTAAATATTCACTTGATATTAAATGATAAAAGTACCTCATGTAGAAGTCTATTTAATGACACGGGAAACCATGATATTGAAGGTTACAAAACAGTAAGTACCATATAATTACTAGATAAGTTAAAAATTATGCAAATGCCCAAATGCATAAAAAGAAGATTGGAATAATATACACTGAAGTATTAACAGATGCTATCCCTGGGTGGTAGTTTCTTTTTGTTTTAACTTCTCTTTTTTCCCCAAAAAAATATTTTCTTAGAATGAACAAGTGATGCTTTTATGACTGATAAAATGAGAGAAAATGTTACTTAAAATAAAATAAACCCCAAATAGTTCATAAACAAGGACAGAATGGACAATATTATCAGTATGAGCAGAATTAATAATTACATTTTCAAATAGGATAATTATGGCCACAGAAAAAACTAGGTTGGCATTTTCTCTGAGAATTGTGAGCTTTCCCTACACTGTGCCGATCAACACCAACAACCCTTTAGTACTTTTAAGCACATAAAAATGGAAACCAAATACAAAGATACTATTTTTGGTTATACATACAAAATTTGACTGTATTTATGATACTAACATTTGTGTAAGAAGAATATCCACCCACCCACGAACACATCTGCCTATTCAGGCCTAAAATATCTCTGGAAAGATTCCTAAGTAAACAGTAATACTGGCTGTTTCTGAGGAGGCAAACTGAATCAGTGAGGGACCAGGGTAGAAGGGAGCTCTTCAACTGTATACCCTTTTTCTTACCATTTCCATTTTGAAGTGAATCAAAATCATTAAAATAAAAAGTGGCTCTGGCCGCACGGCTTGGCTCGTTGGAGTGCCGTTCTGAACACCAAAAGGTTGTGGGTTCAATTCCCCATCGGGGCGCATACAGGAGGCAACCAGTTGATGTTTTTCTCTCACATCAATGTTTCTCCCCCACCTTCCTTGCTCTACAAAATCTATAAAAATATACCCTCGGGTGAAGATTAAAAAAGTAAATACCACACCAAAAATAAAAAAAGTAAAGGAAAAAAACTTAATGGTATTGGCTTCCTAGTAAATAAAAATACCTAAAAGGTTGAATGACATGTTAACTAATTTAAATATCTGTCTATTTTTATATAATAGTTTGTCAAAAATATCCTGTTTCCATATTAGCTTTCGTGCCAAATGACTTCAAAATGTCTGTGTCAGCAAATGAAACAATCAAAGGCAGTTAGTTTCTTGATTTGACTTTGAAAATCTTTAGAGAAAAAATAAAAAATCACTGCTTCATCCATATATGTGCTTTCTAAAAATGTCTACATCTATTTTTAAAGTAAAACATGTTATGTTATTATATAAAACAAAAAAAAAATGTTTTAAATTACATCTTTCTGGCTGTTTAAAAATTAAACTTAAAAAAATCCTTCTCTTTTTTTTTAAAGTATCTTTGCAAAGGGCAATCTCTGTAAGAAAACGAAGAAACAAGGACCCAAAGACATCAACCCTGCACTACTACACACTAACCTAGACCCACAGGGTTGGAGGACAGGGATGATGACATGGAGTCAAGGAAGAAACAATTAAATCCAAATGTGAATTCCAGGAAGATAGGCCATGCAAGGAAAACATATTTCTCACAGACTCTTTTCTTAGCAGGCATAATGTCCAAACACCAACATGGTACTTGTGCTTGGGGCAGCATCAAGCTGTCGTGTCATTACCAAGGACTCATCTACCCTGTTCCACCTAGAAACCCTCAGGGAAGGAAAATCCAGACTAAAGGAGGTGACTGACAATTTCTTCCTCATCCATGGTTTCCCTTTTCCAAAATCAGCAGGAAATGGCAGTTCCTATAGGCAGAGGGTTTAAAATGTACCACAAAGTTACTGAGCCTGGGAAATTGTATGTTCATCCAGGAGGACCCTACCTAACTCAAGGAAAAACTGAAAACATTAAGCAAACTAAGTGGGCCTGGTTTAGGGAGAAGCTGTCAACTTTGGTTCTGAACCAAGCTGCATGCTGCTGGAAGAACAGAAACAAGAAAAAATGACATTTAGCAAATCACTTTTTTCCTGTTAAGCCCAGAAAGGTCCCAGGGATCCTCTGCAACAGCCAAGTCAGATAGTGTGGCAGATGGGGTGTGTGTCCTGGAAAATGAGAGCTACTACAAGCTTCAAATTTTGAAGTTGTTCATATTGAGGACCTAAGCACCTTTGAGGAGGGGGCGGAAAATGGAAAGCAGAGAGATGGGAGGGGAAAAAAAAGGATACAGTAAGAAGGAGGCAAGATAACAAGAAGGTTAGAGACGAAAGGAAAGGAAGGGGGGTGTTTGCATCTATAAACAACATAGCGACTACCCACACCATTGTCACTTTCTGAACAGTGAGAAAGACACAATAAATCCACTTAAACTTAGTGATCTTATTCCTTCAGAGAGCTATGATCCTTGACCACCAAACCAGAAATACTGAAGAGCAGCAACACCACTCATCTTTGTCTTTCATCTTCAAAAACGCTCAGGTGCTGGGGAGTTCAGACTGCCTGCTGCTTTTCTTCTATGCAGCCAGCAGCAGCCCTGGCAATGGGGGATCTAGTGGAAAATGTGAACAGACACCAGGCCAACGTCAAGGAGTCAATCATTCTGATGGATTTGGTTTCTAAATCCATTATTTCAACATTTAGTGAACTGATGAATGATGGAGAGAAGGAAACACCAGCCCTCAAATGGAAAAAAATCATCTGATTGTAACCTCAACCATAACAACTTAAATATTTCAGATAAACAGATATATCAGTAACATAAGCAGAAGTGGGAACAAATGAGTTCAATCTCCTAGCCTTCTCTTCTGGTGGGAGGAGGCTGGTGGGTAAAAGATAACTAAGCCATTCCACAGAGGTGGTAGAGATTTATACTGTAGCTCTCTCAACAAACAGGCCACTACATTCAGTGCTCAGAGTATAAAGCATCACCCAGTGGTCACAGGACACAGGGGTGTGCGTGTGTCTCACACTGACACACACCCCTCAAACTTTGTCATTTTGTCTACCACACGAAAACAAATCTTTGGTGTGAAAAGACTAAACTTTTATAACTGTAACAGGTCAAGTAGGTCAATCAGTGTAAACAAGGCAAAGATCTTCACTTCAGGGTTTAGTTTTTTAAAAATATATACTTTCATTGATTTCACAGAGGAAGGCAAAGGGAGAGTGAGGTAGAAACATCAATGATGAGAGAGAATCATTGATCGGCTGCCTCCAGCACGTCCCATACTGAGGATCGAGTCCACAACCCGGGCATGTGCCCTGACTGGGAATTGAACCGTGACCTCCAGGTTCGTAGGTTGATGCTCAACCACTGAGTTACGTGGGCCGGGCGTGACCACGGGGTTTAGGAATAGATCTTTGGCAACTGCTAGTCCATTCCCCTCCTACAGATAAGGAAACTAAGAACTCATACTGTAAAAGGATGCATCCAAGGCCATGGAGTTAGGTGAAAAACAAGGACTAACTGCACTTCAGGTCTGGAGCTCCATATTTTCTTCAATTCCAGCCCACCCTGTGAGGTGGAGCCTGTGCCAGAGGATGGAAACTGGTTGGTCTTTCTTTTTAAAAAATATATTTTTATTGATTTCAGAAAGGAAGGGAGAGGGAGAGATAGAAACATCAATGTTGAGAGAGAACCACTGATCAGCTGCCTCCTACACGCCCCCACAATGGGGATCGAGCCCGCTACCAGGGCATATGCCCGTTCGGGAATCGAACCGTGATCTTCCGGTTTATAGGCCGATGTTGAACCACTAAACCACACTGGCTGGGCCAGTCTGCCTCTTTATAGTGGCCCTCCCCAGACTCACTACTAGGAGTACTACACATTGATCAGTAAATGCTGCTACACGAGAGTGATTAGAGATACCAGGAAGACTAATTGAGCCTTTCTGGATTCTTTAGTAAGAGTATCTTTTAAGAAGATAGAAAATGTGTTCATTCTTTTATATATCATGCACAGATATGTTTTTATTGATCTTAGAGAAGAATGAAAGGGGAGAGATAGAGAGAAACATCGATGTGAGAAACATCAATCAGTTGTGTCTTTCTGTATACTCCCCAACCCGGATGAAACCCGCAACCTAGGTATGTTCTCGGACCACGTATCAAACCCACAACCTTTATTTTCTTTCTTTTTTTTTTTTTTGGTGCACAGGACAATGCTCTAACCAACTGAGCCACAAGGCCAGGGCTGTTCCTTTACATTTTATAAATTAAGGAAATAAGTTAGAGAACTCAGAAAAAGATTAACGTATCTGAAGTGTAAGAATTTGGACATACACGATCTTCAGGTGCACATCTTGCTGCCTGTGAGGTCACAGAAATGACCTCTCCTCTTCACTGCAATGTGGTCTGACAAATTGTGGACAAGGCTGCAGGTCTGTATTTAAGGTGCTAGTTTCTATTGCCATCCTGAAAAAATTAATCTGTTCCACCCTTTCTGCCCTGCCCCAAAATTACACCTAATACAGGGTCTGCTTCCATTCCCTCCCTGTACCAGCACATCCAAAGGAATCATGGCTGCCTAAATACTACCACTATTTTATAAATAAACGGAGGCTTCATGAATGCACCGACCACCCATGTAGGATTTTAGTTCTCCGCTCTTAAGATTCAACTACAAAAAGAAGCCTCCCCAGCTCTCCAGCTA
This sequence comes from Myotis brandtii, assembly GCF_000412655.1. Classification (NCBI taxonomy): domain Eukaryota; kingdom Metazoa; phylum Chordata; class Mammalia; order Chiroptera; family Vespertilionidae; genus Myotis; species Myotis brandtii. The sequence goes on along the minus strand of NW_005370207.1, from coordinate 915,646 downwards.
CATGCGGTACCACTTCGAGAAAAGATGCTTACCTAATTTCTAACTAGTGCCTAGGTCACTTCTGTGGTTTTCTTCCTGTCTTCATTCTTCACAGTCCAGTCCCTTCCCTTCTCATTTTTTTTTCTTTCTTTTTTTTTTTTCTTTAAATAAAGAAAGGTCAAAAGTTACAGGTGGCAGAAAGCGGGCCTCATGAGGAAAAATCAGATGCTAACTGGCTTCTCTTTCTCAGGACTCTACCATGCATCAAAGTCTTGCACGATAGGCTCTGAGGAGTTGGGCTCCGCAGCAACCTGTCAGGCTTTGAAAAGGTGCCCCATACATTGCAGAAATGGCAAAGTGGAACAAGTCACGGACTGATTTCCTCCCGATTCATTTGGACTACTATTGAAAAACAGGGACATTATGAACCCCAAGTCAGGGGGGAATGGGAGCAGCAGGGAGCAGTCAGGGTCCATCAAGCTTCTGTCACTTGGAGCTTTAAAATAATAATGAAAGATTCCAGACAAAAAAATATTAACTTACTGCCTCCTAGTTGAGTAAATCCCCTGTCAAATCATTTTTTAAAAGAACAAATTACAAGTGCTGTACATTCTCGATTATGAAGAAAAGACACAGAAATCTCCCCAAACCAGACCTCCAGCTCTTAGGAGCGGCTCCTCAGGCTGCCTCATAAAGACAACAGAGGCAGGATTACAGGAAGCACCCAGCATGAGGCCGCCAATCAGGTGGAGCGGCAATAACCAGAATTCATATACAGACATTCAAAAGAGAAACATACTCATTCTCCCTATTTTTAAAGTCTTGTTTTGTGTTTTAGTCAGACTGCTATGCCTAAAGTCTTGATGAGGTGGGCTCAAAGTCTACACTAGCATGAGGAAATTAAGGAAGGCAAGGTGACAAGAAAACCATATGCCCAGCTTAGAGCTAAAGGATGAGCTTTCGCATCTCTTCTCTACACCCCCGAGCCTTTTTTTTTTTTTTAAATATATTTTATTGATTTTTACAGAGAGGAAGGGAGAGAGATAGAGAGCCAGAAACATCGATG
>NW_005370207.1:900916-914586 GCF_000412655.1 Myotis brandtii | reverse complement strand
CCCCGAGCCTTTTTAAGACTTTCTAGGTAGAAGGCAAATCCCACCTCTTCTGTAAAGACTTACTGGGGCCCAGCCAGCGTGGCTCAGTGGTTGAGCATCGACCTATGAACCAAGAAGTCACAGTTCAATTCCCAGTCAGGGCACATGCCCGGGTTGTGGGCTCGGTCCCCAGTGGGGAGCATATACAAGGCAACCGATCAATGATTCTCTCTCAATCATTGATGTTTCTATCTCTCTCCCTCTCTGAAATCAATATACATATATGTTTATTTAATAAAAAAAAAGACCTGGAGACCCTAACCTGATTGCTGACATCAGCACTGTGAGCTGAAGGAAAGGTAACACAGGCAGTGTTACCCTTCGGCAGTGAGGGAGGGAGGTCAGACCCGGCAAACTGCTACTACAGAAATGGACACAACAGTATACTAGGAGGTCAGAGAACCCCAGAGTTCACATGGGGAGACAGAATATAGGATAGTGGTAAGATTCTTACAGAAAAACAAGTATGAAGGCAAGAAGCTGTGAAAGGTCTCGGCATGTCCATGGAAAGAAAAACAAGTATGAAGGCAAGAAGCTGTGAAAGGTCCATGGAGTAGTGAGAAGTTCTTGTGACATACAGTATGGAAGGTAGAGTAGTGGAGTTAAGACTGGAGATAGAAGCAAGGTCCGTAAGGGATATTATGATTTTTTTTTTATATACAACGGCCTTTCCTTTGCCTTTTATTTTTTATGTCCATTTAAGGAATTAGTTGATTTTCTGCAGCAACTGTACAAATTATTAACTCACACCCCGCAGTTTGTGAAATGATCTTGACTGTGCATATAAAAAGCAATGCTGACGGCAATGTGAAAGAAGGCACAGAGTAGAAGGAGCCGGACAACTACTTAAGATAGAATTGCAACAATTAAAATGAGAGATAAGGAGTACACAGACTAAATGCCATAGAAATACTGTGAAAAGGAAATTTGAAAAATATAACTGTGGCAGAATCGAGTGGACTTGGGATGGGCAGACTGCTAATTCTGAAGTTCAGGACAATGGGTGGGTGATGACATGATATAAGATCAACAACAAAGGTAGCCAAGGCAGTTTGTATGCAGGGAAGAAAGTCCTATGAAAGCAGCAAACTATATTTTGGACAGAACAGATGTGAACTAGCTACTGAAATCTGGGTATCCAGTAGTCAGCAGCTGGAAACAGATGTGTAGGCAGAGAAGAAGTGAGGAGTGGTAGATGAAGCCATTAAGTGCATAAGGTCACACAGCAGGTGAGACTGCTCCTTGTCTCTAAAAGACAACTATGACCGGCTCTATTCACATGAATATTTAATCCAATAATGCCAAGAGACACATTTCTATTATCTCACCAGTTATTCAAATCTGTTCTTCAACTTCACACTTTCTGATGTAATCTTACCCCAGCCAGCCTATAAACAACTTATGAGATATTTTATTCATATTTCACCTCAAAAAGGTACCCAACAACCATACTAGTATGTGCCCTTTCTAAAATATTAGCCTCCTGAAAATAGGTATTTGTTAAGTCTCTATTTCCAATGCTTAGAACAAGGTATGATACTGACTAGTTGCTCCAAAAATAATTGCTAAAAAATTAAAATAAATTTATTTCACTTGGCTACACCCTCTGCCTTTCTTAACATATCAGGTGATGAGGCATGATCACAGCAGTGGGGACTGAGTCCTGAAAGAGAATAAAACTATTCAACCTTTGTCTTCAGAAGAAGACTGCCTGCTCATCAGCGCAGCCCAGCCAGTCCAAACACTTTTTGAAGCCAGAAGAGATGAGAAGGCAAAGCTGCAGAAAAAAATACCTTGAAAACAAAGCCTGAACTTGCTATAGTTACAGAAGAAAATTCATTCACAGCTCCACACAGCGTACACTCTAAGCAGGCAAAATGTTAGGCATATTCTCCAGAACACAGGCTGGTGTTAATATTCCTGAAATTCTATTCATCACTCTTGAATGGGATGAGCATGGTTCATCAAAAACTAATGCCAGAAATCATTTCTTCCAGGGTGTGCCATATTTCAAAATGCTGCCCATCATCAAAGTAGAAGCGACGGAGGCCCTCTTACCCATCCTTCAAGGTACAAACTCAGAAACGGAACTCCAGCATAGAGTCAGTGACCAGATAGAGGAAAATGCCAACCTACTTTCCTAGGTTGCTGTAACAAAGTACTATACACTGGTTGGCTTAAAACAACAGAAATTTACTCTCAAGTTTGAAATCTAGGTGTCAACAGGGCCATATTCCCTCAGGATGCTCTAGGAAAGAGTCCATCCTTGCCTCTTCCTCACTTCTTGTAGCTTCTGGCAATCCCTGGCTTACAGCTGCATCACTTTAAAATCCATCTTCAACTTCCCGTAGCCTTTTTCTATTTATGTCCGTGTCCTATCCTTTTTTGATGAAGGCACCAAATCTTTATGTTTAGAGCCCATTCTAATACAGCATGATCTCATTTTAACTTAACTAATCACAACTGTGAAGACCCTATTTCCAAATGAGGCCACATTCTGATGTCCCAGAGGACATAAATTCTTAGGGAACACTATGCTCATGACCATGAAAACTCCAGCAAAGATTGCCCAAGCCAGAAATCCTCATGGGATAGAACTGCAGCATTCAAGGGATACCTAAAAATTTGCCAGAGAAAAGGTAATCAGCAAAGTCAATGCAAGAAGGCAACTCCTGGTATTAATAAAAAACTTGATTCAAACAACAAAAAGCTTCACTGAGATTTTAAACACATTAAAACAAAGAGCTCATATTTTCTGAGCTCATAACTACATGACCCCAATTATGAAGATGTGGCCCTAAAACACCACTTCTGTCACCCAGTGGCAAAGAACTGACGGAACTTCCACCTTAGACCCAACAGACACTTATGCATACTACCCTCTTGTACACACGCAAATTATTCATTCCCTCAGGAAAGAAATACTCAAGCACTGGAGGTATTAGATTAACTCTAAAAACAGAGTTGGCACAGAAAGAAACCCTGAAAATTTGGTGCTTAAAAATCAGACTCTCTACTTCTGAATAATGTACATTTTCTTACTAGAAAAGTTATATATAACATCCCTGTCTACACCCTTATTAGAAGATAAAAACCAGTGGAGGGGGAAAAAATGTAAGACAAGAGCAGTTTCCTTCGTAATTGAGCACATCTGTACACAGTCTCATTTACACTCTTCTACAACACAAAATATTCTATACACGATTATTGAGCCCAAGCTGAAAAGAATCTATTCTCTGAAAACCAGGAGGTATAGGAAGTTACAAGAGTTGCAATTCAGCACATTTTATAGGATTTTTGGCACATGCGGGTTATTTTTAAAGTGGGGAAAAAGCCTGTCCTCTCCCTAAACCCAAACACAGCTGAGCTGATTCAGCACAAATCTCCCCCTAAAATAAAATCCCAGTTTGCAGAAAGTAAGCATGGAAAGTTCCAGCCCCAAGGACAACACTGCACAACCCCAGCTGAAAAGATCATGAGTGGGTGGCTTAAGACAAGTTGACCACTAAGCATGTCATATATGCAAGAACCTTCATCAGAAAACAATGAGCAACTTGGGAGTCCAGGGAAGAAAGCCGTTCATAAGCAAAGTAATATGAGAGTATTACTAAGATTTGAGAATCTCAAGGATTCTGGTAGCTCATAAATCATTTCCCACAGGTGAGCATACAGAAGAAATTTCCAGGAATGCAGATGAATGTTCTAGTTTCTTCATTTAACTTAGAGAGGCTTTCTAGAGAGGATATTACAATGTGCATCATACAAATACCACACTTCACCCAAGAGCTATGTGCTCAGCTCAACACCCGGTAGTCCCTAAAGTACAGAGGCACTTTTCACAATCCGCAAATTAAAAAAACAAGAACTAACATTTAGGTGGCAGCAGGCAGAAAGCTACCTTGCTGAGAATAGCAGTTTCCAGAAACTTGCAGTTCTATAATAAATTCTGTCAATTATTCACCAAACAAGGGAGCTAATAAGTGAAGGATCATTCCCAAACACAAAGGGTAAAGGATATCTAAAATGACCCTTGGTCTCCAAGCATACTGACACATTCCCGTCGTGTCTAAGGGGGAGAAGTCTTACTAGAAAACAGCATGGTCAGAAATTGTAAGTCCTTCAAAACATCTCACGATTTGGTGAACATCTTCAGTCATTTATTCAAAATATTTACAGCCATGCTGACGGTAACAGCTAAGAAGGCAAGGACAAGCAACCTGTCAATTTAAATCACAATGCATTCACAACCTTAGGGCCTGTGCTAATCATTAATGTTAAGAACTTTTCCACAGCGTGAATGAATCCAATTAATACGAAGTGAAAAATGTGGAGATGACAAAGGAAAGGTTTGTAAAAACCAAAACTAAAATACTTCAGAGGTAATTAAGAACAAAAATCCCCGACTGTCAGCTTTGCACTTAACACAGCTGATTCGGTAACACACGGCAAAAGAAAGAATTTGCAAGTATTTTTCAAGGAAAAGGACAACCCTGTTAAATAGCCAGAAAAAGAGTGAAGGAGTCCTCCTCAAAAACGCTTAAAGAGCCCTGACCAGTTTGGCTCAGTGGATAGAGCGTCAACCTGCAGACTCAAGGGTCCCAGGTTCGATTCCGGTCAATGGCATGTACCTTGGTTGCAGGCACATCCCCAGTAGGAGGTGTGCAGGGGGCAGCTGATCGATGTTTCTCTCTCATCAGTGTTTCTGACTCTCTATCCCCCTCCCTTCCTCTCTGTAAAAAAATCAGTAAAATATTAAAACAAAAAAACGCTTAAAGACCTCTCAGGAGCAGAGCTCTTCAGGGAGCTGTCCCTGCACATGGGAAGGAGCGTTGAGATTGCGCCTCAATCTCTCCTTGGCTCTGGGCCAAGGTAAAAAAAGGGGGGCCTGTCCTTCCCTTCTTCCCAGAAGTCTCACCTATGCCAAGAGATTGAAGAGAAAAGGAAAGCAAGCTTCAACATTGGGTTTGCAATGTTACCTATGACCTCATGTTTGTAACGAGAACATGTAATCTGACACTGCTTTCTCTGAAGAACAATTTGATGAAATGTCACTTCACCGGGACATCTCAAAGACTAATGAGATAATGTCTAGTGGGCTGAAAGCATTCAGAGGGCTGATCTATGGTGTCATTACCACCTGCTGATATCAGTCCAGTAGGATAATGCAGCTGAAGAGAATGAATTTTTTTGTAGCATGGAGTTGTGTGTTCTATACAAGAGCTGACATTATTCCAAAAAGGACTGTGACCCTTGCTATGGGCACATGATTCAGCACACACAATGGGAAGCAGGCCTTTCTAGATGGCCTCTAATTTAGCATAGCAATTACAGCATAGACACCTGGGTGAAATACTTTATTTCTATGAGCTTCCAATTCTTTACCTGTAAAAATAGGAATGATATACACATCTTGCAGGGTGGAGGTGGAAATTAAATAAAGACAAAAATATTCAGAGTTTACTCTAAAAAAATTCAATAAATGACAGCCCTGGCCCCTTTAAGCTGGAATGAGCATTATACAAATTGCCTTAAGAAATCTGTCTAGTTCACAGTACAAACTGGAATGGCATAAAGATCATACAAAGGTATTCACCAAATTACAAATGAGCCACATCCTCTAGAGTTGTACTTCAACACTCAGGATATTTTATCCCAAGAAACAAGACTATTCACAGTAGAGTTGGATTGCCAACATTAGTCATTTCCAAATTGACTTGGGAGTTCTGAAATGAAGAGGCAATCTCAACCTACTTGTTGCACACAAGGCTAATCCTTTGGCAAATCAAGTGGGCCCTATTTCTACCTCTCTTTATGTATTTTTTTCTTTTTGTAATTTCCAGAGAGAGAAGAAGGACGAGGGAAAGAAAAACATCGCAAGGCTAATCCTTTGGCAAATCAAGTGGGCCCTATTTTTACCTCTCTTTATGTATTTTTTTTCTTTTTGTAATTTCCAGAGAGAGAAGAAGGGCGAGGGAAAGAAAAACATCAATGTGAGAGCAAAATGTTGATAGGCTGCCTCCTGTACACACCCCACTGGGGATCGAGCCCACATCCTGGCATGTGCCCTGACTGGGACTTGAACCAGCAACCCTTCAGTGCACTGGATGACACCCAACCAACTGAGCCACGAAGGCCAGGGCCCTTTATGTATTCTTATCTGGATTCACAGTCTTCAGTCCAGTGTCTCCCTTATTCCCTAAAGTTAATTAATTTAGTAGAAATTTATTGAGCACCTACTCTACACCATACACTGTATGTATTGGGCCCTTTACTGGTGAGCAAAACAGATGTGGGCCCTAGTCTGCACAATATAATAAATCTAACGAGAGATAGATATTAACACATAATTTTTCAAATACATTAAGACTTGAAAAATGATGTACAGATTAGTATGTTGGAAGGGCGGTTGCTCAGGGAGCTTCTCTCATTTACCTTGAAGTATAATCATGAGATAAATAGCAGAGGAAACGCGAGGAAAACAGGGCATTCCCAACAAAAGAAACAGAAAGTGCAAAAGCCCTGAGGTGACAGGGAGCATAATGCACTTCAGAAACCTACGGAAGGCCAGAAAGGTAGCTAGGAGGTGGGTGAGAAAAGGGGTAGAAGGTTATATCTGAGAAGCAGGCCGAACTCAACCTCTTTTTCAGGATTTTCTAATAAAACGAGCAAGAAAGAAGTTTTTAGCACTCTGAGGCTTTTCCACCCTGTGGCTAGAGATTGTCTTGGAACCAGATTATGCCAAGTTTTGTCCACCACAGGAAGCAATGCGAAACCAATAGTCTTTGGCAAAGAAGGAACATAATGTAATTGTCATTTGTGAGGCTCCCTTTAGCTGCAGGTGCAGAAGGGACTAGACTGGGAAAGAAAGGCTGTGGAAAAACCGGTAAAAAGACTACAGAAGTCCAGGTGAGAGCAGTTATAAGACAAGGCCGGGGCAGTGCAATGAAAAGAGGAGGAAACATTCATGCATACACCCAGCAGGAGTTGGTGAGAGTCTGGACTAGGAGACATATGGGACGAGAGGGTGTCAAAGATGTCTCCCACAGCAACCGATAGTGGTGTGACTCCCAGAACATGGAGGGGACCAGATTTTCTGACAGGATATCATGAGTTCAGTTTTGAACACGTTGGATTTATTGTAAGTCTGATCTCCCTAGATCAGTGATGGCAAACCTTTTGAGCTCGGCGTGTCAGCATTTTGAAAAACCCTAACTTAACTCTGGTGCCGTGTCACATATAGAAATTTTTTGATATTTGCAACCATAGTAAAACAAAGACTTATATTTTTGATATTTATTTTATATATTTAAATGCCATTTAACAAAGAAAAATCAACCAAAAAAATGAGTTCGCGTGTCACCTCTGACACGCGTGTCACAGGTTCGCCATCACTGCCCTAGATCATTCCCATCCATCCCCAAAGAACTCCATGCCCCCATAAGTATGGACCTCAGGAAAGACAGGTTTCGAAAAGAGAACAATCTAAAGCAACATGAATCCTATATAATAAAAGCCTAATATGCAAATCAACCAAATGGTAGGCCGATCAGTCACTATGATGCCACCAGGGGGCAGACACTCAACACAGGAGCTGCCCCCAGCCCCCAGGCCAGCCAAGGCAGGTGGCAGTGGGGGCCCACAATTGCCCCGTAGAGGGAAGAAACCAGCAGCAACAGCAGGGGGCAGGGCTGGCAGGCGGGCAGCACCAGGCCGGCCAAGGAGGGTGCCAGTGGGGACCCCCTGATCGCCCCACAGATTGGCCTTGATCACCCGCCATACCTAGGGACCCTACCCATGCACCGGGCCTCTAGTTTGAAATAATTGTCTAAGTTATTGTCAGCCTCATAATTTCCCAAATGTCTGCATTTATCAGGAAATATACTCAATTTTTAAGTGACTAAAAAAGAGTCAGCCTAGTTCACAAATTTTCAATGGCATGAAAACCATACAATGTCATCTGTTTACAAATAAGCCTCATCCTCAAATTTTGCTTATTCAATAGAACCGGTGGCAAAAACAAGTAAGGAATAGACATGTATTTGGGGACAGAGGTTACTGGAGACAGGAGATCCTGGACTGAGCATCTAATACTAGGGCAGATGCTTCAATGCACTCTAGCTTTATGCAATTCCATCTCTTCCAGCATTTCTGACCCTTTAATTGTCTAAACAAGCTCCAACTCTGAACACAGTGGTTCCCGTGGTGATAACTACAATTATGTCATTTGTAAATGCTATATTACACAGATTAGAAATACTGAGATTGTACTTTAGAGATTCTCAGAAACAGGCAGGGAAAATTTCCAATGAAGGTGCAGTTATTATTACCTTACTAGAGGCCTGGTGCACAAAATTCATGCATTGGGGGCGGGGGGGGGGTGTCCTCAGCCGGCCTGTGCCCTCTCACAGTCCAGGAGCCCTGTGATCAATCACCCCAAAGAGGCAGGCCCTGCTCACCTGGCCTGGGCTCCGTGATGGATCACCCTCACAAAGGGAGGCCCCACACGCCATAGCCCTCTGGTTGGTGGCCTGGGCCTCCTCTTTGGGGGGTGATCGTGGAGCCCCCTGATTGCTCGATCACCCCACCAACCAGTAGCCTGGGCGTCCCTCTGTAGGGCAATCATGGGGCGATGGCCGGGCCCCTGACCAATCACATCAAACCGGCCTTGGCTGGCCTGGCGCCAGTGGGTGTCATAGCGTAGTCGTCCAGAAGGTCATCTGGACGGTCCTTCTCCTGTTCAGTCGATTTGCATATTACACTTTTATTATTATAGATTCCACAGGCTGACTTGTCTAAGCATTAAGAAAAACACATGTATACAGAGAAACTGTTGTGCTATAAGAATAGAACTAGAGCCCTGGTTCTTTTAGGGAGGTATCAATCTCACCATCTTAAATACCTGGGAAAACATTCTAAAAAACTAAAAGACATGTTGAAATTACCATGGATTCCATTTCTCTACTTTTCTAGGGCCATGAAGAACCCAGACAGTGAAGACTATGAATATTCCTCAGTCAAGATTCTAGTGAAAGCAAGCAGATGGTAAACATGGGATGGGGAGGGCGTCGACCATCACGAGAGCAATTGCTGCAGCTTCTGAAACCCTTCTAGCATACACTTGTATCCTACCCTCCCTCAAACCAGAGAAAACATGCACACTCCCACACTCTAGCATGAGTGGATACTCATTTTTTGGAAGCTGTAACCCTGGAGACACATCTAACCAAGTACCTTACAAATCTGTATAATGGATTGATGGTCAAATTAACTGCACGCTGACTTACATATCATGAACCCAGAGACAGTAAAAAAAAATCATAACCGAAAAAGTAAAGCTATGCTGGATTCTATACAAAAGCAAAAGTAGCATTATTAAAACAAAACAACATCTTACTGGCATCTGGAAGGACTAGCATCATCCTAGATTCTCATAACAACCCCATGAGAGAGGAAAGGCAACTAATATTCCCAATTCACAAGTGATAAAACCAAGGCTCAGGGAGGTGCCTAGTAACTTTAATTAAGACATTTAGCCAGAATTAAATCTTAGAAGTGAATTTCCATAACTGAAATGGAGGCCATTGAACCTAACAAAGCACCTAAGCAGTTTACCTTCAATCTTATTCCTCTGCATTCTAGAAATTATTCAAAATTGTCATATTATAGACTCTCTAGGATGGCCAAATAATGTCTGGACGGAGAAGGTGATTTCACCTCCATTCTCTTGCTTAAGCTGTGACAGGTTGCCCTAATCAGCTTTGGTGCACATGGGCACATAGGCACACATGCTCCCTCTCGGTGCCTCTTAATCACCATGTGCCATGCTCAACAGCTGCACCGATCTGAAGGGAATTGGCAGAAATGTGTGGTGATGTGCTAGCCACCCCCCGAGGCAGCGACTGCCCTGACTGCTCCCAGACTCTTGAGCACATGGGTGTTCACTGTCACATCTGATGGCCCCAGAAGACAGGCAAGTGGTTTCAGGTGGTGAGTCAGGAAAAGCAGTCCACATCAGGAATGTTCCAGCCCAGCAGAGCTGAGCTGCATCCTACTCCCCACACAGGCACATAGCATTTATCATTGATACACTGTCACTGTGGGGGACAAAACGAGCTCAGCACAAATAGAAAGCCATCAGCTATGATGCAGAGGAACCAGTAAACGAGGCTTCTCTCACCAAGAAAAGAACCTAATTGCTTAAGAACTGCCACCATATCTGACACTTGAGGTCAGTCCCCTTATCCTGAGACAGAGGACTTTACAAAGAAAGGCCTGTCACATGGGTGTTTGAGAGCCAAGCCCTGAGCCACTTGTAGGACCTTTCAGCAGCTGCTGCAATAAACTGTGATTTGTGTTCCCAGGGATGAAAGCGAATGAGGAAGGGCAATCTTCAAAGAAACCAGGTGGATGCCATAACACATGCCACACAACGGGCTGCTCATGAATCAAATATGATATGCGCTGCCACTCCTTTCAATGTGATTTGGGATGAATTTCAATAAAATCCACACGTGTGAAGGAATTCCTTACTTGTCTCTATGCTATTGTTTATGAGCCAGTAAATAAGTGATATGATATCAACTTGGTGAAATAGAGATGTTGGACATTAGATCAGATAACAGGAGACCTAGAAATTGAAAGAGGCTTAAAGCCATCATTCGCACCACACTTCATGAATGAATACAGCATTCTGTCAAGGTTTATACGATGACAAATGAGCCTATGCTCTGCAGGAACCTGAGAAGATTTAATACTCATTTTAGTGAATCCAGTTTGCTTTCTCAAAATTAGCAATGTCACCTTATGCCCAACTTCAAAATCCCTTGCTAAAATTTTTCATTCTAGTGACTATGGTATATAATAAAATATAATAAAAGTACATTTATTATACACTATTTGGGCACTAGTTTAAACCAATAGTTTAAAAAATCTACATTTTAGGTAAAAAATGTTAATATGGCTTCAATGCGTTAAGGCTATTCATATAGTGAAAATGACCTAACCTTTCTGAAGATACAATAAAAACTTGCCCAAAACATGACCTAGTCTGCAAGAATCCCCACTGAATCCAGGTAAGAAAAAGACCATCATAGTCCTTCCCTGAACAGATTTCCCTCCATCATCAAAGGGACAATCCCATTCATTTCCTGTGTTTATACAGGGCACAAAAAACTAACTGCACACTTAGGGTGGGAAGGTCAGGAAAAATAAGAGGAACTCAGAAGCTCATTACTAGCTTCCCAGAATGGCAAGTTCTGCAGCTGGTCCTAGAATATTATGCTCTAAGAACACAAGGAAATGCACTCTTCAGGCCTCTGAGCTGCTGCACTAGACTAGAAAGTCAATGTGCTCCCCAAAAGGCTCCACAGGACACCACGTGCTCACTCCCTGCTCACAGATGCACGCTCCTACTCCAGCAGAGCCCCGCTTCTCCCAGACAGCCAGCCTATCCCTGCAAAGTAGGGGAGGCAGGAAACAGTACTAGCCTTCCCTCACCACAAATCCACAGCACCAGCTTTCAGAGGAGGTGGCTGGAGAGAACAGAGCCAAGTGATGGAGCTCAGGGCAATATGCAATTATTACACTGGAATTGAGCCTAAACCCTGGAAAGAACGTGTCGTGAGACTTTTGGCAATCACATTTTGGTCAGGGCCCCAATTTTAAACTTCTCCCAAGGGATACCACTTCCTGATACAAAGGCATGTCCCTCTACATATCAGAGCAATTCCGCTAGACTTGATGGAGAAGTGTCATCTGCTGGTCTCTGAGTTTCCATCACAAGGGCCCAGCTTAAAATAATCCCCAACCACTGGCAAATACGTTTGTCATCACTTACCTTCTTCCCAATAAGCTTCTTTCGAAGAAATTCCCGGGCTTCAAACATGTAGGGAATGTCATACAAAGGACGTAGTTTCTTGTTCTTATCCTAAAAGCAAAATAAAATAGCACATCAGGAATGAAAAGAACACACACAAAATAACCTAAAGAACAAATGAACATGGCCAATGGCACAAGATACTAGGATGCAGTGAAATATGCTCCCTACTTCTTAGTATCACAAATATTAAATAATTGCTAGATACATAGCAAATGGTTACTTTGTTTGAAATGCTTTAAAGGGAATAAGATTACCTTTTTCATGCAATAGGCTGAAAAGCAAGCAATGGAATGTTCCTAATTACTCAAGCTAGAAACAACCTAATAGTTCAATCAACAGGGAAATACCAACATAAACTATGATATAGAAGAAGCTCAGTAAGTGTTAGGACCCTTCAAATATTTATAGATACACTATAAATCAAATTCTACGATTCCACAAGCCTTTACTAAGCATCTACCAACTATTAGTCCCATACAACACACTCTGTAGTTATAATCATGGACTCAAAATTCTTGTAACCTAAGAGAATAATAGAAGAAAGCCTACAGATATGAAATAGCAACAAAAATCAGTTTTGAATAAGTGCTCAATTATGTGATACTAGAAGCCCGGTGCATGAAAATTCATGCACTGGGGGGGGCAGGGGAGTCCCCTCAGCCCAGCCTGCCCCCTCTCACAGTTCGGGAGCCCTCAGGGGATAACCTACTGACAGCTTAGGCCCACTCCCCGTGAAGAGCGGGCCTAAACCACAGTCTGGCCTCCCTCTGTGGGAGGCGACCGGCCAATCAGGGGAAGGCACCACCCCCATCACGCCACTGTTGCTGCCACTGCCAGCCACTGCAGCTGCCACTGCGGCTTTGTCCAGAAGATGTCTGGTCTAATTAGCATATTACCCTTTTATTAGTATAGATAAACTAGGGAATAAGTGCTACAAAAATTCAGGTCAGTGGAAAGAAGTAATCTGGAAAGCTTTCATGGACAAGGTGGGATTTCATGTGAGTTTGCAGAATAGGAAAAAACTAGGAAGAAAATTCAAATTAAAAACAAAAACAGAACAGCCCTAGCCAGTTCAGCTCAGTAGGTAGAGTGTCAGCCAGTGGACTGAAGGGTCTCAGGTTCATTTCTGGTCAAGGGCATGTACATTGGTTGTAGGCTTAATCCCTGGTGAGGGCCCCACTCTCTCTCTCTAAAAAGAAAGAAAGAAAGAGAGAGAGAGAGAGAGAGAGAGAGAGAGAGAGAGAGAGAGAGAGAGAGAGAGAGAGAGAGAGAGAGAGAGAGAGAGAGAGAGAGAGAGAGAGAGAGAGAGAGAGAGAGAGAGAGAGAGAGAGAGAGAGAGAGAGAGAGAGAGAGAGAGAGAGAGAGAGAGAGAGAGAGAGAGAGAGAGAGAGAGAGAGAGAGAGAGAGGGAAAGAGAGAAAGAAAGAAAGAAAGAAAGAAAGAAAGAAACCTCAGGTGAGGATTAAAAAAACAAACAAACAAAAAACAATACAAAAAAAAAGGAAGAGAGGCAAAAATAAATAGATAGTATTCCAACATATACACAAAAATCTAAATACGCTATTACTTCATCATCTCACAGGCCCCAGACTTCTCCAAAAATAGGTAACAGCTCTACACAATGTAACTATCAGAATATGAAAGAGAGTTAAACCAGCGGTTCTCAACCTATGGGTCACAACCCCTTTGGCGGTTGAACAACCCTTTCACAGGAGTCGCCTAAGACCATCCTGCATATCAGATATTTACATTAC